>NW_003852409.1:2929211-2933336 GCF_000181295.1 Otolemur garnettii
GGGAGGGCAATGGGGAGTTCCTGTTTCAGTTTGCAAAATGAAAAAGTTCGGGAGATCTGCTGCACAGCAATGTGAAAAAAATATAACACTACTGATCCACATAGTTAAAACCTGTTAAAATGGTCAATTTTATGTTTTTTTTAACCACAATTAAAAACAAAATTTAAAAGGTGCCAAAAATGACAGTAATCAAATAGTCATACAACATTTTTTAAAAATCAAAATTAATGCAAAAAACCCCTTCTTAACGAACAACTTTTCTTAAATACTAGAAATACCTATGTTGCTTTTTTTCTAATTGTAAAAAATTCATACCTCTTATAAAACTTTCTGACTGCACGAAAAAATGTAAGACCACCACTTAGAACCAACATTAACCGCCAATATAGTCTTAGAGACTTTTAAAATGCATATAACTTGCTTGGAAGAATTGCAAAAAGCAGGGAAAAACATTAAAAAATGAAAATAAAATAAAATGCATGTAGCCCAGATATACACTGAATCCATTAGCCTCTAAATCCATTAGCCTCTAAATCCATTAGTCTCTAAAAATTCTCACCTTTAAAAAAATACGTTGACATGTTTGTTAGGATTCTGATGGGTGGATATTAGCAGAAGCACAACGAGAGCAGGATTAGAGATTAAAGATGGATGGCTTTTTCCTGTAATTGTTGTCTAACTGGCTAAAGGCATAACATGCCAGGTTTATGCCCATGATATTAGAAGCTGGGTGCTTTTCTATACATACATACACATGCCATATAGAAACATGAAAAACAAAAAGGAAAGCCAAAACACCAAGTTTTTGAGACCACTTTTGTGTTTATGATCTGTTATAGAATCTCTCCATTTAAGTTAATGTCAAGCCACACTGTCACTTCTCAGAAGTACTCCGGGTGTAGATATGCCACATTTCCCTTAATCTCAAGCCCCCAAGGACGGAAATCTAGGTTGTTTCCAACTTCCACATTCAGAAGCAATGCCTTAGGACCAATTCTTAAAAATACGAGCTGACCAAGTGCTATTTTAATACTTCTGAGTCAAATTGTTGTTTGGCTTGTCTCAGATTTTGATACCTGGTTATAAGCTGTTGTTTTATTTAAAAATTTAAAAGCCAATAAATCATCTTTTAAAAATTAACCCTTTATCATTTTTAAGTACTTTAATCACTAACTAAAATCTAAGTCAGTCGGCCCAAAGGGGGTCAGGCAGATGAGCTCTGGCTTTGGAGTCACACAGGCCTCAGTTCCCATTCTCGATCTGCAGTGGTATATCTAAGAGGGTGGCCTCAGGCTGGCCACTTCACTGAACTTCACATTTCTCATAATTATAATGGAGATGAAGGCCCCTACTCCACACAGAGAACAGCATGCCAAGAGTCCTTCCCCAAACTGAAAGGATCAAGGTTTCCCCCTCAACCCTCCCTTCATGGTGTCAGGCCCAGGGCTGGGGACATGAGCTCGTAAGTCTCTGGCTGGTGTTCTAGGGAAGTAAAAGGCACAAGTTGCCCCGTCAAGATTCCTAAACAAATTGCCTTTCCCTGGTAATCCTGATTGTACTAAGGTGGCCCCAGAGGGCTCCAGGCAAGGTCCTGGAGGGGATCATCATTCCCAGCAGCCAACAGATGGCCACCATGACCACAGATGATAGCCTTCCATCTGTTGGAGCAGACGGTATTCAGGCTGGGTGCTGCTCTGTCAGCTCTGAGAGGCTGAGTCACCAGGCCAATCAGCCATCTGGTGCTCTCCCTTGGGGTCCAAATCTCTCGTGGGGCTAGTGCTGCAGGTGCCTAGAGAGATGATGCCTAATGGGTATCAGGGTTGTCCTTTTGTTTCTATGACAGCAGCAAGGCACAGGGAGTGCATTCATTTTTTCCTAAAAATCAGTTCTGGTGCTTGTGTCTGTTACTGCGCCTCCCCATTTACAGAGGATAGGAAACAGAAAAGGAGACCAGGGCCCCAATCCTGGGTTTTCTAGCTACATGACCACGGGCAGGCTCCCCCTCAAGCCCTGGGAGACCCTGGGAATGCAGCTCTCAGAACCTCAGTTTCTTCCTCAGGAAAGGGGGGATGGTAACCGTTGTAAGGACTAGAGAGAACACGCAGAAAGCCTCAGCACAGCGCTGGGGCCGCACAATCCTTGCAGTTGCCATGCTCTTATGTTCTCTTCCATGCTAGATGGAGAGGTCCTTCAGGACAGCTTTAGCCCCAGTGTGTTCTCAAGAGCATCTAATAGCGTTTGAGACACAAATTCTTTAAGTGTCATGAAAGCCATCAGCAGTAAAATTCCCATGTCCTCCTGAAGCTTGAGGTAGTAAGAAGGTGCCTTGCCATTAAAGGAACAGAGGGAGGTGTCCTGTAGATGTAGCCCCTGGGAGTCCAGGGGGCCATTCTCCCTGTGATGAACTAGACTCTGAGGGCCTCAGATGAACACTGGCTTTCCAAGCAGCATTTGTGAGGGGCACCAGTGGGAACCAGTGGGAACCCAGACATTATCCAGGCTCATTATCTCCCATCTTTGGGCCAAGACTCTGTTTCTTTTCCTCCTTTTCCTCTTTGGTTCTGGTATTTGGGCTACAAGTGAAAGCTTAGAGTTAGGGGGCTGGGCCCACCCCCACACCTTCCTAAGACAGAATACAGATCTGAGGTCCCCATCACTGCCATGGCCCCACGAGTACAGTTCCTGGAGGTGCAGACGGCTCTCCTCCCATCCCCTCAGAGCCACTCAGTGCAGTGCCCCACTCCTCGTAGGGAGGGAAGGAAAGAACATGGAGGATGGGAATGCTATAGTAACAGCCCACGTCACTATAGCCTGCACCTGGTGGGCAGCGGCTGGGTGTCAGGCACTGGGCTTTATGAATCTGGGTATAGACCCCTCCCACCAAACATGGCTATAACTCCATATGTAGAAGAAGAAACTGAGGCTTAGAGAGGTTAAGCAGCTTGATTAGGGCCAGAATTTGGGCCTGTGCTCTGAGTCACCCTGAAGATTGAAGTATATTTGTGAGTGGGTCAGAACATGCAAATCCACTCATACAACAAGTCTTATGGTTACCCATTGACTTGCAGTGGCTAAACCATAAGACTTGTTATCCTAAAGAGTATTTGTCCCAAAATATGGAATAGAGATTTATTTTAAAGTTATCTGAAAAAAAAGTCCAGATTCTTATAATGCTTGTACAACTTTCTCCTGAAATTTTTACTCTGCCTGTATGGGAGCTGCCAACAGCCTAGGTGACTCTTATTGATCTCCAAGAGTGTTACCTTCATTTGTTGAAGACTGGTGAGTCCTCCAGCACCAGGGGCAAACCTAAATTAAGTCTAGGTCTCCCAGGAGATTTCTACAACATTTGACAATTCCCAATGCCTCAAAAAGAAAAGCTGAGTCCAGAGAAGATGAAGCAAATGGAGTGGTGGTGTTTATATTGAAGATTTCTTTCTTTCTTCCTTTTTTTTTTGAGACAGAATCTCACTTTCTTGCCCAGGTAGAATGCCCTAGCATCAGAGCTCACAGCAACCTCAAACTCTTGGGCTCAAGTTTGCCTCAGCCGTCCAAGTATCTAGAACTACAGGCACCTGCCACAATGCCTGGCTATTTTTAGAGTTGGGGTCTCACTCTTGCTCAGGCTAGTCTTGAATTCTTAGGCTCAAGCAATCCACCGCCTCGGCCTTCCAGAGTGCTAGGATTATTGGCAGGAGCCACTGTGCCCAGCCCAGGATTTCTTTTCCTTTCTAGGTTTGGGTTTGAGTTTTGAGCAATACTAGTTCAGGGGTCAAGGAGCTGCTCTGGCTTGGTCAACCCCTTCTCAGCTCTCAGGAGCATCCAGCAACCTCACCATAGGAACACTAAGATGCCAGGACAAAAAGATGGTTGGGATGCTGAGTGGCATGGCAGGGATGTCACAAGTAATTACATGTTGGACTGTCGATTTGCTTAATGCCAGACTCTGCCATGAAAGGTGACCCTGGTAAAAACATGGCCTGTGTCTTTTGCTCCCTGTTCTGTCCCAGCACAGAACACTATATGCACATAAAAAGCCCTTTATGGCTCGGCGCCTATAGCTCAACCGGCTAAGGCGCCAGCCATGTACACCTAAGGTGGCGGGTTCGAATCCCCAGCCCGGAC
>NW_003852409.1:2934272-2942522 GCF_000181295.1 Otolemur garnettii
TGAGATCTGTCGTCCACAATGACCATATAACTCTTTCTTTTTGTAACTCCAGGAATTAACTGTCACTTAGATCTTCCTCCTTGTCACTGTTCTGTGTTGGTCCTGACTCAGCCCTGGTGCCACGCAGACACTGACTGTTTTCTTCATCCTGTGACAGTCCTTCAGATATCTGTACCTAGCTATCAGCTGCCAGGTCAAAGATCTCCCAGTTCTGTCAGTGTGGCCCTTCCTGTGACCCTACCTTCAGCTCACCCCCTCCAAATACTGTCCTTCTTTGGGTATGGGGTGAGACCAAGGTCCTGGAGACAATGGACCTCTAGGAAAATCCAAGAGACAATTACTAAGTAGGTCTCCAAAGACATTTGCCCTTTGTGGCCCTGTGTCACCTAGTTTGAATGACAGCAGCTTCTTGAGTTTGGCCTTTAAAGAGTGCTGATGCCCAGGTGGGCTAATGGGAGATGCCTCCTGTCCAGCTTGTCCAAAAGGCTCCAGATCTGGAGGGGTCTGCAGGAGCTTGCAGCCTCCCCGGGGCCAGAGCTTACCTTCTGAGAGTTTAACTCCTTGGTGAGTATCAGAACCTGTTGCTCCAAGGCCACCACTTTCTCCTGGGCAGTTCGGTTCCATGTGAGTCCTTCGGAAAAGAGCGGGAAGGTGCTGTTCTGGCGCTTGGCTTTCTGAATGAGATTGGTGGTCAGAGAGGACTTGGGTACAGGCTTTGGAGAATCTGCTGGCTCTCTCACTGCTCAAGAGGAGAAACACAAAGGTTATGACTGATGACAAAGGTAGTTCTTAAACTTGAGCTTGCTCCAGAAGCACCTGGAGGGCTTGCTAAACGAGATTGTTGGGCCCTACTTTTAGAGCTTTTGATTCAATAGTCTGGAGCTCAAGAATATGCATTTCTAAAAATCTCCTAGGTGATGCTGACACACGGCTTGTCCAAGGGTCAGACTTTGAGGACCACGGGACTAAATAAACATTGACACAGTGCTGGCCGGGTCATTTAACCCATCTGCTAAAGTGTGCCTGTCTCTTTCCCTGAGATCCCAAGCTGTGTGGGTCTAGCTCATACTACCGTGCTGGTGTTTGCCAGCTGGCTTTCTCCTTAGGCACAAGCCCTGGAAGGATGTCTTGTTTCTTATGGCAAGATCCCATCTCTACCCACTGGGAGATTTTCAAAGCACATAGATCTGTCTGTTGGAAGAGACACAGAATGAATATCTGTACTCTGCATTCTGGCTCCAGAGAGCAGCGCAAACTCTTACACTTGATTCTTATTCCAAGCTTAGTAAGCAGACATTTCCACAGTTGATTGCCTCAAGGATACACAGTCCTTTTATTTCTTCTACAGCAAGGGTCAGCAACTTAGGGTGCAAAGGTGAAATCCAGCCCATGGCCTGCTATTACAAAGTTTTATTAGAACACAGATATGCCCATTTGTTCATGTGTTGGCAATGGTTGCCTTCACAGAGGCAAAGCTGAGTACTTGCAACTGAGACCCTGTGGCCCACAAAGCCTCAAATATTTACTATCTCTTTACAGAAAACTTTTGCTGATCATTGTTTTCAAGCCACTAAATTTTAAACAAAATCTAACATCAGAGAATCACCGCTCTGGGCCGCTTTGTCCTGCCCTGCCCTGAGCCTGCGCAATAGAGCTCACCACCAGCCTGCATCAAAGGACAGTTAGTGGCCTGATTAGTAGTCAAGGGACCTTGAGAAACAAGTTCACATGGGACATACACCTCATGGCTGTTATGAGGCCCTGGCAGGAGAAATCCCTTCATCCCAGTGCCAGAAAAAGCTTTGCTTCTAAGAAAATACATTTTTACTCATATGGATGATGGAAATAATCTAGCCACTTGCATTTTCCTCTTTGCCCTGGCTGCTGAGAAGCTCAGGGCTACATTTGCGACCTACCAGAAGATACTCTGTAGGATCTTATCTTGCTTTACCTAAATCTCCTAACCCAAATGACTCATTTATTTTTCCACTGACATGTATTTCAGTAAACTATCACCAATCCTTTTGGGACTAAGATGTTAAAAGTGTTTAAAAGAAGGATGTGCTGGCTTGGCGCCCATAGCACAGTGGTTACAGCACCAGCCATATATACTCAGGCTGGTGGGTTTGAACCCCAGCCTGGGCCAGCTAAACAACAAGTACAACAAAAAAATAGCCAGGCGTTGTGGCAGGCACCTATAGTCCCAGCTACTTGAGAGGCTGAGGCAAGAGAATCACTTAAGCTCAGGAGTTGGAGGTTGCTGTGAGCTGTGATACCATAGCACTCTACCGAGGGTGACATTATGGGACTCTGTCTCAAAAAAAAAAAAAAAGGATATGCTATGGGACCCCAGGGGTTGAGGAATGGGATGAGATGAATGACATAACAGGAGACCAGGCCAAGGGCTGTCCAAACAGTCTTGAACAGATGAAGAACTCCAGTAGATGACAGGAACAGGACATTTCTTATCCTTGCTTGGTGCAAGAGAATGGTCTTATTCCAGACTTAAGAGAAATGCAGTTGCACCAGGTACAGAGCAGACTGCAGAGCTCAGAGGGACGCAATGTTTCTTTCTCTTTCCTGTTATGGGGCTTAGAGAGCAGGGAGACTGTCTGGAGCTCTGCTGCCCTCTGATAACACTACTGTCCCCCATCTTTCATAACACTACCATCCATCATCTTTGAGGACAGGCAGGGCAGGGACTACTGAGTCCATTTTATAGTTGGAGAAAATGAGGCCTAAGTTTTCAGTTAGTGCCCTGGAATTTCATGGGAGTGCCTGAAGGGCTGATGGCCGATAGGAAGGGCGAGTGAAGGAACAGAGGAGGAGCCCACCTCAACTCTGCTTTTTAAAATCTGCTTTCTATGTTAGATTTTTTTTGGCCGGGGCTGGGTTTGAACCCACCCCCTCCAGCATAGAGGGCTGGTGTCCTACCCTTTTGAGCCATAGGCACCACCCTCTATGTTAGATTTTATTTAGGGGGTCAAGGTTTCAGACAATAAAGATATTATTTGAAAAATGACTAACTTGGAAAATGAGGCTTCAGGCAGCAGTGTGGAGCCAGACTGCTTGGCCCAAATCCTGGTTCTGTCACTTACTATGAAGCTGTAAGCAAGTCACTCCACTTTCCCATGCTTCAAATTTATCAAATGAGGATAATAACAGTATCTGTAGCTTCAGTTACTATAAGGATTAAATAGGTCGATACAGTCAAACTGCTCAGAGGACATGGGTGAAACTTGAAAAGACTGCTAAATGAGGGAAGCCAGTCACAAAGGACAGCAATGTCCAGAACAGGACAGAATATAGATTAGTGGTCACCTAGGGTTATGGGAGGTATGGATTGGGGGCTGATGGATGCAAGTTTCTTTATGGGGTAACAGAAATATTCTAAAATTAATGGTAGTAATGGTTGCATAACTCTCTGGATATACTGAAAGCCACTGAATTGCTCATTTTAAATGGGTGAATTGTATAGTATGTGAATTATACCTTAATAAAGTTTATACCAAAAAAATGCTTAGTACAGCCTAGCACAAAGTAACTCCTACATAAGTGCTAGTTTTATTACTATTGATATTGATCTGATACAGTACCAACCTTCTCTGGGACTGCTAATTTGCCTTGCAGGGGCCTCCTGAGACACTAACTGTTCCAAAGGGCACTTTTCTAGAGCCATTTCTACACAGCCTAGGAGATCTTGCTGCTATAAGAAGTCTCCACAGTGCTGCCCCTACAGTTTTCTCCTAACTGTTCCTAAGTTAAAATACATTCTAAGGGTACCAATGCCAATTCCAAAGACATCGACCTCCTGATGGTATGAGTTACATTTTGCAAAAGAAACAATAAATGCTATGTCAACCTTAAGGTCATTTGCTTGATGTCTTCAGGAAGATTTGATTTTGGTCACCCCAGAAAGGCATTTTTATACCCTTTCTGTAGTGTGTGTATATATTTTTAAGTGGGAAAAGAAGAAAAAAAAAGACAGGTATTTTCTTTTATTTCAGAAATCATTGCTAAAACTTTCGATTTGGGAAGACAAAAATGTTCTGGAGATTGATGGTTGTGATGGTTGTATAGCAATGTGAATGTATTTAAAGCCACTGAATTATATACCTAACAATGGTAAAATAGTAAATTCTGTTATGTATATTTTACAATTAAAAAAACCCTAATGCCCCAGGAATGACCTAGAGATTTTCATCTTGACACACTGCTGTGGACTGAATGTGTTCCCCCCAGTTCCCATGTCGAAGCCCTAAACCCCAAGGTGAGGGTATAAGGAGGCGAGGCCTTGAAGAGATTGAGATAAGATCATGAGGTTGGAGCCCCGTGATGAGATTAGTATCCTTAGAAGAAAAAAAAAGAAATTTCAGCCGTGAGAGCACTCAGCAAGAAGGCAGCCAACTGCAAACCAGGAGAAAGCCCTCACTGGTCACTAAACCTGCTGGCACCTTGACCTTGGGTATCGTAGCATCCACACAACTGTGAGAAGTAAATGTCTGTTATTTAAGTCATGCAGTCTATGGTGTTTTGGTATAGCAGCCCTAGCAGACCACGACACACACAAACACACAAATGCTGGCTCTCAGGGAGGAGAGAGCGCTCATCCCAGCCCTCAGCAGCTGGTCTCTCAAGGCAGCTCAGAATAGACACAGGCTCACCTGGGGTGCTGGGGTCAGGGGCCACAGGCTGCTCCTCCCTCTGAGGCTCCCCGCTCTGTGGAGCCTCTTCCCCTGGAGGTCCACGGCCTGTTCCTTGTACCTGCTTGTTGCCACGGATGTTGTGCATTGTGTTTCTGCAAGGACATGCACAGAGGAGCATGAGGCTGACAGCCCTGCTGCCCTGTCCCTCTGCCCCTCCCGCTTGCATGGCTAGAGCTCATCCTCACACCCCTGTCATCCCAAGTGCTCCCCCTACCTTGTGGAATGCAGCCCCACACATGCTACCCCATCTCCCTCATCCTCCTTTTTTGCACTCATCACCTTCCACACGGGAGCAATATAAGCTTGACTCGCTCAGCCCCCAACCCTGCTGCTAGAATATAAGCTGGATGAAGGCAGGGCTGCTCATCTGTTCTGTTCACCAAGTGCATCTAGAATGCCTAAAACAGTGCCCAAAACACAAGTCACTCAATACATGTGTGCCAAATGAATGTTAAATAGACTTGCCGAACTAACTTCCCTAACACCTGTATCTGGTCTCATTCAAAAGCTACCAGTGACTCCCTACTTCTGCTGAGATGAGTTGCAAACATCTCCTGCCATCCTTCCCCTCTGCTCTTTCCCCACTCAGAGCTGTCCTCTCTGCAGCCTTCACTGACCTCACTATGATCTCAGAGCCTCAAAGGAGCTTACGTATTTCATGGCTGGGCTACACCTTGGTCAAGTACTTGTCTAGGCTGAAGCGTCAGGGTGTCAGTTCCTTAAGAATTGGGCATTAATCTACCTGCATGCCTGCTGGTGCGGGACAGGTTCAATTCATGTGTGGTTTACAGGAAGGAACGAGGCAGCACTAAAGGCTGGTCTAAGACAAGAGCCTACGGAGAAATTCATAATGAGCCAAATGAAAAAATAGCTCAACTGAGGTTATTTGTCCTCACGAAGAGATAAAAGTAGACATATTCCAAACTTATTAACAGGGAATAGGAAATGATTAAAGGAGCTCACTAGGTCACTAGGTCAAACTGCAGGGTGTGACCCACTGGTGAACTGTAAAATCAGTTTGGTGTCATGATCAGAATTTAAACAATGAAACAGGAAGGATAAGAGTGCACCCCACTTAGTAAGCAATGACATTTGGTGAATTACTTATATGTGTAGTGAACTGTAGGAAAAAAGTGATTTCTTACTGTGGTCATGGTCAACAGTTTGAAAAACACTATAATAGGAGGGCATTTACTTGTAGCAATTACCATGTCATCAAGGAAGAGAATGAAAGTCTACAGTCCTGTGCCGGAGACCTGGCTTTGTTATGCAATGCCGCATGCAATGGAGTATGTCTAGCAACAGACAAATCACTCTGAAAAACCCTCATCCCACAGGGTGGCACCTGTGGCTCAAGGAGTAGGGTGCTGGCCCCATAGGTTGGAGGTGGTGGGTTCAAATCCAGCCTCAACCAAAAACTACAACAATAATAAAAAACCCTTCATTCCACAAATACCAAGACACATTTTAAAAATACTTAGCTCAAATCTCAGGAAAGGAAGGGAAATACAGAGACTAAACATGAAAAAGGACATGAAACTCCAGTGGGAAGTAAAGAGGAAGATGAATGTATAGATTGGATTGCTCACCACACTGCTCACTCCCTCTCCTACACTTCTACGGGAATAGCTTACTTCTCCCTCTTCCTCTTGACTGATTGTGGCCTTGTGACTTCCTCTGGCTAACTGGACATTATCAGAGGTGGTATAAACATAGGCTTAAAATGCGCTTGCATGTAGGGCTTGCCTTACTGTCCTCCTACTCTCCATCACGAGAACACGTTCAGGTAGCTGCTGACCCGTGGAAGGTGAGAAACACTTGGGGCACACCTAGCTCCTATCAACAGCTTAGAGCCATGACCAAGTAAGTTAAACAAAATGTTAAATAACTATATTAAATTAATAAATACAACATGGAGTCATGGAACAAGGACTATAAAAATAACCAGGCATACTTGAAAAAGAGTCAAAAAGGACTTACAGAAATGTAAAATATGATAATATATAAATGTATATTTTATATAAAAATCAATGATTAAACAGCAGATTAGACACAACTAATGGAAAAATTGGTGAACTGATAGATTTAGAAAAATTACTTAGCATTCAGCAGAGAGTAAGAAGTAATAAGTATGACAGAGTGGTTAAGAGACATGGAAAGTAGAATGAAAAAGTTAAACTTTTCAGTGTACAATACTTCTCAAACTTTAGTGCCTGTACGATGCTTCTCAACTGTACGATGCTTCTCAAAGTTGATTGGCTTAAGAATTATCAGAAAGCCCAGGTGCGGTGACTTACACCTGTAATCCCAGCACTTGGGAGGCCGAGGCAGGTGGATTGCCCTGAACTCACGGGTTCAAGATCAGCCTGAGCAAGAGCGAGACCCCATCTCTAAAAATAGCTGGGTGTTGTGGTAGGCGCCTGTAGTCCCAGCTACTTGGGAGCCTGAGCCAAGAGGATCACTTAAGCCTAAGAGTTTGAGGTTGCTGTGAGCTATGACACTACTACACTCTATTGAGGGTGATAAAGTGATAAAAAAAGATAAAAAAACGAATTATCAGAAAATCATGTTAATAAAGAGATCTTGATCCCAGTCACAGAGATGTTAATTCAGTAGGTGGAGGGCAAGAACTTGTCACTTGTAATGAGCTCCCAGGTGATGCTTCGCTGTTGGTTCTTAGACCACATTATGGGTTCCACTAACTGTATACATATGTATGTCTAATCAGAGCTTCCAGGGGAGAGAAGAAAGAAAATGGGGAAATGCAATACAGAGAAAAGGGCTAAGAACTTTTCAGGATTATTGAGTCAAATCTTCAGATTCAAGAACCACATAAATCTCAAGAAGGATAATAAAGGAAAATCCATGGCAAAGACAAAGAGAACTCCATTTTTAAAGCAGTCAGTTGATTTGCAGAGAAATGACAACCAGACCATTGGCCAACTTCACTACAGCAACAAGACAGAAGACGAAGATAGTCAATATGCTGAGAATTTTCTTTCCTATGAGACTGTCGAGAGCGAGAATAATATAAAGACTTTTTTGGACAAAGAAAAACAGACTTTACTGCCAATAGTTCTTCACTAAAGGAACTTCTAGAGGAGGTTCTTGAGGAAGAATGAAAATAATCCCCAAAGGAAATCGTGCATGCAAAAAGGAACTGTGAGCAGAGCAACCAGAAGACGTGAAGACACATCTAAGCAAATACCAACCATGATAATAAACCATAAAGAATAATGTTTAACTGGGGGGTAAGCCAAGACAGGGCCAAAAGACTGGGCAATCGTAAAACATAAACACACGACAGGAAGAAGCTGACTGGATTTCACAGAGGTTGTTTAAGAGAAAGGCTGAGACACCAACTTCAAACTTAAATATAAAGTGTTAAAACTTCTGAAGTAATTTCAGAATGAATAGAAATAGAATATGCGACTCCCCAAAAAATGGTGCCAAAAAACTATTCAACACAACTGGAATCTTTGGATGATTATTTGAACTTGAAAGACCTTGGTTATTTATTTATTTTGCAACAGAGTCTCAAGCT
>NW_003852409.1:2943754-2948699 GCF_000181295.1 Otolemur garnettii
CAACACATTGTACCCCATGACTGCCTTAATGTATACATCAATGATTTAATTAAAAAAATTAAAATAAAAAAATAAAGTCATGTCAGCTGCAAATAAAGGGAGTTTTACTTTTTAATTCTTCTTCTTTTTTTTTTTTTGTTTGCAGTTTTTTGGCCGGGGCTGGGTTTGAATCCGCCACCTCCGGCATATGGGTCTGGTGCCCTAAACTTTTGAGCCACAGGTGCAGCCTGTTTTACTTTTTTCCTTTCCAAACAGGATGCTTTAATTTCATTTTCTTGCCTAAATGGCCTGGCTAGAACCTCCAGAAAGATTTTGAATAAAAGTGGCCAGAGTGGACATCTTCATCTTATTCCTGATCCTAGGGAGAAAACATTAAGTCTTTCATCATTAAGTATGTTAGCTTTGGGTTTTTCATAGATGCCCTTTCTTAGGAGAGGAAAACTTTCTTCCACTGTTAGTTTATTCAGTATTTTTATCATGAAGGGGTATTGAATTTTGTTAAATGTATATCCTGAGTCTACTGAAATGATCATGTGGTTTTCTCCTTTACCCATTAATATAGTGTATTACATAAATTAATTTTCAGATGTGAAACCAACCATGTATTGCTGGAATAAATCCTACTTTGTTATGGTACATAATTCTTTTTATACGCTGCTGAGTTCCATTTGCTAGTTTTTATTGATTTTTGTGTCTGTCTTCAGAAGGAATATTGGTCTGTAGCTTTCTTGTGACATCCTTGCTTGGTTTTGGTGTCAGAATAACATTGGCTTTATAGAATGAGGTGGCATGTGTTTCCTCTCCTCCCATATTTTTTAGAGGAATTTGTGAAAAATAGGTATTCATTCTTCTTTAAATATTTAGTGGTATTTTCTAGTGATGTCACCTAGCCCTCAGTTTTTGTTAGCAGGTTGTTTTTTGATTACTAATTCAATCTCTTTACTATTTACTAGTTTATTAGAATTTAGCTTCTTCTTGACTATATTGCCACAATTTGTCTTTCTAGGAATTTGCCCATTTTCATCTAAGTAATCAAATTTGTTGGGATATAGTTGGACATAATATTCATTTTTATTTTTATTTTTTTTAAGACAGAGTCTCACTGTGTCACCCTCAGTAGAGTGCTATAGCGTCACAACTCACAGCATCAAACTCTTGGGCTTAAACGATTCTCTTGCCTCAGCCTCTCCAGTAGCTGGGACTGCAGGTGCTCACCACAATGCGTGGCTATTTTTTGGTTGTAGTTGTCATTGTCGTTTGGCAGGCCTGGGCTGAGTTCAAACCCGCCAGCTCTGGTATATGTGGCTGGTGTCCTAGCTGCTGAGCTACAGGTGCCAAGCCTACATAATATTTCTTTGAACATTTCTATTTCTGTAAGGTTGCTGGAGTGCCCCTCTTTTGGTGCTGACTTTAGTAATTTGCATCTTCTCTCTTTCTTTAGTCTGTCTAGTTAAAGGTTTGTTGACTTCAAAGAACCACCATTTGATATGAAACTTAGTTTTAAAACAAGATCCAGTTTTTTGGTATAGCTGGGTCTAGAATTAAAAAAAGAATGAGACTGGACTTTTATAGATAGTATCAATGAAGGATGGAAGGAAAATTGTATCAGTTGAACTAGAGCAGAGAAGAAATTAGAACTCAGCATTCCCAATACTAAGGTTCTATTATAAGGTGCCCCTGACTCCTTGGCCTAGTCACTTCTTCTTCCTAGTTCTTACTTTCCTCATCTGAAAATAAGAGTGTAGTTACACTGAAAAGAATGATGATGATTGTGATGGGTGCTATGACTTACCAAACATAATTTCTTGCTAGGTCCTGTCTGAGCCCTGTTACATGGATTTCATAAACCACAAGCCTCCTGAGTTGCAGAGAGACCTTATAGGGGTCACATCCCTATAGCCAGAGGCACTGGCTAGGTAGGGCGACCGTCACTACTGCTCATACTTCCCCTGGTCCAGGAAATTCAGCCTCCCCAATACCTCTTCCTAGGGCTCATAAGCAGTCATCTTTGGGCTGTTGGAGGGCACAGAAAGCCCCAACTTTAGGGCAGCAAAGGGTCTTCTAGTCCCTAGCACATATCTCCTCTGGGTATTGGGAACTGACTACCTTCTGAAATAGTCCAGCTGGTCACTAACCAGCTAAGCCATTGTGCTTAGAAGAGGCATATCTGTTTCATAAATTTATTAAGTTTTCTAGGAGAAGTTCATAGACCATTTTATTGTGTAGGTTTAAGTCCAGGTGTAAAAGGCCTAACCAGCGTGGGGGTGGTAGTCATGAAGCCTTGTTCTGGAAGGATAAACTTGGTAAACCAGTTTACCAAAGAGGATATGTTCATATCCACAATATATGTGTATCCATGACAAACACTGGGTGGGCCACAGGTCAAGTTCTGAGCTAAACATTATAACACATTTTATTTATTTAATCCTCACAACAGACTAATGAAGCAAGTATTATTATCACCTCCATTGGACAAGAGAACTGAGATTCAGAGAGGTAAGTAACCAAAAAGTACACAGCTAATAAGTGGTGGGGCTGGGTGTCAGGCCTGAACGTCTGTCTAACTCCATGGTTCGAGAACATAACCACATTATGACACCATTTCACAGGTTTGTCTAGACCACTGAACGAGAGCATAAAGCAGTTAGCACAGAGCTCAGGAAACTCCCTACTTCCTTCAACTGAGTTATGACCCAGGCTCAGGGCAGCACCAACCTCAAGCACCCAGACCACAAGGGTACAGGACACAGAGGCAGCCCTGATCTCACCAAGTTGTCTGGGACTCTCAACAGCCCAGGGCATTTCTCTTGCAACATTGCCTTAAATTTTCTGTGGGCTCTTACAAGTGACAGGAGGGAAGTGACTGATCCTCTGACACTTCCTTCCTTTCTTGGTCTCTGTGTTTTCTCTCTTCTGCCTCTGTTGTTGCATCAGGCACTGACTTCACTTTGCCTTGAGTGAGTGATGGCTAGACAGGTGGACTTCTCAGGCCTCTTCTCTGCCCTGGCACACTCCCAAATGTACCCAGTTCCCCTCAGCTACTCCTGAGCGGAACTTAATTAATTTAAAAAATAGTTGAGATGTGACTGAGTGCATATGTTAAAAGTGAATCATTTGATGCCCTTGACATGTGTAGACATTTGTGAAGCCATCACTACATTATATTCAATATAATCTCAATCTGCATATAGAAAATGTGGAGGAAAGAGATAGGCTCAGAATCTTTGGGTGACAGGATTACGGGTAATTTTCAATCTATATCCATAAATGAATATCTTTCTAGATTTTCTGATTTCCTACAATGAACACGTACTATGTTCTAACCAGAAAATACAGGAGGGATAATCCCATGTAGGGTACACTCCATGCCCACTCAGCAATGCCCTATACATCTCAAATTTCTCTCTCCAGCTCAGATCTCTATCCTGGGCCCCAGGCCCCTCCACCAATGCTGTGAGATAGCTCCACCTCCATCCAGCAGGTGCCAAAGAACACTCACTCATCATTTTTTTTTTTTTCCAGCATGAAAGCACGTTTTATTAGCTGTAAATTCACATTCAGATTAAATATCAAACATATTTATCAGGTTGGTTAGGAGGGGACAGGGTCTGTAAACTTACAAATATCAGCACTGATTACAGAGATTTCTGAAAATTCAGCATTTGTGCAACTAATGCTTATTATATCTATAGTCCGAGCAAGAATCTGGGTTAGGTGCTGAGATAAAATAAACGAGATAAAGTTTCCGCCCTCAACGAGGTTATTGTCTAGTGGAGGACACAGGCATTCTTCATATAATCATACCAATAAACACAGCATTACAAATAATGCGAGGAAGTATAATTTTCAGAGCTGACTTAATGGGGAAGTTGACAGTGTGTGTTTAAAGATTTCTGAGTGGAGGCAATGTTTAAACTGAAACCCAACAGTATAAAAGAGATAAACAATTGGAAATGAGAAAGAGGATTCCTGGCACAGAATATACATGAAATAGCCCAGTGCACAGAAGGAGAAAGACAAGCCCACTCACAAAGGTGTGAGTAGCACGGGATGAGTCTATTGTAGGCAGTAAACGGGAGAAGTGGCAGGTGACACAGATGCTAAATAAGAGGACCTCAGCCATGGCCTTACTACTGGTGGCAGTGTAAGAAGTTGGACTTCATCATAAGGTGACTGGAGAGCCATTGGAAGCTTTCAGCAAATACGTGAGTGTGAGGGACTGCTGTAGAAAATGGACTGAAGAGCACAAGAATGGGGAGAGCTAGAAGCCTTATGTAGAAAGATGAAATGCTCCTGAGAAAGGGGTGAGTGGCACCTGAGTGCAGGACCAGTGCACCTCAGCCAGTGGGTAATTTGCTACAGGTGGAGCCACAGCAGTCAGAGAAGGTGGCTAGCTTCTGGCTGCCTCCAGGACAGTTTTCTTATATTAAAGCCTTCCAGGATTCTGCTTCTGTTACCTCTGGGACCTCTTAATACTTCACAGTAGTGACCCAGGCAGTGGAGAGGCACAGTGAGAGGAAGCAGACTAGATCAGCTCCTTAACTTCTCCAAGGCAGAAGCCCAGTGAAGTAGGAGGAGAGAAGGAGAGTGATGTACACTCTAGTTTTTTACCCTGACCTTTGGAGGTAGAAAAGAGTTATGTTCTAGGCTTGGCTAAACTGATCATTGCGAAGCAGAAGTACTAGGAAGTGGGTTCAGAGAATATAACCCTAGAATGAAAAGAATTTCTTTGGATATTTTTATTACTTTTTACTCAAAATATTAAGGTGATAGAAATGTTTTCACTATGTGGATATCTTGTATAATGCTTACATCAAAACAAGGAAAAAAATTTGTTTGCTATTTGTATTTTATCTTGTGTATTCTATAACAAACAAGTAGTAAATGATTATGTATTCAAAAAAAATTGCACAGCGCTTGTTAAAGCTATATTGATAGGTACTTT
>NW_003852409.1:2949100-2950190 GCF_000181295.1 Otolemur garnettii
GGGAGCAGGGAGGAGTTGGGGAGCTGCACTGACAAGCAAGCCATCCCTGGGGGCTGCTCACCAAATGCTCTGCAGCTGGGACAATAATGCATTTTACAAACTATTGGGATTTTTAAGTTATCATAATTGTACTAGCTAGGATCTTCAACTTTACTAGGAGTGGTGGTAATGAGTATACTTATATCATAATTAATTTGTAAGATAATGCTTTTGTTTCCTCATAAAATTGATATATTTGTCCCAATGTTATCTTCAGTGATTATGTCACTCATCATCTTTTCCCTAAAACCTGCTTCTCTCCTGGGAAGGGCATCATCACCCTCCTAGTTATCTAAATAAATTCAAACACTAAAGCTGGCAGAAGTAAATACTTTCTTGAGTCACAGAGCCAGGGGTTCCTAAACCAAGTCCAGTGAGCAATCTTTCTGTCTGGTAAGAGGTCCCAGTTTGCCTGAAACCCAAACCGAAGACGGTGCCCACACAGGATTAGTGATGAGTATAGTTTGACTTCCTGAACGCTTCCATTCCTCCCACTAGAGTAGAGTAACAGCAACAGCAGTGTGTAATATTCATTACACACTTAAGATTGCCAAGCCCAGTTTTAAAGCAATATGCGTGCATTAACCTGTTTAACCCAAATGCTAAACTTCTAAGGCAAGCATCATTGTATCTACATTTACTAACATAGAAAGGTAGAAATCGAACAACTTGCCAAGACATACCCCATGCTTGACTGAGCCAAGATGAACAGCCAGGCAGTTTGACTCCAGCATCCAGGCTATGCTGCTACCTCCTTGTGAACAACTTAAAACAAAGTCTGGCAATAGGAAAGTGTGCATATACGGCCAGACATGGTGGCTCATGCCTATACTCCTAGCACTCTGGGAGACTCAGGTGGATGGATTACTTGAGCGTATGAGTTTGAGACCAGGCTAAGCAACAGTGAGATCCCATCTCTAAAAATAGCTGGGTATTGTGGCGGGTGTCTGTAGTCTCAGCTACTTGGGAGGCTGAGAGAAGAGCACTGCTTGAGTCCAAGAGTTTGGGGTTGCTGTGAGCTGTGACACCACAGCACTCTACCCAGGCCAAA
>NW_003852409.1:2950674-2969474 GCF_000181295.1 Otolemur garnettii
TTTGGGTGACAGGATTACGGGTAATTTTCAATCTATATCCATAAATGAATATCTTTCTAGATTTTCTGATTTCCTACAATGAACACGTACTATTTTCTAACCAGAACAAATGGAATATTTTAAAGTGATAATGTGATTAACTAAAAATAAAGCCCCCAACCATCTTCCTGACCCACCTCCCTGCAGGGGAATCCACCAGGTCAAGCCCTGCAGGAGGGGCTGCTTGCAGCTGGGCCAGTCCCTCAGCCCCACTAGCACTTACTGTATTTCAGTTCCCAGGTGCTTGAGGGAAATATTCTGAAGGGCCAAGGGCATGGTAGGGACCGGCTGCAAGGCAGCTGCTGTGCCTACGAGCCCAGTGGGTGTTTTCACAGGGCACAGGAACTCCTCCAGCTCTGCCTCCTCTTGCCCTGGGAAACAAAGAAAAGGGAAATCAGTCCACCCAGGTCACTGCACTTGTTAAGACTGGACAGGTGGGATGCTAGGGGCACAGCCCTGACTGGGAGCAGGGAGGAGTTGGGGAGCTGCACTGACAAGCAAGCCATCCCTGGGGGCTGCTCACCAAATGCTCTGCAGCTGGGACAATAATGCATTTTGCTGGTACAGCCCTCCTGGAAGACCCTTATGAATATGTAGACCTGCAGATAATTCTACATCTGAGAATCCATCCTAAAGACATTAGAAGTGCAGAGAAAACTTCACGTGGCAAGAGGTTCATGGTATTGTTTATAATAGCCTCAAATTGGAACTAACTTATAAAAATCTAGAAAGAGGTTAAATATGCACATGGTGTCTTTGTACAATAGAATATTAATCATTTAAAATGATGTTACTGAAGAATGCTTAAGAACATAGGGAATGTGCATACAATAGAATGTTAAATGGAAAGAGCTAGATGAAAAATTGGGTTTGTAGTATGATCTCAATTGTACAGAAAAAGTTTCAAAGAAACGTAAGCCCCCAAATCTTAACAGCAGCTGCATGATGGGATTTGAAGTGAGCAGGATACTCTCATTATATCTTACTGGATTTTCCAAATTTCCTACGGTAAGAATAGGTTATTTTATAAACAGAAAACAAATGTAAAATAGATGGTGATAAAAACCACAAGGTAAGTAGTTTTGACACACTACTGAGTGTCAAAAAGCAAAGTAGAGCCAGGTGTTGTGGCAAGTGCCTATAGTCCCAGCCCCTCAGGAGACTGAGGTGGGAGGATCACTTGAGTCCAGGAGTTCAAGACCAGTCTGGGCAACTTAGCAAGACCACATCCCCCAAAAAAGAGCAAAGTAGGATGATTTATATTATTATATGATCTAAATTGTTTAAAGAGGGGCAGGAGGCCACAACATAATGTTAACACTGGCTGTAGGTGGGTAATAGGATTATAGGTAGTTTTTCTTTTTTCTGTTTTCCAAATGTTCTGCTTAAATAAGGATTCATCTACAAGTGAATGACTTCAAAATGTTTAATGTTAAGGAAGGTTTCAAGGCCAGGAAACATTAATTGAAGTATAAGAAAGAGGAGGTAAAATATTTAGAAATTAATTTTGAGTGTTACCAAAAGTGGAAAAGAGCCAAGATGACTTACGGGCTGGGATAATTTAATCAGTCAGCTCCTGAGACCTATGAGGGCAGCAGACACTTTTTATATGGAACCCTCTTACTGAGAGACTGAAAAATTTAGGGGTGGAGGAAAATTGTTTTTATACTATATCTGCAAAAAGAATGTAGGTACAAAAATATTAAGTAGGGCCAGGTGTTCAATCTACTTAAGAAAACAAACTTTGCAATCACTAAAACAACAGACAACACATTTGTTAATCCTAATAGGCTCTGTGGGATCTGGCAGGCTGGCAAGCACTTTGAGACACTACTCAGAAACTGCTGGGTGCAGTGACTCATGCCTATAATCCTAGAACTCTGGGAGGCCAAGGTGGCTGGATCATCTGAGCTCAGGAGTTTGAGACCAACCTGAGCAAGAGTGAGACCCCATTTCTACCAAAACTAGAAAAACTAGCTTGGGGGAGGAGGATAGGGGGAGTGCATTTGGCACAGTAGGCAGGGCATGAGGCAGGATCTCACTTAATGTGCATATTGTGAGGGTGTACAACATGCCCTGCGGGTGAGGGGCTCTTCTACAAATGGAATTTTACACTGGAAGTGAGAACAATGTAACCTAAAAATTGGTACCCGCATATTAATTTGAAAAAAAAAATACTCAAAAAAACCCCAAAACCCCTAGCTGGGGATTATTGGTGAGTGCCTGTAGGCCCAGCTACTTGGGAGGCTGAGGCAAGAGGATTGCTTGAGCCCAAGAGTTTGAGGCTGCTATGAGCTATGACACCATGGCACTCTAGCCTAGGGCAACAGAGTGAGGCTCTATCTAAAAAAAAAAAAATTCTTTTGAGGTCCTCCCTTCCATTCACCCTCTTACCAAACAGACTGGGTGTCTGCCCTGAGGCTTCTAAGTGAGGCTAGAGAAAGCCAGATGGATCCAGGCAAAGCTCACAGCCTAAGGAGCAGTGAAGCAAAGCGTGCACACTTAGGGAAACCAGCTGGGCAGGAGCTGGGGCAGTTCTGGTGGTGGAGACAGAGTCCTTCCACATCTGACTAGGGAAGAATTCCAGGAAGGGGAAGCAATGCAGCTGAGCTTTAAGGACTAGAGATGATTTGGATCTGCAGGAGGAGTAAGAAAGGATCTTGGATGTTTCTGTGCAGAGTGTAGGTATAGACAACAGCAAAGGTTCCAGAGCTGAGTTTGGGGAGAGGATCCCAAGGAGACAGGACTGGAAGGCCAAGTGGAAAGGGGTGTGGCTAAGAGGCCAGATCTCATCATGCTGGAAACCAGAGCCCCTGGGGTTTCAGCAGAGGAGCATGAAGTACTGAACCTGGCTTTGGTAGCAGGTTTGAAACCCAGCCCTGCTTCTGTGCTGTGACCTGGTTGGAAATAGCTTTTCTTTTTTTGTAGTTTTTGGCCGGGGCTGGGTTTAAACCCACCACCTCTGGCATATGGGGCTGGCGCCCTACCCTTTTTGAGCCATAGGTGCTCCCCCCCCTTTAAAAACTCCTTCAGAGTTAAATTACATGAAAATGTGTAGAAATCCATAAAGGCCCTGTGGACTCACATCTTTTAAAGTAGTCTTTAATACAGATTTTGAGTTGATTGAAAATAAATAAGTTTTTTTTTTATCAACACTGTAACCAACTTTTTTTTTTTACTGTAACCAACTTTATTCTCCTTCATTCATTGTAAAAAAAAAAATTACAGATTTTTCTAAGATTTTAATATCCTAGTAAGTACCTCCCAAACTACCATTATTATCTTTTTTCCTACCACTGGCACTTGTGGCCTTAAATCTGCTCTGAAACCACAGAGAACTGAGTCTTGAGGGTTAAGTGTTATCCTCAGTTGGTTTCACCAATAAGGAAACAGTAGCCCAGAGATAATAAGTTCCATGTCAAAGTTAGCAGGTGACACAGTTAGAGGCTTAAATGCAGTTCCTCATTTTGCTTCTTTCACTAAACCACAGGGCTGATTAGAGCACCCTTTCTAACAAGTAGACAGAAACTGCCTTGGAACAGTCTGCCCTGAGGCTTCCAGGTGAGGCTAGAGAAAGCAAGATGGATCCAAGCAAAGCCACTGATCAGCAGACTGTTCCAAGGCAGCTCATCAAGGCATAAGCCCCAGCGCAAAGGTGTGTCGAAGGATGGGCAGCACACAATGGCAATGCCACAGCAGAGACAGTACTTTCCATAAGAAACAGAACTGATGACCCACGGCTCTGATCTGGGGCCTCTGGGCCTCCCTCTAGCTTCAATAAATGCCCTCCATGAGGTGACCATATAAAGAATTTTCAGTAGCATTTATGTGTAATTCTCCCTGCCTGGGTCCTAGGGGTTGCCCACCACCAGTGCGAAGTCACTGCCTAGACACAAATGGCCTGATGAGGTGGTCACTGCTTCCCTGAAGGGCCCTAGACAGATGGCTTGGCTGTCCCTCACCTTTGGAAGCAGGAATATGAGTCTGCAAACTAGGGTTTGAATTTCAGTACTAATATTTTCTTACTATGTGACCTCAGAGAGTTCTCTTGACATCTGCAAGCCTCAGTTTCCTCTTCTATAAAAGGTGAATAACACTAACTGATAATCTTACCTGGTAAGATTGTTCTGAGGACTAAATGAGATGATGCATGCAGCATGTTAGAGCATGATCATCAAATGGCACGCGTGTTTTTGTGGTGAGGTACATTTATTTATTAAAGTCCTTTGTAAACTCTAGCCTAGTTTGGCAGCGTGTTATTATTATTATTTATCTGTCAGTTTCTCTTTGATCTTTCTTGGCTCTGTAGAGACCGCTGTTCATGTAAAGTATAAAACAAAGTTATAAATGCTTATAAACATGACTTTCTGATTGCTCAAGGGCAGTGACAAGACACTTTTTACCAGATGGTGTCTCTGTGACTCAAAGTCAGACATGCGTCAGGAGGTTTTCATTGTCCTAGAAGCAGGCCTTGGCTTCCTCAGGAAGGGTGGAGGCTGAAGAGGTGGGGCAGATTGCTCCAGAAGGCTAATCCAGGGCTTGCTGGTTTAAGATTGCAAAAATGTTTTCCTGGGTGGGTTGGGGAAGGTTTTGCCCAGTCCCTGGGTCAGACAGGGTGTAGGCTTACTGTGGGATGAGACAAGGCTTCACAGGAAGCCCACATTCCTGCTTCTGGAGTTTGATGCCAGCATCCTCCTTGGGGACTGGCACCCTGGTTGTTCCGGCACCTAACTCCCCTCCCCCGTGCCTACAGCAGGGATTAGGCCCACCACATGTGCTGCAACAAAGCCACAGAATTAAAGAACCTGGAACAGGTTCACCACAGTAGAAGAGGACCGGGGGATCCCAGAGCCACGCTTTGACAATCTGCTTCTTCAAATTTCAGTTCAAGACACAGGGGAATTCTGTTAAGGGGGGAGGGGTTATTCTTGCTTCTAGTCTAAGGCTAACCTTCAGCAATTTTGTCAATGCAAGCTGTAATTTTTTTAGGTAGCCGGGGCTGTGTGGCTCCCTGGCAGATGGAGAGTGAGAGCTGGAGAAGTGCAGCAGCAAGGAAACCCTTTGAAAGAAACCCCAAAGAATCACTGATGATTATCATTAACATCAAAGGAGCATTTATTGAAATAGTAATAGTAAACATGTGTGCACATGTACTATTATGATAGCAAAAGCACACACATGTATGTACACCACACACACATTAGGATACATGTGATGTAGTAAGCACTTGTTCTGTGCATGACATTATGCTAAGGGCTTCACACGCCTTTCCTCATTTAATTATAAAGTTCAATGTATTTATGTACACATTCACTCTACAAATATCCAATGTGGTAGTCAGGGCACCAAAGAATGAGGACATAGGTGACAAAGAAATGGCACTGACCCTTAAGGGCTAGTGGATGGAGACTGACACAAAGAATCCAGGTCCCACAAAGAATCCAGTTGGCAAAGTTCGAGAAGTCTTCCAGGAGGACATTGGCAAGAGAGGTGCAAATGGAGCTTGGCTGCAAGAATAAGCAGGAATTTGCCAGGCAAAGGGGAGAGAGAGAGAGCAGAGACTCATCTGGTGCTGCTGAAGCCTCAAGCCCAAGGCAGGCTCAGGGGGAGCTGGCAGAGGGGAGGTCACGAGGTCTGAGCACTGGGTATAGGAGCCGGGTGGTGGGAAGCCATGGAGTGGGTGACGGGCTCAGGTTTTCCTGACAGCTCACTCAGGGTGCAGGAGGTAGGTGGGCTCAGTGCAGATCTGTACATGGGGATACTACAGAGGAGGCTGCTGTCATTTTTCAACTGAGAGATGACCCTGGCAATGGTGGCAAGAAATGTCTGGATCCATTGTGTGGGTCAGAGGGGCAAAGTTAGCACAGTGCCTGACTGGAGTTGCTGGCCAACGGTGGGGAGCCATACACTGAGGGAAAGGACACCGAGGGAGGAGAAGGGTCAAGGTGGATACACTCAATTGTGGACACAAAGCATCCAGGCATAGTGGTCTGGAAGGCATTGGTGACAATTCCTGTCCTCGCCTATTCAGCCTCCCTGCCAACTGGAGACAAGGCACTTTAGATACCCTGCGGCCTGATGTTGGGACCTTGTTTTCTGTGTCCTTGCTGGGGCAGCTGTGATGTGCTCTATCTCAATTCTAAAACCTGCCAAACATGTCCTGGCTGCAGCATATGGGTGTGATCTCCTGAGCTCCTCCATGTGGGGATGTTCTAAGATGGGATCAAGAAACTTCTTTGATAAGCCATGAGGATGCAAAGCAGTCTGTCTCATGAGAATAGCAGGTATAAGATCACTCATCTATCCAACTCACAGTGCGAAAGCATTTGCATAAGAAGCACGCACAACACCACAATTTCTCATTAACCCTCCTCATGGCAACTCTGTGAAAGTTTCATTTCTGAGACTTCCCATAATAGTTATCATAATAGGAGCTAACAATTGCTGGGCTGTGACCACGTGTCAGCTTTGTTCTAATGATTTTAGGTGCACGGATTCATTTAATCCTCATAATAGTCCTAAAGAGTAAGTATGATTTATTAACCTCAATTTATAGTGAAGGAAACTAAAGCTCAGAAAGGCTAAGTGACTTGTCTAAAATCACACAGGATTAGGATTTGAACACAGGCAGCCTGGCCTCCAAGCTCAAATTCTTGCCCTACTAATCCTGAACCACATCCCTGGCTCTCTGTATCTCTCTTAACTCCTCCCACTCACTCAACAGGAAGGTAAAGGTTTAATCACCAGAGCCCTGGGTACCTAGCTCGAGGTGCAAGGCAGGCCCATTCCCAGCCAGCGTGGCGTCGGGTGCCAGTGGGCTGCTGTGGAACTCCCAGCGCTTCATCTGCAGCTGCTGCAGCCAGTACACCATCACTTGCTTGGTGGCGGCCTGAGAAGCACAAGGATTAGTTGGCAAGGCCCTGTTACTGGAGGGTGGCACTGGGCATGGATAGGAACTCTCTCTTCCCAGAAAAAATAGTCAGTGTGGGTAGGTACTCACCTTTGAAGCACTATATGCTTCTAGACCATAGAAGATAATCAGGGTCTTGTCTCCCCCTCAGTGGTTCTTTAACTGGATCTCAGTTTTCTCATCTGTACTACTGTGATAACACCACCCATTTTTTAGGGCAGGTACAAAGATGAAACGAGATAAGGAACATGAAGTGTCCCGCACAGTACCTGACACGCAGTAGGCACTAAAAATGTGCTCACTGGACAGGGGAATTTGGTCTGCTATGAGAGAGGGGAAGAGCTTTGGAATTCTAACTTGAGTGGGGCCAGGGTGCCATCACTATCTCCCTCTGTGACGTCTGCAGGTCTTTGCTGCCTTTTAGTGGAATGGAGGTGATCCCTCCTGTTTGGGAATGCACTGAGTCACGGATAGGACTGAGGACTGGAAAGCCACATGCACTCTATGATAACACAGCAGCACCTTTCATGTGCTCCAGCAATCCACATAAGTTAATGGTACATGTTGGTCATCAGTCTCCCAGCACTGGGTGGTCTACACACCCACTTTCCCGGATCCTTTAGGAGAGAGGTGAGGCTGGAGTGATCAGTCCTTTCCATGAATGAAGAAACTGAGGCTCTGAACTTGCCCAGACTTGTGGGTAGAGCTGTTCCTAGAACCTGGGTGTCCCATTGCTAGATCACAGAACTCTGTTGGAATTTATGGCCAGGAGATTTGAGGCTTCCACAAAGAAGCCCTGAGATTGTCTGAGGTGGGCTGGTGGATGGGAGCCTCACAGAACTGCCCAAAGTCAAGACCGCATGAGAAGAGCAGCAGCCTACATGGCAATATTGGCAAGCTCCCCCTCTCTGGGGTCTACAGGTAAGTACAATGCCTGGAGACTTCATGAAAGAGACCCTCAGCCTGTCATGCAGGTATCAACAACACAAAATGATGGCTACCAGTCTTCTCTCTCTCTCTTTTTTTTTTTTAGTTTTTGGCCGGTGCTGAGTTTGAATCCGCCACCTCCGGCATATGGGACCAGTGCCCTACCCTTTTGAGCCACAGGCGCTGCCCCAGTCTTTTCTTTCCATGCACTTTTCCTAATAGACCTCAGTCCCTGGGCTTCACCATGACCTTAACTTAATGCAGAAAAATGCCAGCCAAACCCAAATACCCCACTCATTGGATAAATGTACATTGAACACCCATTATATGCATCAGTGACTGTGCTAGGTGCTGGAGATCCAGGGCTGAGTCAACACATGTGCTCCCTGTCCTCTCGGAATTTAAGAATCTATAGCAGGAGACATGTACCTGGATGTCCCATCAGCTCCTCCCCTTGAGTTCCCTCCTGTCTGTGACTGACTCAACCAGGCAGCTGGTCAGTTACTCCAGCCACCCTTGATATCCTCCCACATTTTACTTCCCTAGTACCCCAAGACACCTCCACTGTCCCCCTCCCCATGGCCACAGCTATCATCCTCGCCTAATCACCTCGTGATGGACTCCTGCCTATCTTCCCCTAACTTCTTCTCTACCCACTACCCAGACTGAGCTTTCTAAACATTCTAATCCCACAGAGCTTCTTTGCTTAAAACTCTAACAATTTCCTTCAGCCTGCAGGACAAAGTCCAAGCTCCTTGGCCTAACTCATAAATGCCCCACCTCCAGATCTCTGCTCTCCAACTCCATCCTTCAGGCCCCCTCTGTATCCCGGCTCTTGGGAGTTGCCTGGACACTCAGAGCTGGATCATATTTTCCTATCTTTGCCCAAGTGGCTCTCTTGGCCTAGAATATCTTTCCCCCCCTTGTCTGCTTATCGCATGCTTATTTCTTCTTTAAAGCCTCAGGTGTTATTCCTGCCTTTCCGGCCAGCCCCTCCACTCCCTGGAAATGACCCCACCTATGAACACACTTGTCTTGTACAGACTTAGCACAGGGTCTCTATGGAACTATACTGTGCATGCCAGTTCCCTGTCAGTCTCTCTTACCAGGCCTTACACTGTTTGAGAACCCTGGGGCAGGCTGGGCACAGTGGCTCATGCCTGTAATCCTACCAGTCTGGGAGGCCGAGGCATATGGATTGCTTGAGCTCAGGAGTTTGAAACCAGCTTGAGCAAGAGTGAGACCCTGTCTCTACTAAAAATAGAAAAAAACCCACAAAAAACCCAGCTGGCGTTGTGATGCATGCCTATAGTCCCAGCTACTTGGGAGGCTGAGGCAAGATCTCTTGAGCCCAAAAGTGTAAGGTTGCCATGAGCTATGATGATGCCATAGCATTCTACTCAGGGCTGCAAATTGAGACTCTCAGAAAAAAACCACCACCACCACCAACAACAACAACAAAAACAAGGGGCAGGGCTGATCTGTCTCCATAACAAAGAGCCTAGCACAGAGCTGGATACCCATGTGCACTGATAGAATAGCAAAGACTATGTGTCAGGGTTCTCTATACAGCACCCAACCTAGAAGAGACGAGAACCCACATGACCTCTAAAGTGTCTTCCCCGACCTGAATTTCTGGCTTCCATGATTTTAACCAAGTCCCCCAGCCTGGTCACCCGCTAAGCCCACTCAGCAAAGGAGAACTGAGCCTGTGGCACACTTTTCTCTGATGCCTACAGGACAATTAGCCCAGAAACGTCTTCCCACTTAAATTATGGGACACTGCCTCTTGACAGGAGCATTCTGACCTTGGTTCCACCAGCCTATGTATGCAGGTATGTTTATTCAACATTTATTACGTACCCACTAGGTGCCAAGCTGTATTCTAGGCTGAGACTAATGCAATAATTTGTAGATGCCTATGATGTGCCAAATGCTCTCAGACTACTTAGGATCTGAGGGGTTAAGTAACTCGCGTAGGGTCATACAGCTGGTAAATAGCAAACGTACAATTTGAATCCAAGCCTGTCTGATTTCAAAGTACGTGGTCTTCCCACTACTTGAGGCTTTCTCAGTTAAACACGATGATCAAACAAAACCTCTTGCTGCTGATGGAAAAACAGGTTTAGACATGCCTAGAAGAACAATCTAGGCTGATCAGTAAAACCTAAGTGCTTATCTCTGCCAACTGTGTCAGCATTCACTTCCTTTAGCCAAAACATTAAGAAAAGTGAGTCAGAATCCTGGCCTTGAGACAGGATTACAAAGACCTTGATGATACTTCAACCCCAAGTAAGAAAGCTAAGGTACTTTTAGGTACCTCCCCAAGTACAAGTTTTAATATAGCATTGAGAAATAGAAAGTTTCCAAGTGTGGACTAAATGCCCGACCTCAGGTGAATCACTTTAATCTCTCTATGACTCAGTTTCCTGATTTGTAACACGGGCCCATCATTCCTGCCTTGTGGGAACCCAAGGATGAAATGGGTGTAAATGTACTTTGGAAATCACTAAGTTCTGGGAACACATCAGTGATCACTGTTCCAGTCACTGTACTGTGACCACACACGCGCGCCCAGCCATGTCCCAGGAACTCACCTAGGCTGGAAAGGGAGAAACCCTTCCATTTACCTTTAGGGTTATAACTCGGCTGGGAGTCTTGATTTCGAAAGTCCCCTCCTCACCGTCCCCCTTGCAGTCAAAGACTGCACTGGAGAGGTCGATGCTGTCCAAGGGATTAGCATCCTGCGCGGTCCGCGAATAATACAGATGACATTTCTTCTCGTCGTAGAAGAACCAGCGGGATTTCCAGCCCCGGATGGGCCCTTTGCCGCCAAACTTACTTAAATACCCACAAAGTTTCTTTCGGGCCGCCTCTGGGGGCCGGGCGCAGCCCTGGGATTCCTCGGGAGGCAAATCCTCGGGGCCTCTGACAGAACCTGAAGGCTCTTCGGACCCGGGGGCGGAGGGGCTAGGCTCCAGAGCCTTCTCCTGGGCGCCCTCCATCGCTGCTAGCCGGCGACCGCAGTGGGACTAGGGGTCGACAAGACACCAGGAACAAATCTTAGAAACTTTCAAAAGAGAGTCACCTGAATGGGGGCGGAGCCTGCAATGGACACACCCCCTGAAAGACCGCCGGGCGCGGCTGGCGGCAGAACGTGCGCCTCAGAGACTTCAAACCCCAATTAAGCAGGCTGGCCACGCCTCTCCTCCAAGCCACGCCCCAACAGACCTGATAGGCTCCTCCCAGTCCCGGATACTTCCGGATTCCCCCCACCCGCCACGCCCCTCAGCCATCTTTACCAAGGGCATTTGGGGCCTCGGCCTCTGGTTAAAGGCGTGGTGGCACTGGCCTAGGTTAAACATGGGGGAAGACGCTTGCTCGTGGCTACACTGCCCTGGAAGCTCTGATAAAACACGGACAGATGGTGCCGCTTTGCGCCTCACAAGCCGCCCACCTTTTCCCACCAGGTGCCGCGCGCGCCACCGTCAGATAGCGCACCACGCAGCCATTGGCTGAGAGGGACGCCAGCTTGGGGGCCCCACTTCCGGCCCTGCTTGTGGCTTGTGGCTCCTGGGTGCTGCCCTCCTATTTTTTCTCGGCCATGTTCGGTACTCCACTGGCACCCAGCGGATGGCCTTCTTGACTTTTCGGCTGACCGCTGTGGCCTCCCCTCCCTCGGTCCTGGCTCCCTAACAGCGCCGGTCGCATTGCGTGGGGTGGCCGGGCACAGCCGTTTAGCGGCTGGAACCTAGTACCACGCCCCAAGGTGGTTGGGCTCATTACATTTTGTAGATAAACGAAAGTATGTATGTTAGGTAATTGCTCCAGAAAAGCCGATCTAGTGCCGCCCTTTCAGTATAGGTCTAACTCGGTCGACTTCTGTCACGTCTTACCATTTCTTAAATTTCTCCCTTGTCTGATAGGCGTTTCTCTACTAGAGCTGTGGAGCCCATTTCTGTCCACCTCTCTTTAGGGACTTCATTCCATTTTCTCTTGTCCTTTTGTTCAACCCTCGGCAGTCCTTAACCAAACCCTCGTGCGCGCTCTGTGATGTCAGTGAGAAGCTGCGCGGGGTAAAGGCGAGGGCTCTGGAGTCCATAAGTACAGTTTTCAGATTCCAATTTTGCAATGCCAGAATCTGTTTTTTCGTCTATAAAAAATGGAGCTAATGATAACATCCTTCCCCGCTACCAGGCCGATTTAGGGTGAGGCTAATGAAATTTACGTTCATTTGCTGAGGCTGCTGGAATTTGTAGTCTTCCAGGTCGGAAGGTTGCAGCCGGGAAGAGGTTCTTCTAAAAGTTTCTTCTAAATGCCGGAAGAGAGCCCTTAATTTGTTGATTTATTTTTTCACTCTAAACGAACATTTCATCGTCGTACTTAATTTTGGGTTCCTAATTTTGTCATTTTTTTCCTCAGGAGACCTCATCCATATATACATTTCAGTCTCCACAAAACCTGGATTTACACCTGTCTTGAGTTGTTTTGATAATTAAAATAATACCTGTGACGTTCTTAGCACAAACTGTGGGACACAATAAATGTTCAGTGTATGTTAGCTGCTATTAAAGATCCATAAAGTAGACCCAAGGCAGAAAGCATTAAGCCACAAAGAAGGTGGTAGAAACACCACACTTGCCATGGGGGATTTTCACACATCCCTTTTAGCCTTTAGAAGATGTGCTAGAAAATTAAAAAAAATAATAAACATCCAAAGGACAGCGTGCTAGAATAAATAAGGTTGACTTAATTAAGTACTAAAGAATATCTAGTTTTCTATATTATGTCCTATGTCAGAAAGTTTTGGTTTCAAAAAGCAGAATTCATGTAAGCAAGTACTTTGGCCACAATGCATGAAAATTTGAAAAGAATACCAAAAAGTCAACTGAATAATCCAATCTCTTGGAAATAAAAACAAATTTTCTAAATAACTATTGGGTAAAAGAGGAACTAGAAGTTGCCATTATAAACTATTAATATATTTGATGGGGGAGAGTTCCAGGCAACAAAAGCTGTATATATCAAAATTTAGCATTGAGCAATTAGTCACTGGAGTCATGTGGACTCCAGTATTAGAATTCTGGCACCAATGATTGTTAACTGTGTGATGTTGGGTAAGTTATTTGACTTCTCTGAGCTTTAGTTTTCTTCGACTGTAAAATGATGGTAATGATAATGCCTAGTTCAAAGGCTTGCGGTGAGGACTGCACAAAACTTATAAGCACTTATACTATCTGCAATCACTCAGTGTCAGTTATTACTATTACTAGATGAAGAGAGTCTGACTGCCTGTCACTGTCAGCAGTATGCAGAGGCAGGGATAAGTGCACCAAACTTTATTTATCAGAAGGCCAGTGGTTCTAGAGAACAGCGAGAGTAGCCTCTCCAAGACTGTTCTGTTCTTCTATTTCCAAAATCACAGTTTCATACATAAAAGCTAAAAGCAAGAACTACACTAACTCTCAATCTTAAACAACAGTAATTAACACTTACCTTAAACAACAGTAATCACCACAACCTATGACCCACAATAAACGATAATTGACATGACCCAAAGCAATATTTCTAATTCAAAAGTTAATCTCCTAAATCAATTGCCCGAAACTATTGAAGATACACACCTTTAGGTTAAAGATGAGCAAAACAAGAATGGGAGACAAGAGGAAAAAGTCACTTAGGACTTAAATTGGCCAGACCAGCTGTGTCATGTTGGCCTTAGGCTGACTGACTCCATCTTATTCTCACTACATGTGCTCCGTTTATGAGATACAGCCACTGTTCTCAAAATTTAATATCTTTAAATGCTTTATTTATTTTTGAGACAAGTTCTCACTGTTACCTGAGCTAGAGTGCGGTGACATTGTCACAACTCACTGTAACCTCAAACCCCTGGTCTTAAGCGATCCTCTCACCTTAGCCTCTGAAAGTGCTCGGATTAATTACAGGCACTAGCCACAGTGACAGGTTTAGGCCCGACTTCCTGAGCGGGATAGTTCTATTTAGGCAGGTCCCTACATTCAGCCCCATCACACAGTGCTAGGTCTAAATGCTTGTCATTATTTAATAAGAAAATAAAAACAAGCATTCAACCAAAATGTTAGTGGGGAGGGAGAAGTGAACTCTCAAAAAGCAAGAAGGAGGCATTAATAAGGATAAAAATGTGGGGAAAAAGATTTGGAAAATCCATACAATTTATAAATTGAAAAGGAGATTCTTTGGAAAGACACGTGAAATGAATCTCTGGCAAGTCTAGGGGCAGGAAATAAAAATGTGGAAAGCACTTGCAAACACAACATGAGGACAAAGATAATGATACAGGGTTTCCCCGTTCAGGGCTGGATGGGGACCCCCGTTTTCTAGGCCTGAGCAAACAGACCTTTTTTTCTCCAAACTGAACTCTCTGAATATAAGCCAGACGGGAGAAAAGCAGTTTGGCCAGTATTTCATATAGCCAGGCCCCTCCTGAAGTGGAAAGCATAGGCCCTTCTGCTTTGCCCACAGCCAGAGGGACAGGCAAGACTTTTTTTTTTTGTCTGCCAGCTCCTGGCCAAGTGTAGCTTTTATTCCTAAGACCTCCCTGTGTACAAGCAATATATAACCCCCCAGACAAAAGATCCATGCACGATTTCCCACTTGGGTCTTCCTCCTCTACAGCCAGAGGTACTGTTGCCTTTCATTCCTTCTGTATTCCTTTCAGTCTAATAAATTCTGTTCTATCACTGATCTGTGTGGTCCGTGGATTCATTTTTTGAATCTCGGAGATCAAGAACCCACTGCAGAAAGAAATTCTGCCAACAATAAGGCCAATATGAAGGCCTCTGGCAAGCACGTTTAGGGACTGGCACGTAAGGCGGGCCCGTTGATCGTTGTATCGACTGTTGCATAGATGCATCAATTGTTGGCTATCCGAACGGATGTGCTTCTGGTTATTACATCAAAATATAGTCAACATCCCTTCCCACCTCTCTTCTTTCTGCTATGGCCGCATTAGCTGCAAGCAAGAATTTGTCAGAAAGCGACATCTTGTGGCCTTTGGTGTACAGTACTTGGTGTTCTCAAGTTCTTTTGTCAAGGCAAAAAGCAATACTCCCCGCTCCCCCAACATATCAAAAACCGGCAGGTTACTCATTTGACACCTTTAAAAACAATATATTTGGGGTAGTCCTTCAACTTATTTAGCAAAATCATGAGAAAATAATTTCTACCAACAAAATCATGTTTAGTAGAACTTCTGTAAGTTGATCACCCAAGGGACTATAGCAAACTGGTCAACATACAGAGGTAGTCGATGTAAGGAACTAGGTCCACAGTGCTGATAACACACATGTGGTGCACGTCTGGTCGATGACATTTAGGTCAACTTAAGGAGGTAGTCATGTAGGGAAGTGGTCAACTATGGAGATTCTACTGTATTTCCATCAGTGTAAGAGCTTATTACATGCATTAGTAAAACATACTTCAAGTTGTTTTTCCATCTCAATTTTTTCTTTTCTTACTATGGGATAATTTTACTTCTGTAAAGGAAGGAATGAGGGCCGGGCGAGGTGGCTCATGCCTGTAATCCTCTGGGAGGCTGAGGCAGGTGGATGGCCTGAGCTCATAGGTAGAGACCAGCCTGAGCCAGCGTGAGATGTTGTCTCTAAAAATAGCTGGGTGTTGTGGCAGGTGCCTGTAGTCCCAGCTACTTGGTAGGCTGAGGCAAGAGAATCACTTGAGCCCAATAGTTTAAGGTTGCTGTGAGCTATGCTATCATGGTACTGAACCAAAGGATGCAAAGTGAGACTGTCTCAAACAAAAATATATTAAAAAGAAAATAAAAAAAGGAAGGAAAGACATGAATATGGTTGTATAGTTTTATTTAAAACACATTTTAAAAATTTTAGGCTTTCTGGGAAAAAAATAAAATAAAAATTTTAGGCTTTCTAGTTAGCAAAATACATTCTTTCTAACATACCTAATTTTTTTGAAGAATATAATTTTCAATTGATAATAAGCCCAAAGAATTTATGTTTGACATATGATTTCCAACATACATATTTTAAGGAAATCAGGTTCATTTAAACCCACAGGTCATCTGCAAATGGGATTTCTCATTGGTAGTTTATTAATGTTGATTTAGACAAATAGTGATTATTGGCAACAGGGAAACAGAGAAACAATGCTTATTTTTGCATGAATACCTCATAATATGACGTGATCTCCGAGACCAAAATGGGCTTCCCAAGCTACCTGGCAAGATCATTGTAAGGAATGACTGTTCCATCAGTCAAATCTTGCTTGACTGAACATAATGGAAATTCAGTTTCACACGTCAAACAAGGTGTTTAGTTACAGAACCTTGAAGGAAATTACCTGACACTGCAGACATTGAACATTCTCCTATTTTATATTCCATTTCAAATTCTGAATGTGAAACAGATCCTGAAAAAAAAAACTTTTGCTCCAGGGAAACTTCCTTTTAAAATTATTTTACATCTCAACGAATACAAAAACACGGGGGATATTTTTAATTTTCACACATTTATAAGCCAGAGAAATGAAAAACTAGACATCCATGTTTCATGTTCTTGGTATGCTTGGCAAGAAATGTAGCAGAATCTTTTGCTGGGTGGCGAGAGGAAATTCCCTTGGGAAATGAGGTATCAAATCTGGCAGTATCTTCATTAATTTTCTGCTGTCTCTGGAGTTATAATAGATTGTCTGGGCTTGAATTCTGGCTCCATCACTCACTAGAGGTGTGACCTGGGCCTGAGTTTCTTCATCTGTATAAATGAGGATTGGTATGGTAACTGTCCCATAGGGTTGTTATGTGTTTCCGTGACAGGTACTGTGTCCAGTTGCTTAAGCACAGGGTCTGTCCAATGGAAAGCATTTAATAAATGTTATCTGCTAATAATATTACCATGAGTTCTAAGAATCATTGGTTCTTTGAGCTAGGAGGAAACCTCCAATATTCATTTGATCCAGGTCATTGTCCAAACTCTTGCTTTCATTCCAGGATACCAGACAAGCCAGTTTTTCTGTTTCATGCTGGTTTCATTAAGTAACGGGAGGCTCTGAGAATTTCCTGAATAGGAGTCCACTAGATATCAGTGTTCCATCAACAAGGAATGATGTTCTTTTAAAAATGTAAAATGGGCTGGACACAGCATCTCATACCTGTAATCCTAGCACTAAGGGAGGCGAAGACGGGAAGATCCCTTGAGGCCAAGAGTTGGAAACCAACTTGAGCAAACATAACAAACCCCATCTCTACAAAAAATAAAATAGGGGGAAAAAGATTAGCCAGGCATGGGGCTGCTCACCTATAGTCCTAATTATTGAGGAGGCCAAGGCAGGAGGATTGCTTGAGCTCAGGAGTCTGAGGTTGCAGTGAACTCTGGTGACACCACTGTACTCTAGCCCAGGCAACAGAGACTCTATCTTGGAAAAAAAAAAAAAAGTAAAATGGCCATTGTCCTGAAGAGGTGACATAGCTTGATGATCTATCTATTGTAGCAAATTCAAGGAGCTGCCTTTCTCCTTTTCACTGAGTTTAGGGGGGGCCTATCTGCAGAGCTGTGCCTTTTGGTGACCTCCTGTGTTGTTCACATATGTTGAAATCTCAGGGCAGCCCATGGTGACAGAAGACACAGGGAGAGAGAGAGAATTGGGATGAACCCAGCTCTATACCACTGTTCCAAAGGAAGGCTGACAGCCACAGAATACAGCAGAAGTCACCCACTCAAATGCCTATAGAGAGAAGGAAGAGAATAACACGTATACATGAGGTAGGTGGGCTGGGGGCTGAGTGTAAGGGAGAGTAACCCCCCAGCACAGGCAGAAGGATAAATGTCAGCTGACGCATGGGTTTGAGTATGAATAGGGAGTGGTGGAGAATGCATGATCTAAAGAACGTGTGTGTCCTATATAAAGGAGGCCCTCTACTCAGCTCTATTCTGTTTTTCAAGAGAAATTAGAAACACAAATTTTATTTACATAATAATAATAAAACACTTTGTAGGCAAACATTGTTCTAGGAAAAGAAAATGCATCTGTTTCCCTCGTATGACATGCTTGCCATCAGTTTGCAATCTCTGCAAATGGGTTTTTGGGCTTCTCCATCATAACCTGTCACCTGCGGTAGGCATTCCCTCTCCAGTCTCTCTATGTGAATCCTTCCTGGGATGGCCTGCTCACTTCCTCACGGGGCGGGTTCATTTCATTATGTAAACTGTTAGGCTCACTGAGCTGAAATTGTTCTTAGAATTTGCTGCAGTTTGTCCTGCTTTGTCCGTTCGGAGAACTAGGGAGCAAGGCAACACCTTGTGTTTATGATGGCTTCCCACAGGAGGTGACAGTTGTCATGCCATGCTTTCCCATCGCCCCAAGTCTTCCTTAAACTCTGTCTCCCATGATGTGATTTATTGTCACTATTTCCCCCCTCCAGAACTGCTCCTTGAGAAACCTCAAGAGAGGAGCTGGAAGTCCTGCGGGCAGAGTCGACACACACAGACACCTTGTAACCTTCACCTCTGAGATGCTAAGCGATGGGGAGATATGCTCTCGCAAGTCGCATTTCCCCCTCTGAAATATATATTTTACGGTAATCAGGGACTGGGGAAAGGAAAGATATCACTTCTGCAAAGCCATATGGAAGAGTTGAAGAATTTCCGCTTTCCACTGGGGAAGGCGTTTCTTTAAGATGATGCAAAAGACACCCTTTCTTTAACAGGAGAGGGAAGATGTATCACAGTTCTTCCTTATGTGACTCCCTGTTGGCTGTCACTTCTTTTCTTCCTAACTGACTTTTGGTTCCTTCTGTGAGCAGGGGTCTTAGTGCTTGCTCTCCAGTGGTGCTGCTTGGGAGTCCTTTGCTTTTTGAGACAGAGTTTCACTTGGACACCCTGGGTAGAGTGCCCTGGCATCATGATAGCCACAG
>NW_003852409.1:2969679-2973552 GCF_000181295.1 Otolemur garnettii
GGCCCTTTTGACATAATCCCCTGGCAAGCACTAAGGTTCATCCTTCTTCCTCCTCAGCCTGCCGCCTAAGTGTCCACCCCTTGGCCTCTCTTAGGGTGACTAAAACCCTCCCACCCTTCCTCAGCAACCCATGGGAAACCCACGTCTCCTTGCCAAGCCATGCTGTGGGAATTCCATAGGCCCCCAGACCCTCACCTCCCCTCAGCTCGGCCTCCCTTCTCCATCCTGGCCTGGGCACTGGGCAGCTCAGCAGAAATCTTCAGAGGAAGGGCATCTGCCAGTCTCTTCTTTGAGGAAGGGAGAGGATATTGTAACTGGTTCCATGAACAAAAACACCTTTTTGCAGTTCTCTTATGCTTTCCGTTTCCAGGTAAGTGAGCTTCGTGGAACAGAACTTGTAACTTGCTGTTTCCACTGATCCCTTCCCTTTTGAGCTGTTCTTCAGAAACACTGGAAGCTCCCTGTAGTCACGAGGGGACTACAAGGCCTTCTGCTACCCAATTGTTGAGAGAAGGGCATTCCACCTCAAATCTTGCCCAAGGACCCACTGAATGACCACCTCCCCACCACCCAGATGCTCACAAGACTGAAAGGATAACAAAAACATATATTACCCCCTTGCTCATTATACTACTAAAATCTGCACTCTGGGCCGGGCTTATCTGCCAATTTTTTGGCCATGCAATGTATGTGGCAGTGTGATTTCTCGCTGTGCTGGCATGCCCTGCACTCCACCCTGAACGTGGAAGGCTGCTCCCTCACGTCACGCATTGTTCATTTCACCTCTAGAAAAGCCCTGGACCCTGTCACTTGGGGAGGTGGCTGTTAGGCAGTTCTCCTCCCAGTTGACATCTCCATAATAAACTTCCTTTCTCCCTTGACAGTCCTCATTGTCTCAGTAATTTGCTTTCTGTGCAGTGAGCAACTGAGTCCAGGACACCCCCCCGCCCCCCACTTGTGAGTTTGTTATTACAATGGAGGAGTACATCAGGTACCCCAGTCTTACAGAGGGAGGGGAAGGAGAGGCAGCTGCTGTTCGATGAATTCTGCTTTCTCTTGCCTCCTCTTACTTCTCTATCAGGCTGCGTGTGCAGGATTGGGGGTGACGAGTGAGAGAAGGGGGATGTCACAGCATCTCTTCTGCAGAAGTCCTGTGGAATCATGACTCCCAGCAAGCCCTGCCTGGAGATAACAGTCTCTCATCTGGAGGGCCTCTGAACTAAGCATGGAGGCTCTAAATTCAAATACAGGACCATCTGGCTTTTGCACTACCAGGTGGCCATCTCCACACTTGGTGGGAAGATGGTGGCCTGTGGTTGCTTCTCCTCCCTCTTCTTACCCACATGGTGAAAACAACGTGAACTTTCAGGAGTGTGCAGGAGGCACTTTCAGTAGTCTTCAGAAAATGTCTGGATGGAAGTATGTTGATGGAAGGGGATGTGGGCTTCCCCTGGTTGGTCGGGCCAATGTAGCAAGACTCTGAGAGAGGGAAGGAGTTAAATGTGTGGGCTTCTGATCCCAGAACTTTCCTTCCCTCTCCACCCACCCTTTCTTCTCAGTCCGTTTTCTCATCAATTTATCTATAATCTCTTGTTTATAAAAACAACCCAGAGCTGGCATTTCTTCACAGAAAGGAGGAACATCTTTCATCTCACTGTTAGGCAGGGACTAAATCCGCAGGTGGCAGATACAGGCCAGGAGAGGAGTTCCTGGGGGTGGAGGAGCTGGGACCACTCATAGGAAGGGACTGTGGGAAAGCACAGAACACCTGCCAGTCATGTAGATCAATCCTCTGGTAACACCCTTCACCGCCTGCAAACGTTCCTCCAGATGAGGCCAATAAAAGGAAGCCACCTGGAGATCTCAGGGCCTTCTTCCACGCATGGAGACCGACCCATTTCTCTCTATATGTGTATTTTTACTTTCTATAGTTTCCTTCCTTTCTTCAATAAAAGCTGTTCATGCCTGGGTGCCCATTATTCAGTGGTTAGGGTGCTGGCCACATGTTCCAGGGTTGGTGGGTTTGAACCTGGCCCAGGCCTGCTAAACAAATGAAACAAATAGCCGGGCATTGTGGCAGGCACCTATACTCCCAGCTGCTCGGGAGGCTGAGACAAGAGAATCACTTGAGCCCAAGAGTTTGAGGTTGCTGTGAGCTATGATGCCACAACACTACCAAAGGTGACAAAGTAAGATTCTGTCTTTTTTTTTTTGAGACAGAGCCTTAAGTTGTCCCCCTGGGTAGAGTGCTGTGGCATCACAGCTCACAGCAACCTCAAACTCTTAAGCAATTCTCTTGCCTCAGCCTCCCAAGTATCTGGGACCACAGGCGCCTGGCACAACGCCTGGCTATTTTTTGGCTGCAGCTGTCATTGTTGTTTTGAATGACAACAATGGCCCGGGCTGGATTTGAACCCGCCACCTTAGGTGTATGTGGCTGATGCCTTAGCTGCTTGAGCCACAGGCGCCGAGCCATAAGATTCTGTCTTAAAAAAAAAAAAAAATAAATAAAAGCTGTTCATGAGGCATTGCTCCCTGTCTGCAATCACTTTGTTGCACTGGCCTTGCTTGTGATTCTTTTAAGCAAGGAGCCAAAGAACCAGGACAACCATCTGCCAAGAGGCCGGGCCTGACATCTCCTCTCCCCCTGGGATGTGGGCAAAGTCATTGTGGCAGGTCTTGGAGGCCTGGTTCAGGAGTCAGAGCCAGGGCTCTGGGGTTGGGGGATCTAGTCAACTTGGGCAGAGGGTTTTGTCTGTGTTGGCAGAGCTGCCAGCTACAGCCCTCCGTGGACAGGCCTCCTCCCGCTAGCTTTGACTAACTCTCTATCCTTACTTTCTCTCCCATACAGGAGCTGGCACTTTGGGGCTGCTGCCACCATGGCTGTGGCACACTCTGTAGTCACAGCTACCTGAGAGCTATGGTACTGCCACTGTCACTCCTGCCCAACATGGGGCTGCCTCTGCTTCCCAGACTCCCCTGCCCTCAAATCCAGGTACCTCCAAGGCCTAGGACATCCCAGTGGCTGGTTTGTGAATCTGAGGAATCCAGGTGGCCAGGCGTGTGTACGTGCCAGCATCGTGCCAAGCCACTGACTGGCCTAGGTCTCCTCACGGTCATGCCTCCTGGGCCAGAGCCTCAGGTGATGCCAGGGCTGAATCTTGGGGGTCTGCAAATCTCCTGTAAAATGGAAAAGACATTCTCATTTCAAGATTATCTTTTCTAAAACAGTACGTCCCTGGGTCATCTGACTCCAGCTACTTCTGGCAAGGCCATTTCAGGAAGCGGTAGAGGATGTGCTCTCTCACCAGGCTACTGGGTTACGTGAGGACCTGGGATAGCACTCACCTGCTGGGCTCAAGTGCCTTTAGCTTCAAAGGCTGATAATCATCAGTTCTGCTTCCTGGTCCCTGTGAGAGCTAAATGAGATTATGCCTGTAAAGCACTTAGCCTAGTGCTTAATGCCCCCCCCCCCATCACATCTCCAATTGTTTGTATTATCTGGTGGCCCTGAGATTGTCAATGGCTCATGAGAGAAAAAACAAAGGTGGACTTAATAGGGAAGGGATGTGTTGGAGCTGAGGAAGGCCAAATGATATCAGGCATGCTGAACAAATGAAGTTTTCACGGAAGTTTAAATAAAGACAAGCAGTGTGATAATTGAGTCATCACACCAGGCTGGCTGAACTCATAGGAACATGCCCAGAGCAGTTGGGGCTGTGCTTTCGTGGCTAGCTCCCATTTATTTTCTCAGCAAACCCTCATCTATCCCACTCCATCAATGTTGTTAATATGATTTTTATTGGCTTTGTCATTTTTGTTTTTATTTAACTTATAGATTTGTTTGGCTTTTAGATGAAAACTTTAAGTATA
>NW_003852409.1:2973831-2976670 GCF_000181295.1 Otolemur garnettii
GCATTGAAATTCGGATTGTAGGGAAATCAAATGTATATCTCTTTGCATAAAACACTAATTTCACATCAATTAATGCCAGAACAGCTGGGGTGGGCAAGAGCAGCAGAGAACAGCCACCACCTTGGAGAACAAAGTTGGCCAAGCTAACAGGTCTTCAGCATCACCAAAGCCTCCAGGCTGGCAGCTTCTCCACCTTCACCCCACTTCTAAAGCTTTGAGTGTGGAATTTATTTTAGATTCGTTGACCATGATGTTACTGGTCTTTTCAGACAGAGTCTCACTTTGATGCCCTTGGTAGAGTGCTATGGCGTCATAGCTCATGGCAACCTCAAACTCTTGGGCTCAAGCGATTCTCTTGCCTCAGCCTCCCAAGTAGGTGGAATTACAGATGCTCACCACAACACCATTTGTATTTTTTTTTTTTAGAGTCGAGGTCTCACTCTTGTTCAGGCTGGTCTTGAACTCCTGAGCTCAGGTAATCCACCCACCTTGGCCTCCTAGAGTGCTAGGATTACAGGCGTGAGCCCCTGCCCCCAGCCTTGGTCTTGTTTTCTAGTATTTCTACCACTGCATTCAGGATCTTTGAGATTCATGGGTCTATGGTAGTGGTTCTCAACCTTCCTAATGCCAGGGCCCTTTAATATGGTTCCTGGGGATCGTGACCCACAGGTTGAGAACCACTGGTCTATGGGCTAACATGTTACCTGTTGCTTATGTAACTTAGATGTCAGTAAGGGTGACTATGGCTTGTGATATGTCAATGTGATCAGTCCCAGCTTCTTAGTCCTGGAAAAGCCAGGTGTAGCAGGACTCTCTTTGTCTCTGAGGTCTCTATTTCTTCAATGAGTGAGGAGATAAGCAATTGAATTTGAAAGATGCTTTATGCAACAGAAAAGCAATTTTGCCTCTCCAATGTTTCTGTGAATTTCTAGGGAGCTTATACACTCCTGACCATGTCTTGTTCCAAATTCCTGCTTGTGCAGACAGCATATTTTCCTGTCTGCATCTGTGGTTGTTTCTTCTTTCATCCTTACTCTGGCCTCCACCCAAACACAGACTTTGCCCTTTTTCTTGATTTCCACCAAAACTCACAAGGCTTTTACTCATATAGTAAATGTTACCAAAGGTTTAGAGATATTTTGTAGGAGTGGGTGAAATGCAGCAAAAGAAGAGGTTTTATTTTCTAGCAATACACATGACTTAAAATTGAATGGTTGACTTACCTTTTCTTTTCTTTCTTTTTTAAAATTTCAGATTAATACAAAAGTACACACCATTAGGGTACAATGTTTGCATTTGTTAGGTCGAGGCTCTATTGTAGTTGTGCCCCTCACCCAGGAGGTGTGCCATCTACCCTTATATTGGTAGATGGCACACGTCCTTCCCTTTCACACTCTCCTCTTCCCTAAGCTTGAATTAAATTGAGTTTTTCTCTTGTGTGGGTGTGTATTGGTTCATCTCCTGGATTCATATTAGCATTGAATACATTGGATACTTGCTTTTCCATACATTGTGATAGTTTACTAAATAGAATGTTCTCCAACTCTATCCAGATTGGCACAAAAGATGTAAAGTCTCCATTTTTTTATGGCTGAATAGCATTCCATGGTATACATATACCACAGTTTATGAATCCATTCATGGGTTGATGTGTACTTGGGTTGATTCCACATCTTGGTGACTGTAAATTGAGCTGCAATAAACAATCTGGTACAAATGTCCTTATGATAAAATGATTTTTTTTTCTTCTGGGTAGATACCTAGTAATGGGATCAAATATATGGTCTATTTTGAGTTCTTTGAGGATGCTCTATACTTCTTCCTAAAGAGGAACATATCTTTTCTTCAAAGGTTTTAAGCCACACCGCTGTTACTGGACCATCTCCTCCTCTCTCACCTTTCTCTTCTTTATCCCCCTGATTTCTAGTCACTTCTTACAGAACTGTTCTGCTCTTTTTAACTTTTCCTTCAGAATCTCACCTTGCCCCTAGCACAGCACATCAAGATGCTTTCTCTGACAGTGTCCTTCCTAAGATGCATTCTGTTATCCGGAGATTAGATGGTTGTTGACTGCCCTAATGTAAAGCCCTTTCCGCTTTACATTCCTCCTGTCTGGCTGTAGTGCAAATACGAGTTCAGGGTTTACAAAGCCCTTTCACCTACATGAGCCCTTTCAGCCATCCGAGCTGTCCCCGGTGAGGTCTCATGTTCATTTTATAGATGTGGGACCAGAAACTCAGAGAGGTTGAGTGAGTCATTCAAAGCCACTCCACCAGGTTAGGGGAGGTATAGAAGTCTGCACGCAGGCCTGGTGATTTTGAGATTTAATCCATGTCATTACACACAGACCAGCCACATGCTGTCTGATCTTTTAGCAATCTGAGGCTACCTGGATTCCATGGTAAATGTGATGACCCAGCTCTCCTTGAGTGCGGCCATATTAGCCCTGGCATGTACATGCATTCTACAGTGTTGGGGATTGCCTGTGTCTTCCTCCCCTTTTCCTCTTTTGCTGGCTAGCTCCTACTCATTTTCAGGTCTAGATGTAGGACTAACTATGTAATTTCTGGGGCTCTCTATCCTCTTTTTCAAAAGTTATTAAGCAGTTCAAAATGGTGACAGCAGAGCATTAAACCATGCATGGGGCACTTTAAAGTCCTTGTCGGGCTTGGAACTCCTGAAAGTGAGACCTGGAGAAATGGGGTAGTGAATTGTCATCTCTGTGCAGGACCTACTCAGGACCATGGACAGGTCCAGCCCAAGCAGGACTGATGAGCCTCTGGGATTTGCCAAGGGTTTCAAGTGAGGGGAAGAGGTAGAGTAGGGACCTGTTTTCTCT
>NW_003852409.1:2976938-2978647 GCF_000181295.1 Otolemur garnettii
TACTGCCCAGGGGCTCACAAACCCTGCTCCTCAAGGCTAAGTAAGGTGTAATGACCTGTGGAGGTTAGGGGTGGGGGAGACAGGGGTAGAGATGGCAGACCAGACATTGGGCCACTCCTGGGGGTACACAACACTTGGCTCCAGACCCTTGCCTTCAGCCTGGCCCTGTGACCCTTTGTTGGCCTCCTGAGGCTTCTCAGGCCCCTGTGTTCTCTTTGGGTGTCCTTACACACCTTCCTGCCCAGTGACATATGTGGGGCCAGGGAAATATTTCCTGTTTCCTCAAAATCAGGATGGAGGAGAAGGGAAGAATCCTCAAACATTTTGGACAATGGACCCTTATGTGGAGCCCCGTCCCCCCATCCCCCCATCCCACAGATTTCTTTTAGTTCTAACCAACAGAAAATCTACTTGGTGTAAGCAGAAAAGAGTACATACTAATTTAAAACCTAGAAGCTTAAGGGTGGCTGTATCTTTAAGCATCATTGGTCCTTGAGCCCGGAACTGTGATCAGAGCTCAGTTTCTCTTTCTATTTTTCTGTTTGTGGAAGCCAAGAAGACATCAAACCTGCTGAAAACGGCGGGTAGAAACCCTGCAAAGGGCTCTGATTGGCTGGATTTAGGTAATGGGCATATCCCTGAACCAATCCCTGTGTCCAGGGTGAGAGCAGGGGCTGCACCTTCAGAGCGGCAGGAACAGGGTGGGGCAGGCGGAATTGCCGGCCGGGCCGCCTTGCACACTCTGTCCTGTGCACCTTCTCTCCTGGACACTGGCTTTATCTGGCGGTATCAACTTGGCTCCACATCCCCGCCTTCAGCCTGGTCCCATGACCCTTCCTTAGCCTCCTAAGGCTTCTCAGACCTTGAGAGCTTGATCCCAGGAAGATCCTTGTAGAGAGGAAACTGCTGAGCACAGGGAACTGCCTGGAGCTCAGGCTTTGGCTTGTGCCCAGGCTTGCTGTTTCTGGAAGCCTCTTCCCATCCTCCCTCAGAGCCCATCCTAGTATTGTCTCCACAGCCCAGGGTGAGGAGATAACCAGGCGCTGCTTTCTCAAAGGGCTTCAACACCAGAATGCCTTTCTTTGAGGCTGGGAAATTTTATTTATTTTATTTCACTTTAGAAATGAACCAATAATAACAAAAGGATACCAAAGAGAACCCTCTGTAAAAAGAATACAGTGCCACATTTCTCTCTGGGCCTTCAGACTTCAGTTCACGCAAACCTGCTCCTCAAAGCCATGCAAGACAAGATGAACTTTAGTGTTTGTTGATGAGGAGGAGACGTTTCTTCCACACTTTGACATTTCTCTCTTTTAGATGGACTAAGAGCTAAGCCCAAATGTTTTCTCCAGCCGACTCCATATTTAGTGAGGACACAGGAAGATCTTGAGTCTGAGGTGGCTGAGGAGTGGCTCCATGTCTCACAGCTATAGTTGTTCCTCCTGTGGTAGCACAGGTGTGAGGAAGTGGACTTGAGAGAGAACAGAATCTTAAAGCCAGGAATTCTGAGTTTCATGCCTGTCCTCTCTTGAGCTTGGCTTCAGTCCCTGGGCCTCAGTGTCCCTACTTGTACGAGGAGGGGCTGGACAAGATGATCCCTGTGATCCTTCTTAGCTCTAATTTCTGTGACTAGGTCAGGTAGAGAAGGAAGACCAATCAGGATTCTGCTTGTTTCTGCCTTTGCTATGGACTCATTACATGACCTTGTG
>NW_003852409.1:2978667-2988999 GCF_000181295.1 Otolemur garnettii
GCCTTTGCTATGGACTCATTACATGACCTTGTGTAAGTCTATGGCCATACCACCCTGAACATGCCTGATCGCATCTGATCTCATCTGATCTCAGAAGCTACGCAAGGATGGCCCTGGATAGTACTTGGAAAGGAAACCTTGGGTAAGTTCCTTCTCCCTGTTGGGTCTGTTTCCCACCTTTGAACAACCTGTATTGTGTAGGAGGCTGGCTAGAGGTGGTGTGGCAGGCATGGAGCAGGGCTCTCTTGGGCCAGGATTCAGGCCGCCTGCTCCTTACCAGGCTCCCACCATTCAGGATCCCATACACTAAAGCACTCTAGCCAGCCCTCCAGGCAAGTCTGTGAGTGTAGTCCCACAATTTCTAGGGAAACTCACCCAGTCACATTGCCTCAGGCCTCCTCCCCAGCCTGCTTTGGCCACCTCTGCCTTTGCTTTGATTTCCAGACCCAACAGCCTCAGCCAAAATGTTTGATTCTGCAACCTCGCTGAACCCTGGGTTGAGCCACAGGAAGGACTACAGCCCAGTGGAACATTGATGAAGCAGACATGACACCCATCTCAGGGATTTTGTGACCCAGAATGGGAGGACACAGTGTGAGCATGTACCCAGGACCATGAGAGAGGGGCAGTGGCCTCAATCCAGAAAATAGGAGAGCATTACATGTCAGGGGATCTAGGAAGATGAGAAGTGCTGCTGGCCGAGGGCCCAGCCCTATCAGGGAAGTGAAACAGATTGCAGGGTGACTCCACGGGTCGAGGAGGCAGCGAACGGAAAGGAGCTTGGGACCAAATTTTGACAGGTGGGGTAGGCCTGGATTGGTTGGAGAGTCAGGGGCTGGGGAGGCAGTGAGTTTTCCATATTAGTTAAGAACCTGTGGTTGGGAACCCAAGTTGAACTAACCCAGGCAAAAAGGACAATTTCTTGGAAGACTGGAGAATCTCAGGGAGGCCCAAACACCTGTGGAGCAGGTGAAAGTCTAGGATGCCTTCAAACCTCCTGGAAACAGCAGGCAGAACAAACCATGAGAAGGGCCCCGATTGGCTGGGCTTGGGTAATGAGGATATTCCTGAACCAATCCCTATGTCCAGGGGTGGGAGGAAGGGCAGTCCTCCAGATTCCCTCCCCATGGGGGCCCATCCTTTACCTCAAAGCAAGGCTCTGCTTCTAGAGGACATGGAAGGGACAGCTAATCAGGGACTCAGGCACCATCAGGACCCAGCTCTTGATCCTACTTCTCTCTCTATTGGCTCCATTTCTCTTTTTCATGGCAGACTAAATTTCTCTACATGGAAGAATCCTGGAGAGGGGATTTATTAGTCTAGTTTGGGTCAGGTTTCTACCCTCAGGTCAATCAACTGTGGCCAAAAGTTGAGGTCCCATCATAATAGGGCTGCCCTGCACTGTCAGGAGGTCAGGATGATGGTCTCTGAAGGAAGGGACAGTGCTGAGCAGGCAACCCCAGAACTGTCTCCTGAGTTTCCAAACAAAGGGGTATAGCCTGATTCCACCAGCATTTTGGGAAGAGTAGGCATTAAAGACGACAGTCTTTTTCCTTTTATTCATAAAAACAAATTTGCAACAATTTATTAAAAATCGATACCATGCAGTAGGGGTATGAGAAATTCCTCATGTACATTTGATTCTGGCAGTTCCAGTCTAATTTAAAGCATTTGTGCACTAACATCATTGGAAAATGCCTTCAGGCCGAAGCCTCTTCGGAAATGGACGGTGTGTTGCTGCATATAAAAGAACAGAACCGTTAAATAGCTAGAGTCACTTCTGTGGGGCTTGTTATTTGAGGAGGAATTAAAAAAATGGGTGAACCTACAGTATCAGTAAGACAGAATGTACTTCGTGGGTTAACCTAGAAGACTGCACGTTCAGGAGTCACAAAGGGTTACAGACGCACACACTCACCTCCGACAGTCCAATACTTTGTTTTTTGTTTTCCTGCTATGCTGGAATAATATTTCTACAGGTATTTTTTTGTGTGTATACATTATGTACAATTGTCTCTTTCCCTTTGAAAAATTAATGTGGTCCTTTAAATTAAATTTGGTTTTGGTGAAATCAAGAAAGCAAGTAAATACTGGTAATACACAGTGAGTGACAACACCAATTTTTAGTGCCTAAACAGAGAATGACTTCAACTTGACCTGTGATGTGTTAACATCCCCCCCCCCAAAAGCTATAGTATCTCCATAACCTCTCTTTGGGGAGGGGAGCGGAAAGCTATGCTACGTGAAATAGGCTGTTTTGAAATGTTGGTGATGGTAAGATTCCTGTGGGCCCTTTCATCAAAGCCTGGTGGTGACAACAGTATGTTCCTGACTGCAGTGGTTCTGGGAAGAGATTATTGCCTGCCTGTTGAAGCTGCCATTAGATTTCTTTAGGGAGTTTGTGCAGACGTCCTGGACATTGTCATTCAGGCCTTTCTTTAGCAAAGAATGAACCTGTCAAGGAATGTCAGAAAAGTCACGGGGAGCCTCCCTCCAGCCGGGCTGTTCTGGGTAGAGGGCTGTGCTGGAAGCTTCTCTGGGCCACACCCCCGGCTGTAGGAAGGGCTGAACGGCATAGTCATACTAATACCTCACGGGTCAGGGCTGCTTTACTGTTTGGTACAAAGCTTTCCTGGACAAAATCAAGTTTCAATGCTAGAGTGACCCTGTGAGGTAGGCAGGACAGGTGTTATTTCAACCCCAATCTCTTACAGAGGGGAAACTGAGGCCCAAGGTCACATAAGGAGTCGGTAGGGGACTGAGAACTTGAACCTGTCTGACTCCCAGGCTGGGGCTCTTTGGGGTTCACTTGAAAGGGAAAAGTGGTCTTATGAATGAGAATCAGTCTGCCCACTCGATCGCTCTTCAGGGATCCCTGGCGGAGAGCTCACTGGCTTATTTGGATGGAAGGCCACCTTCTAGAAGTCAAAGGAAACCCTCAGCCAGCAACTCTCTCCCCAAGACCACAGGGATATCTTTTAGCAGAATGACTCCCATTCACTTTGGTCAGAAACAAAATCAGTGGGGAAAAAAAATATCCCAGCCAGCCCTTGGGCCCTAATGAGAGAGGTTAAAGTGCACAATCTTTCTTTATCATGTTTGCTGGAAACAGACATTCCATGATTACCTCGGGCAGTTCCCTCTTATTACTGGGAACACCTGATATGAACACAAGGACATGGCCAACGTGGTGGGTGCGTGACAGACTGTCGGTAAATGCTGCAGCGCGTGTCTGCAGTGACGTGCCCTAAATCCCCACGATCCCCAGAACGGGTGTTATTGTGTTAATGTGTGGCATTTACCAGAGTAACAAACATCTCGTTGGGTGATGGAAGTCCCATCAGGAGCATGCAAGTCCGCTTGCTCCAGTGTCCCAGCCCTCTGGCGTGCCGGCCCCAGGGCTGTGCCTGTCTGCTGTTCCTGCAGACTTCCTGTGCCAGGAAGGCTGGGCTCGGCTGGCCTGGCAGCTGGGGGCCTGGTGGCCCTGCCTACCTCCTCCTCCGGGGTGGAGAAGGGCTGGCCTGAGTGGCCACAGCCAGTGATGTGTGTGCAGAGCGCAGAGGCGGTTTCTTCAGAAGCCCCCGGCCTCTTCCCAAGGCTGCTTCAGGCTACTCAGCGGCTTCCGGCTAGAGTTTTAGTGCCTCTCTCCTTGTCTTGAATTTTTTTTTTTTTTTTTTGCAGGTTTCAAATATCCCAGCTCCTCCTTGTTTGCAGACATTAAGGAAGAAGTCGTTTCCATTCCTCTTCTTTGTGAAGGAATTAGAACTTCACAAATAAGGCTCGAGGTCAGGTGCCAAGTCCCCCTTCCCTTCCTGTCCTCCTGAGTGCCATCCCAGCAGTCCTGAGAGGCCAGCCGTGGCGTCCAGCTTCTCCGCAGCCAGAGCCGACAGTGTTCCTGTAGCAGACGCCTCTGCCCAGTGTGGTTCTGTCACGGGGGAGGCCCCGGCCCCAGGCCTCCCACCCTTACAGGCCCGAGACCATGACTCGGAAGGAGGGTGGCACGTGTCTGTGGCGGGGGCTGGCGGTGGGGCTGACGCAGGGGCTGACACAGCTGGCGTCCACGCCTCCTATGGATGGGAGGTAGGCGTGGTGGAGGATGGGCAGCTGGAGGGACAGCCGGCGCTGGATGCTGGACAGAGAGAGAGGGAGGAGAGTTAGTGCAGGCTATCTGGCTGCTCCTTGGTCTTGCTTTGGCTATAAAAGCTGAGGATGGGAACATATTTTCCTCTGAATCCAAGATCTATCCATTCAATCATCTTAACTGTTCAGCCATCTACCAGGTATTTAATGAAAACCTATGTGTACCAGCTAGTGCCCTGGGAATAACCAGGGAGACTAGAATAAATAAGAAAGATGCAGTCTTCCTGAGCCTCTGGTCTGGGATTTGGCAATTATTGTAAATGTCATAGGAAAAAAGATGCCTCTGGACTTGCAGTGGGGATACATCCCCATAAACCTGTTGTAAGGTTAAAATATCATACGTCGAAAATGCATTTAACAGGGTGGTGCCTGTGGTTCAAGGAGCAGGGCGCTGGCCCCATATGCCAGAGGTGGTGGGTTCAAACCCAGCCCTGGCCAAAAACTACAAAAAAAAAAAAAAGAAAATGCATTTAATACAACTAACCCGCTGAGCATGATAGCTCAGCCTAGCCTACCTTAAATGTGCTCAGAACACATCAGCCTGTGGTTGGGCAGCATCATCTAACACAGAGCCTATTTTATAATAAAGTGTGAAATATTTCATGAAATTTATTGAATACTGTACTGAATGTATATTGCTTTTGAACCATTGTAAATTTGAAAAATTTTAAGTTGGAACCATGTGTATAACTAAGGAAAAGTTTCCACCCTCCTAACAGGGCTTTGCTACAAATATAGACATATCCCATTCTCTACCCTTGCATGCTTGCATGTGGACTTGGCTTTCAGCTCGATCCCTGGAAGGCTCCTCTGGGACTCTATCCTTCCTCTGTCCCTTTTCTACTGCCTTGCCCAGGACCTCATTCCTTCCTTCTTACTGGGCCAATTCCAACAGGCTCCTCCCTGGTCTTTCAGCTTCTTTGGTGACCAGTGTTATCTTTCCAACACTGGGAAGCTGAGGAAGGGACACCAGGACAGGCACTGACATGCCATTCACGGTGCTCTATGATCTGTCTCTTGCCAAACTCTCTTGACCAGTGGCTCTCGACCTTCAGTCGAGAACCACTGCTCTAGGTGGACCTTCTACCCTCTCCCTGCAACGAACTGGGTTTCCTTCAGGATCCAGGTTAAATGTCAGAGAGTGGGCCCTGTTCCTCCTCTAGGCCCTGAGAACCTTTGGTAAATACCCAAAGTGAATAGTGGAGGTGGGGCTGAGTGGGTCTGCTTGCACACGTGGCTGACACAGCAACAGTTAGGGAAAGGGAGCTGTCCTCTGCCTCTCTTCTCACTGCTGCACTCTCACCAGTCTTAATGACTGTCACCTTAACAGCCAAAAAGGCTGCTTTGGGGATATGTGCCCAGGTGAGATCCCTCTGCTCTCCACAGTTCTCCACTGGTGCATCCGTCATATTGCTGTCCTGGAGGGAAGGGACTGAATTCTTATGTCTCCTTGTGTCCCCAGTGTCTCGCCACTCGGGTGCAAATAAAACTAAGCCCCAGATCTTAACAAACACCCAGTAGCCAAAAGAAATATCAATATTTCCATATTGATACAGGGTACAGAGTTTATGGAACTTGCTCACGGAAAATAAAACCAGAACTGGGGAAGTTGGCACTCTTCCGTCAAACCACGTTGCTTTGTGCTGGAGGCAGATCAGCTCATGAGGGCTGTCTCATTGCAACTGAGTATGCCCCTGGAGGTTATTAGGGCATTGATGGGTTCTGAGATAGATGGGCACGGATGAAACACTGCCCCCATTGAAAGGCTTCTCCCAAGAGATACCTTATAGGTATGCATTGAATGAAACTAGAGTATTGTCGATCTCATTTTGAAATATAAGTTGAGCCCTGTGTAATGTCAGCCATGGTCTACTCTTTAAGGCAAGATGGTGTGGACAAAACATCCAGGAAAAAAGAGAAGTTGAAGAGTAAACTCATACTTAGGAAAAGGGTGCCCTGTCCAAGCACTCAGGACAGGGCTGGCTGCCTAGGCAAGGAGTGATCTGTCTCATAGTTGTCAGAGCCACAGCATTCTGCTGTTAGGACCCGCTCATCTTTTTATTCATTCAACAGATGCTTGCCAAGAACTCAGTGCCAGGACCTGTGTTCAGTCTGGAGGACACACAGAGGGCTCAGACATTACCTTCTAGGGGCTTACTCTCTAGTGGAGGGAAATGCTGAGGAAACGTCTGATAAATACCATGGAACCACATGTCCAGTGTTCTGGACTGTGAGCGGGCCAGGTCTTGGAGCTAACTGTTGATAGCCTGTTAGCTCTAACACTGAACGGACCCACGTAGCACTGCAGTTGATGATTTGGCTGCTTTTGCTGGTTCCTCACTGCGTGCCACTCTCTAGAGGCCAAGTTTCAGAGCTGATGTCTTTAAACTCTGCTTCCAATCTGCTATAAGTTGGGAACAGAGCTAACTGAGGTGTTCAGAGTCTTTGCTTCGACGTCACCTTCTCATTGAGTCTTCTCTGACCACCCTATTTAAAACGACACTTCCTGCTCCCTTTCCCTGCTTTATTTTTCTCCAAAGCACCTGTAGTTTATTGTAGTTTCTTTTTTATTCGATCATCCTTCCAGATAGAATGGGAGCTTCAGGACAGGAGACATTTTAGTCTATTTTCTTCACTGCTGTGTCCCCAGCACCTATGCCTGCCACATCACAGGTTCCTGAAAATCCTTCTTAAGTAAATGCATTTAGAAAGGTTAGCTTTTGTACATGGCAAAGACAGCGTGCTACAGTGGGGAACATGGGATTTGATGCTGGACAGACCCAAGTTCAAATCCCATCTCCAGCACTTAACAACTGGACGAGCTTTGTCAAGTCACCTCCCTTTTCTGGATATTAGTTTTCTCATCTGTGAAAAGAGCATTTTATTAATAATTTGACCAGCATCATGGGACTGCTGTGGAGAACAAACAGGATAATGGATGTGAGAACATGGTGCAAACTACAAATAGTGGTGTAGGAGTAGCATCCTCTTTAGTGATAATTTTCAAGGAGAAGGTACTTACTGTTCTGGAGAGTTTATATCTTCTATAGGATCTTTGCATGTTCGGGAGGGTTCTGTTGTGTTCCATTGTAGCTGGGGATTTTGATCTAGGTGATTTTTTAAAATGGCCTTTCCCCCATCTGAATGCAAAACAACAATATCACAACACATTCTGTTAACTTTGTTAAAATTGACAATGCAAGTTTTTGTAGGATGATGCCCAAGGAGAGAGAATGCAAAAGAGCCCATCATCCCTCTGCATGAAGAATGGTCTGTGTAGTGGCTCTCCCAGGACCAGGCAGTGATCTGGGAAGCCTCTGCCCTGGGATGGGAGCAGCATTCTGGGTGTGTGTGGGGGGCATGCCTCATGCCCTCCTTCACTCCAAGGAAGAGGAGAAGGAGGCGAGTCAAGTTGACTAATATCAGCAACATAACTTAGAAATGAGTGGTTCCAATATTAAATCCCTTTTCATGGTCACAAAAGGATATAATGACAAAGAAAAAAGAAAAACCTCCAAGTATAATTTCGATAAGATTTTCAAAGACTGAAAAGAATAATAATAGTCAGTAAACCACTGCTGGTTTATACTGGGATGCATAAATTGACATAATCTTATGGGGGGGGCACTGTCAATATGTGTCACACATCACAAAAAGTGCCTATTTTTACCTAGAATTTCCACTTCTGGGAACTGTTCTAAAGAAATAATCAAGGATATATGCAAAGTTATATGCAAGATGTTCAATTTGCATCATTTACAATATTGAAATTGGAATCCGAATTGGTCCGGTAATAACAGATTCGTAACATAATTACGGGGCCTCCATTCAAAGGATTATTGTGTAGCCACCAAATATGGTGATGTAAATTCTCTCAATTCTTTTTGTGCTTCAGAACCATCTGGGGAGATATAAATACATATATAAATCTGGCTCCCACCTGAGAGATTTGGATTCATTTGGTCTGGAGAGCAGCATGGGTGTTTACGTTGGCTTTTGCTGCAGTGGGTAACCTTATGTGTCTGTCATTTTGCACCCCTGCGAGTACAGTCCTAATTATAAATGGATTCCATATTTGCAGCCTCGTCTTCTTGCTAAAATTTATTTGTAACCGCCAAATCAATCCTCTCCATGCTTTTGTGGTTATTTGCTGACATGCACAGAGTTTTGACAAATTCTAGTTGGCCGATGAACACGTTCCCAGCTGAGGTTGAACAAAGTGACGGCTCCACCTTCTTTCAGCTTTTACACGTTAAGTAGGTTATCTTTTTTGAGCTTATTTAGGGACATGTTTTTCATATTTTTGTGCTTTTTCTTGGTGGTTTTCCCCCCAAGCATAGTGCTGAAGTGCTGTCCAGTGTTTCCAAGCAGAAGAGGGCTGTGGTTTGTTTTATAGAGAAGACACATGTGTGTGTTAGATCAATTTCCATCAGGCATGCGTTACAGCATTGCTGGCCGTGAGTGCAATGTTAATGAATAATGTATATAGGATAAGGTGTCTTTTTTAATTTTTTGGCCAGGGCTGGGTTTGAACCCACCACCTCCGGTATATGGGGCCGGCGCCCTACTCCTTTGAGCCACAGGCGCTGCCCAGAATAAGGTGTCTTTAAACAGAAACATACCTAAAGACAAATTTATGTGTTGACTGGCTGACAAAAACGTCAACCTGCAAGAGGCTTGCAGGATCTTAACCCTGTGTTTCCCCTGGGAGTAATGGCTAATTCACTGTTGATGTGATTCTGCAAAACACTGCTGTCACAAATAACTGCAACTGACTGTGTACCTAAATGCTGTGGTCTGAATGTGTCCCCCCAAATTCATGTGCTAGAACTTTATGGCCAATGTGATAGTATGAAGGGGTAAGGCCTGGAAGGGGCAATTAAGTCATGAGGTGGAGCCGTCATGGATGGGAGCAGGGCCCTTATAAAAGGGCTGGAGGGTGCGGGTTCACTCGCCTTCATCCTTTCTACCGTGAGGAGGACACAGCATCCCTCCCCTCTGAAGGATGCAGCAGTCCAAGCTTCATCTCGGAAGTGGAAAAAGATACCAAATCTACTGGCACCTTGATCTTGGACTCCCTAGTCTCCAGGGCTGTGAGAAGTAACTTTCTGTTGTTTATAAATTATCAAGTCAGTGGTGTTCTATCATAGCAGTACAAACAGACTAAGACACATAGGATAAATTCCAGAAGTGGAACTGCTGAGTCAGAATAATTTCTATTTCAACCAGCAATGTATGAGCATGTCCCCTCCTCACCTATTCCCTTGCACTCTTAGCAACTTTTTGATCTTTGATTTTTGCTCATATCAGAGGTGAAAATGCAGTCTCATTGCAGATTTAATTTGCATTCCTTTCATAAGGAGCATGATTGCTCATCTTTTCATAAGTGTAAGAACCATTCCCAATTTCTTTTACGAGAACTCTCTTTTGATCATTTTTGTATTGGGTTGTTGATCTCTTTTCTTATTAAAGTGTATAATTTCTTCTTATATGTAAGGGCATAAACTTGTTATATTAGTTAAAGTATTTTTTGCACGAGTTTGTTGCTTGATATTTTGACTGTGCTTATTACAGATTTTGCATTGTGAAAAGAATTTTTTGTAGCTAAATTTATCAACCTTTCCTTTCATGGTTTTTGTTTTGCATCATACTGAGAAAGGACCTCTCCTCCCTGAAATTGTTTAAAAAAATTCTCCTTTGGTTTCTTCTGGTACCTTCATTGTTTCATTTTTCATATCTAAATCTTTTATCCATCTGGAATTAATTTTTGTATAAGGTGTGAGGTAAGGATCTACCTTTTTTCTTTTTCACTTGGCTTTCTATTTACCAATAAAATTTATTGAATAACTCAGTTTTTCACTAATTTGAAATTCCCACCTTTACCCACTACTGAAATTATTAGGGGTAATTTTTCTTCTCAAAATTACCTTATTATCTCACCTTCAACATTTTTGCAACCAACATCTTATATAATGTTGCTCCTATTGATCTCATAGGAATACTTATTACTTCTGTAGTAAGAATAAAAGAAACAAAGGATTTTTCACGGATCAAAGAATAATTTTATAACAAATAAATGACTACATGCTAATGCAAAAATCCAAATAGAGAAGTATGAAAAAGAAAATGTGGGAGTCTCTCTCCTCCACCTTCTGTAATACCCTTCCTTTCCACATAGGGGAATACTGTGAG
>NW_003852409.1:2989213-3015492 GCF_000181295.1 Otolemur garnettii
GGGGATTCGAACCCGCCACCTTAGGTGTACGTGGCTGGCGCCTTAGCCAGTTGAGCTATAGGCGCCGAGCCCTTTCAAACCTTTTAAAAAATGTGCTTTTACACACATATAGGTGTATGTGTTTGTGTGTATCATAATCACAGTGATGGCCTTCATCTTGCTTTTTTCACTTGGAGATCTTTCCATATCTGCACTAACAAACCCCCCACTTCACCTCCCTTTAATAGCTGTATAATGTGCCATATTTGGTTGTGTCATAATTAATGAAACAACCCCAAATGGTGAACATTTAATTCAATTCCAGCTTTTCTCACCTACCACTAACATTGTGACATACATCTGTGTGTTTATATCTTTGCCCACATGAGAGTGTTAGCAAGGGGCAGGTTCCTGCTAGTGGAGTTGCCAGGTCAAGATCTTAGTGCCAGACTGACTTCCAGAATGTTGCTGGAAAATGCTCATTTCCAAACACTCTGACCAACACTAGTAATCTTCAAGTTTTTTCCTGAAAGATAGGCTCAAACTGATTTGTATTACTGTGGCGGGCATTCCCCGGGTGGGTGGCGAGGGTGGGCATCATCACGTGTCTTCCTGACCACCCTTTTCTTATACATTAATGAGGTATGTTTGAAATTTGTGAGACCTTGTTTAGGGAGGTGAAGGTGAACTACTTGCTAAGAACAAAGGGAAAAATGAAATAGGCCCCCAGTCAGTACGTTGGAAATACCGGCCACATTGTGTACATGGAGAATTGAAACCCCAGGCATGGGAAATAGAAGCCCCAGGTCCAGGCAGGGAGGACTTCCAAGTGGACACTAAGCTGTGGTCAAGAGACAGGGTTTCTGGTGCTCTGGCTGTGTGTGTGTGTGGCTTCAGACCAGGGCCCTGCCCTCTCTGCCCCTCAGTTTCTTCATCTGTAGGATGGAGGATGGACAGCTGATGTCTGAACTCTAGGCCTGCCTACCACGCGCACGCGCTCCAGGGCCCCGCCTCCTCTCACCTGTGCTCTCAGTGAAGTTCCCCAGGCTGAGGATGTCGTTGAGCTCTTGATAGTGGTTCTGTTTAATGTAAGTGGTCTTTTCTGGTGTGTCCTGCAGCTGCATGGTGACCTCTTCCAAGTCTTTATCCAGCTAGAAGACAAAGGCTCCAGCTGAGTCAGCATCCTCAATGCTGCCCCTGCCCCTGCTCCTACCCCTGCCTCATAGGGCTGGGGCTCCCCTGGCTTCAGGTGGGACACTGAGAGCCAGGGGGCTGCTACATCTTGGGGAAGATATGCAGGACCTTCTCAGCTCTTGTGTAAGGAGAAGCTATGATGAAGGGGACCTGGGCTTTGTAAGGGCGTGCTCAGTGAAGGCTTCCACCTTGATGGAGCAGCTCAGCAAGCCCAGGAAGGTGGGGCAGAGAGGGGTAAGAGCTCCAGCTCTGGAGTTGATCAGGCCTAGATGCCAACCCAGGGCTGCCCCTGACTGCCTGTGTTCTGGCCTGTGAGGATGGCGTCTCAACTTCTCTGTCTGTAGAATGGAATAATAACAGTGGGGGAGTTTAAATGAGATAAAGGTGGAAAGTTTTGAAGTGTCTGAAAGTTTTGAAGTGTCTGACACCTAATAATGGAACCTGCTACTATGATAATTATTACTGATACCTAATAGGACCCTCAGTGGGAAGGACAGATATCCTGGGCTAGTCAGCTCTGAGCCTCACACTATCATGGAGAGGAGTTAGTCAGGATGGGTCCCTGTCATCCCCAGATTATATAAAAATCAGGTGCAAGTTCTAGGGCAACTCAGCTCCAGGGAAGCCTGGGAAGTGTGTGTTGGTGGGGAGGTGGTAGTTGGGAAGGGTAGATAGGGGGCATCCCGCTACAGAATGAGGGAGGAGAATTTATAAACTGTAAAGTGCTGACAGGAGATCAGCCATCAAATCATAAATTAATTAATACATTTTCACATGGAGAAGAGAGATTACCCTTTTCTATGTGACTCCAATGGCAGGTCTAGGATGGAAGTGGGAGAAATCTAGGAGGCCAGACCATGATTCAATTCCAGGAAAAACAAGGCAACATTTTTAAGTTTCTTTTTCGTTTGACAAGCTGCCACCCTGGGTAGAGTGCTGTGGCATCACAGCTTACAGCAACCTCCAACTCCTGGGCTGAAGCGATTCTTCTGCCTCCGCCTCCCAAGTAGCTGGGACTATAGGCGCCCACCACAATGCCCAGCTTTTTTTTTTTTTTTTTGGTTGCAGTCATCATTGTTGTTTGGCAGGCCCAGGCTGGATTCAAACCTGCCAGCTCAGATGTATGTGGCTGGCGCCTTAGCCTCTTGTGCCACAGGTGCCGAGCCCATTTTTAAGGTTTTTAACAGTGGCTTGGGTGTCCTAAAGTGCGTGAATTCTTCAATGCTGGAGTGTGCAAGCAGAAGTCAAATGTCAAGGTATGGAGACAAGTTATTACTAATCACAGAGAGGTCTTGCACTAAAACAGAACCTACAACAGCTTTGAGAGACAGAAACCTTCCCTGCTTTGCTCTGGTGGCTGGTGGTGGGCTGCCGGGTCCTAAAGCAGTCATCTGGAGCTGCACAGACACGGGCTCTTGGGGACAGACTACTGAGAGGCCTTCCAGGGACTGCCAGATATAGCCAATAAAAAGGCAGTGTCAAATTTGAATTTCAGATAAACAATGAGTCCTTTCATAGTATAAGCATATTCTAAGTACTTTATACTAAAAAAATATGATTGGTTGTTGATCTGAAATTCAATTTTAACTGGCATCCTGTATCTCATCTGGCGCCCCTATATCTCATTTCTTCCTTGCAACTGTCCATCCAGACACTGCGGCTAACTGGGCTCATGTAAGTTTTTGCCACTGTAACTGAAGCAGAAATGTGTGTGCAGTTTTTGTGTTACTTGCTGAAAAAGCAGGCCCTCTTGCGGACTTCCTGCCTCTTCCCTTCCTGAGACTGAGAATAGGAAATGCTTTCCATCCATCTGTCCCCTGACAATGGCAGAGAGAAGGAATCAAGTCCAGCCATGACTGTGGGGAACAGCTACCCAGATGGGGCTGCTCTCCTCAGAAACATCAGGTGAGAGAGAAATAAACATTTTTTTGGGGGGGGGGCACAGTATTTTGGGGCCTGTTTGTTACAGCAACGTAGCCAGCACACCTCTGTTACTTTCATGCCCTCCCCCACACTGACTCAGAGTTTTCTTTGGGGAAGGGGAGGAGGCAGAGTCTCACTTTGTTGCCCTTAGTAGAGTGCAGTGGTGTCATAGCTCACAGCAACCTCAAACTCTTGAGCTCAAATGATTCTCTTGTCTCAGGCTCCCAAGTAGCTGGGACTCCAGGTGCTCACCACAACACCTGGTTATTTTTAGAGATGAGTCTTGCATTTGCTTAGGCTGGTCTTAAACCTGTGAGCTCAGGCAGTCCACTTGCTTGGCTTCCCAGAGTGCTAGGATTACAGGAGTGAGCTGTCACACCTGGTCAGAGTTGCTTTACTAAAGGAATATATAACCTGCAGACTATGAGTCTGCTCATACCCACTGACCAAAGGGAGGGTTGGAGAAGAGGAAGATAATTTGGTTTCCCCTCCCTGGTATAGAAAGTCCAGAATTTGAGGTGTGGCTTGGGCACAAAGGAATCTGAGTGTGGCTTTTCTGGAAAATTCTGGAACTTTCTGGAAGTAGTTAAGAAAAGTCAGGACAAAGGTAAGGTCTGCTGCAGCAAACTCCCCTCCTGAAAAGTTTTTCATTCCCTCTTACCTTCTTGTACATCACAGAGATGGGAGTGGTTATGGGTTATGTTGGGGGAGTGAAAGATACAGAGACAGACAGATAAACAATACTGACTTAGAAGCCACCATAATCTGGAGGCTTACATATCTCTGTGAATTGCTTTCTTTCTGAGGATGGCTTCAATGGAGTACTGCTGGACTCCAAGAGCCTGGGCCAGGTGGGCAACAGACTCATGTCGAATCTGACAAACTGCCTCTACTTGTTTTATGTTACTCCTGGTTCCTGCAGCTATAACCACAGCAGATGGGGCTGCATGGCCATGCTGCATACAGCGTGGACAGTCTGGAGGAGTTGGAGCATCCTTGTACCAGGTCAGAAGTACTCAAGGGGGAGGACAGGGCCTGGCTGGCAGGTATGAAGAGAGGTACCTCTGTGATCTTCATCCGCAGGCGATGATTTTCTGACTGCAGGCCCTCCAGGCGGGATGTGCTTGCTTGGTTCACACTGGTGACAGAGGTGGATGTTTTGGAATCTTCTTTCTTCTGATTCTGAGTGAACTGGAATCTCCTGTTTTGAGTTGCTGCATCTGGGTTTGTTCTTAGAGTGATGAGCTGAGGGGATGAAGGGAAGGGCAGGATTGAAAAGGGAGACCTGAGTCCTTCCTCTCATCCCCCACTGCTGTCCTCCCCACAGGTCCTGCCCTAGAGACCACAGGGCCCAGGAGGGCCACAGGCTGAGCATCAGGAGCCCTGGGCTCAGGCCAGGCTCTGCCACTTGCTGTGTGTGACCTTGGGCAGGCCCCCTCTCCTCGCTGAGCCTCAGTGTCCTTCCTGGCTAGTAGAAATCTGGTCTCCTGGCCATGATGTCACCTTTATCTCACCATCCTGCAGAAGCCACAAGGGGCCCTCAGGCCCAGCTCCATTTGAGCCTCCTCCGCCTTAACCCTTGCTCTGTGTGAAAAATAAGCCCTGAAGGTGACAGTTACGAAATGGAAGAGGAATATGAAAGCCTCTGTTTGTTAGAATCACTGATGGGTTCTGGGGACAGGCTGCTAACTAGCTCCGCCACTGATAAAAACAGGTTTTTGTTTTTGTTTTCTTCAGCAGTTTAAAACAACACACATTTGTCATCTCACACTTTCTGTGGGTTAGAAGTCTAGACAAGGCTGAGCTGCATTCCAAGACATTCTTTATATAAAACAAAAACTTGTCATTTGACCCTGCCTTTGCCCATTTCTTTTAGAAATACCTTTAAAAGGCAGGCTCTGGGCCCAGGCCTGGAGAGCAGGAGCTGAGTGAGCCATGGCTCCTGCCCACTAGGACCTCATGGTCCACAGGTGATGGGTGGGGATGAAGGAAGAACTCAATCTGTACCAGGAGAGAAGGTATCAGGGCCAGAGGACCCACCATGGTGCTGTGGCCTGGGCTGGGCTCTGTGGAGGGTCGAGAGGGGTGGTGTAGTAAGAGGACTCCAAGGGGGAAGAAATGGCACAAGCAAACGCAGGGCTCAGGAGGCCTGGGGCTTAGTGTACTTATGCAGGAGAGCAGTTGGGATGGTGGGCAGGATTTTCTGGGGAGACTGGCAGATACATGAGGGTCTTAAAGGGCCTCCCCCCAGCATCACAGACTTGATCCTAGAGCCAGTAGGGCAATGAGGAACTGTTGGGGGGGGGGTACAGAGCAGAGCAGCACAATTGTAGCTTGGCTTAGAGAACCATCTGGCACCTATGGGATGGAGAGAGCATCAGAGCGCAGGCAGAGAAGCCATGGCCTTGACCAGTAGCCAGGGCAGGTGTGGACAACTAGAGGAAAAGACAGGGATATAACCAGGGGTGTTCTAGGACATAGCTGGCAGTCTTCTGGGACTGAATGGATGCCCTGGAGGCACCATGAATGACCTGTTTCCCTAAATGGACCCCAAGTAACCTCTCCTCTTCCCTTTCTCAGAGATGCTCCCCCACCTGGGTCAGCAACTCCTTCCCGACTCTCTTTCCTGATCTTTCCTTTATTCTTGAGACCCACTGAGTCAAGCTTCCCTCTGCACAGACTGCCTTACTGCAGGGGATTTCTAAGAGGTCAAGGCCTCTGGTTCACCTGCCTGCTGCCAGGCGAGATGACATTTGAAAAATATCTTTTCCAGGGGGTTCTTAGGGTCAGCCTTTTGAATAAATGGAAAATGTAAGTGGCTATTAAAACTCTACCTTAAAGGAATACTTGAAAACAAGGAAACTATGCAGAAAAATATGTTCATTTATAATATAAAAAAATATGAAAACTACTGTAATGCTCACCCATAAGGGAGCAAATGGACATGTACTTAGTGATGGCTACGAGTGTGGGAGAATACAAAGGACAAAAAGCTAAGCAAAAAAGGCAAAGCACACAACAATGTGTGCTATAGTTACATCTGAACAAGTATTACCTCCTAGCCATTAAAGAAAAAAAGACTGGAAGGAAACATATCAAAAATATAAATAGTAAAAAAACACTCAAACAATACATTACTAGTGATTATTTTTGAGGGAAGGGTCTATGGGAGATTTCTGAAAAATCTAGCTTTTGCTTTTCTGTGTCTTCTAAACCTCTTACAACATGAATTGTCTTCCTCAGTAAACGTTTAGAAAATGGAGAAAGCCCAGCAATGCCCTCGTGATGGAGCCGGAGGCCCGAGCCAGGGGCTACCTTTGGCACGAACACCAGGCAGAGGGTGATGGTGCTGCAGAAGATGATGACCAGGGCCACGATGCAGAACTGCACGTTGGGCTGGTCCCGGGTCAGGAAGGAGACGGCGGCCCCGATGATGCACATGATCCCCACGTTGTAGACGCTCATCCCGATGTACTTGCTGTCGTTGAGTGCGGGGATGCTGACGTTGCGGGTCTCCCAAGCTAAGAAACAACCGAACAACTGAAATGGTGAACAGAAAAGGGAGAGGGTTGTTACCAAGGGGTGGCACACTCGCTGCTTGGAGAAGCTGCCCAACGGGAACGGGAAAGGAAGGACAGAGGGTTACTCAGGAGACAGGGCTCGGGGGCTTTGCTCTGGGTCATCTGTCTTCACTCCTGGCCCTCCCTGAGTTGGGTCCCGCTAGGAAATGCAGACAGGAGACTTGACAGTTGCCTGATTCTCCTTTGCCCCCATGACTGGTTGACATACAGACCCACACTGTGGAGGCCACAGTCCCACAATCGGAAGGAACTTCAGATAAAATCTTAACCTCCTCCCCTCACTCTCTAGAGAACACTAAGGCCCAGAGAGGAGGAAGGGGCCTGCTGAAAGCAAACAGCGACAGGTGGAAAAAGGACTGTGTCTCTAGACCAGGCCAGTGTTTTCTTCTATTAAACGGGGCAGATCTCTTGTGTCTGGGACTTCTGTTACCCCTAATGCACACAGCCACCCAGCATAGAGACTATGTTTCCCAGCTTCCCTGGAAGCGAGGTGGAAATGTCTTTAAAAAGAAGGGGTGTTAAAAAACAAAAGAAGAAGGGGTGTTGCTTTTCCTCCTTCCTAACAGCTGGAGTGGAATGTGACAGGTGGAGCCTCAACAGCCGTCTTAGACCACAAAGGCATCTTACACCACAATGTGGAAGCTGTGTGATGACAACGTGAAGGCCATAGATACAAGGAGCTGAGATTCTGGGAGCCCTTACACCAGCCCTAGGTTGCTTACCTCTGGACTAGGCGTACCTAAGAAGGAAATTTCCTATCTCTTCAACCACTATTATTATCACTTGCAGCCTGGCTCCTAACCAATACTTCTGTTATAGAAATAGACAGAGTTGAGTCCAACTATGATCTGAAGGAGGATGTTGAGGGTTTAACCCTCATGAGTGGCAGGCTGCAGGGGCAGTGAAGGCAGGTGGAGGGCAGAATGGTGGTGTGGTAGGCAGGAGAAGAGCCAAAACTGTGACCAGTACAGGGGCCACCACTTCAGTGCAGCCCCTCCAGGAGGCCTCCTCACAAAGGTCTCTCTTCCTTTTGGCTTCAGCAGGGCAGCTCAGGGCATCTGACAGCTGCATGAACCATTTAACATCACCCGGAGGCCCTATGTTTAGAGGTTTGATTTAGTTTGGCAGCATAAACCCTTGTGGTCAAAGGGAGCTGGACAAGGCAGGGGATTTGGAATCTGTTTTTCCATCCACTGGCTGGGGGACTTTAGGCAAATTACTTCGCCTCTCAGGGCCTCAGTTTCACCGTCTATGAAATGGGAATGATAATAGTACAAACTCAGAGGGTTTCTGTGTAGATGAAATGGGAGGATGGAGGTAAAAGCATTTTGTGGACTGAAATGTTCTGTACGAAGGTTAAGTTCAAAGCTATTGTATGATTGATATTATTTCATACAATGATGGTTGTTCTTTATCCTTTCTCCAAATTCATAGGCTCACAGCCTGATTTATTGTTTCTAAAATTTTCTGTTTAAAATGGGAAGTCAGAAGCCCAGGAACCAGATACTGAGGGGAAGAAACCAACTTAAAACTGCTGAAAGCCTGTTTTATGGTATTTCCTTCCCATGAGACCTCTTGGGTCCCACAGCAGTCGTACCATCTTGTAGAGGAAACAGAGGAGCAAGGCAGAGGAGCATGGCCTACAGACATGTGAAGTGACCTGCCTGGGGTCCCATGGTGTGAGTGCCAGAGCTGGATGGGTGCCTGGGACTCAGGCTCCCTAACAGGAAGTCAGTGTGCCCTCTTCTCAGCTACTACACCATTCATTGTGAGAGTCTCTACCAGTTACAAAACATGGGCAAGTCTGGGGACCTGGTGGTTGGCTACAAATCTCTGAAACTTTCAAGAGTGTCAGGAACAAAGAGTAATTTGTTCCTCGGCCTTTAAGGAGTAGAATGAGAGTTCATGGCAGATGTTACACCAAGGCAGATTTTAGCTGTAGACAAGGAAGAATTCTCTAGAAAAGCAAACCGTGTGTAGCGGGTTGAATCACGGCCCTAAAACATATGTCTATATCCTAATCCCTGAAGACTGTGACTTTATTTGGAAAAAGGGTCTTTGCAGATATAGTTAAAGATGTTGAGATGAGAACATTTTGGGTTGGGTGGATGGGCCATGTGTCCAAGGACAGGTGTCTTTATAAAGGACACACAATGAATAGAATTGGAGAAAGGAGAAGGCCATGTGACAGTGGAAGTAGAAATTGGAGTCATGTGGTCATGAGCCAAGGAATGGCTGGAGACACCAGACCCTGAAAGAGGCAAGGGAAGGTTCTGCCTGAGAGCCTTCAGAGGGAGACCTACCCTGCCTTCATTTGGGGCTTCTAGCCTCCAGGGATGAGCATGTTCTTTCTAGCCCTGAGATTTTGTGGTTCCAGAACAGAAGGGGTAGGGCTGGGAGTGAGTTTTCAGTTATAAACCCTAAAGGCCAGGAGGGCTGTGGACAGTTCCCTGCACATACCGTAAATAGTAGAGCATCTGTGCTGTCAAATATAGGTTTTATTCACATGGTCTGGCTAAAGGTATCAGCTTGGCTAGAAGAGATACAGTCATCCCCAACCACTTTTGGAAGTAGGTGGGAGAAGAAAACGAATGATCAAAACATTACAGATAAAGCCAGTTTAAAGATGTCAATATGATTCATCATAATCTAATTTCACGGAGTCTCAGAATCAAGGAACATCAAGGCTGGAAGGATCTTGGAAAGTTTAATTTCACTCTCTTTATTTAATAAGGGTCAGAGAGAAGCTCCAGTCATGGATATGGCATGCTTCCCTTGACAGAGGCTTGCTCCCAGGCAGCCAGTTCAGAGGCTGGTCAGAGACCTACGAAGTTTCCTTGTCTTTCTCTCCTTCTCTTTGGTTTTAATAGATAAGTAGAGTGCAAAGAGGGTTGGGTTCAGAGACTGGAGTTACTGGTAGCCTTTGGCGAATCATTTAACCTCTCTGAGGCTTCCTGTCCTCATTCTACATGTATAAAATGGTGTGATTCCACCTGGCCCATTACATAAATGGGATGGATGTAGAGAGAATCCGATAAAGTGCAGGAGGCAAGCAGGCCCAGATGTCAGCACACTGCTGTTCCTGGAAGCAGTGACAGTGACAGGTGTGAAGTATACTCACAGGCTTGGGGGTTACTCTCTGGTTAAGGTCTAGACTTTGCCACTTACTAGGCAGGTGAGCTTGGGTAAGACACCAAGCCTCAGTGTCCTCATCAGTGAAATGAGGAAATGATTTGTATCTGTCTCACAGGGTTGCCATGGAAACTGAGGTAGCATGTTGCAGACACCAGGTCTAGCAAGTAAGAGCACAAGCATGGGAGCTCTGCTTATTTTATGCTGACAGAGAAGCCTGGGAGAGAGAAGCCCGGCAGAATAGTGTCCCCCCAGCTCTGTCTCCTGCTCTTTACCTACCATGAGAAGCCCTTTGTAGGCATAGACAATGCCAAGCCAGATGGTCATGTGGGTGTTCTCACAGTGTTCCAGGAGAGGGCGGATGGAGATGTCCCGTCCTGCTGGGTCCGGCTGTGCAAAGAGAAAACAGACACTCCAGGAATGGCATTGGGCACCATTCCAGCAGCTGGGTCCCTAGCTGAGAGCCCTTTCCCCTCCCATGAGCCATAGCCAGTGCCAACACCCAGGAGGCTATTTGGACCCCCTCTCTATATTCCCATGCTGTGGGGCTCAGGCCTCGGCTAGTGTTAACTGCCTTTCATTTGTTGGTTGTGATTCAACCCTGCACTCCAGTTCTCTGCATTCTTCATGCCTCTCCAACTTGGGTCAGAGCTCCTGAAGGTAGGGTCACTCCTGTGCTCTAGGACCTAGCATGAGATGTGGCCCAGTACAGGAATCTCTAATGTTATTGAAAGCGTGAGGGTGAAAATGAGACACAGATTTAGGTCAGGAGGCCTTCTGGTGTCTCTGGAGTTAACCTGGGCAGCTGGAGATAGAGGATGCACTGGCCTGGATAAACCTGGGCCTGCCAAGCCCTTTTGAGAAGACCCTCTTGCTCCATTGCTAGAGCAGTAATGACAGCCATGTTAATGTATCTAATGACCCATCCTGGGCTGGAGCTGATTGGACAAGGGATGGGCACTTGACCCCACACAGCCAATCCAGAGGCTGTTTAGAGTCTTATGGGTTTTGCTTGTACAAAGTCTTCTGCCTAAAGAGGGTGATGGAGAAGACCCTCTCCAAGCATGTCCTCTGCCTCTCAGGAATTTGAATTGGGAAACTCTGGGATAGAATCAGCCAGATGGTGGCAAAAGGAGGAAAAGACATCCAGGGAATGAAACAATGCCTACTATACATTTATTTTTTCTGAATCATTTGAGAATAAGTTGCAGATACCCTGATCCTTCACCCCTGAATATTTCAGCATGTACTTTCCAAGAACAAGGAGACTCTCCTACATAATCAAATTCAGGAAATTTAACACTGATGCAGTGTATTATTATTATTATTATTATTTTTGCAGTTTTTTGCTGGGGCTGGGTTTGAACCCACCATCTCTGGCATATGGGGCTGGCGCCCTACTCCTTTGAGCCACAGGTGCCACCCAAGTGTATTATTTAATGTTATTTGTTTTCAAATTTTGCCAGTTGGCCCAATAAAGTCCTTTAAAGCAATTGTGGTTTTTCCAAAGCAGGATCTAATAATAAGCCCATGTGTTACATTTATTTGTCATATCTCTCTGGTTTCCTTTTTTTTTTTTTTGTAGAGACAGAGTCTCACTTTATTGCCCTTGGTAGAGTGCTGTGGTGTCACACAGCTCACAGCAACCTCCAACTCCTGGTCTTAGGTGATTCTCTTGTCTCAGCGTCCTGAGTAGCTGGGACCATAGGCACCTGCCACAACGCCCAGCTATTTTTGTTGTTGTTGTTGCAGTTCAGCTGGGGCAGGTTTTGAACCTGCCACCCTCTGTATATGGGGCCAGCACCCTACTCACTGAGCCACAGGTGCTGCCTTCTGGTTTCCTTTAATATCAAACAGTTCCTCAGTCGACTTTGGTCTTTCATGTCATTGGTATTTCTGAAGAATCCAGTTCAGTTATTTCATAGAATGTTCCTTTGGGTTTGCTTGAATGTGTTTTCATGATTAGATTCATATTATGTATCTTTGGAAGGATTGCCAAGGATACATAAGTAGGATTCACATCAGGAGTACTGGATGGCACTTTGTGACATTACCTGTGATCACTTGGTTGAGGTGATGTTTGTATGTCTTGAAATTTCCACTTGAAAGGTACCACTTCCCCTTTGTAATTAGTAAGTCATCTGTGGGAGCTACTTTAAGACTGTGTGAGTGTTCTGTTCCCCCACAAACATTCACTCAGTGGTTTCAGTGTCCACTGATGATTCTTACCTGAGTCATTATTTTGGTAGTTGCAAAATGATAAAGTTCTAACTCTATCGTTTCATTTAAATGCTTGGCATTCAACTGAAGCAAGAGTTTTCCTTTCCTCTCATTCATTTATGCATAATCAGTATGGACTCATGGGTTCCTTTATAATTCACTATTTCATAATCCATTGCTACCATTATTCATTTTGATGTTTAAACTTTTCCAGACTCTGCCAGTGAAAAATTCCTTCGTGTTGCCTCCTGTGTTTTTCCCACATGTTCCCATAATGTTTTTGGAGCACTTTCTTACTTCTTGGCACAAGATAATTCATTCTCTCCTTGTACTTTCCTTGCCTCAGCCTTGGACTCAGACATTTCTCTCAGGAGTCCTGGCTGTTTTTAGTGGACAGTGGTGTTTAGACATCAAGATCTGTGCACTTAATGTTCTTACTATTTCTAGGGTGTCATCACTTCCAGGCTCGTTCTGTCTATCATCATCATCTGTCTATAGACAGAGAAACAATCTAGCACCACAGAGTTCTTGCTTGCCTCCCGCCAGTCCATATTTGCGTCACTGTTCTCCTACAGTGAGATCTCTGACTTCTAACAGCATCAAAATATTTTCTCACCTGTTCAATCCTACAGTAGACACAAAATCGTTCCAGAACTGACAACATCCATACAACTATCAACAACAAAGTTCCTCAGTAAAGTTGAAGATTTCTTTGCAAAATTTGTTTGCCTTGAGAATAGAGCCCGCTAAAGGTTTAGTTTAATGTCAAAGATTTGTATTCAGGATGTTGTGTTCTCATGGAATTGTCCTGTTAGGGACTAGGGTAAAGCTATGCCCCTGAGGGTAAAGGTGGGCATCCCCAGGGTCAATCACTAGGAAGAAGGAGTACTTAGATGGGACCATGGAGGCAGGTCTTAGGCCTTTTGGCCCTGTTCTCTAGGCCTAACATTGAGGCAGGCAATGGTCTGTGTTCTTGAGAACTGGGGAACAATGGTGTTCCCCTATGGAACCAAGAGGGGATGGGGGTGGGGCCTGTGGGCTCAGGCCGTTTTGTAGCCAGATCATGCAGCTGCATGTTCCCTCAGGTCTGACGTCCCTTTTGTTGTCTCAGTCACAGAAAGCCTTAGCTGGGCCTCTTTGGTACCATCAAGTCTACAGTTGGACTTGAGACCTAGAAGGGACAGCCATGTACCCTGAGGCCTGTGCAGTGAGAGACATCTCAGGTGAAGCTGATCTCTAGAAACCAAAGTCAGAGTTGCCAAGGCCAGAGATTTTCCCCCAATGCTACCCACCCAGGAGCTGGGCTGCACTTTACTAAGAGTACAGGGGTTTCCTAATAGCTTTTCATTGCTTAATTAAGGAGACCAGGCTGGTCCCAAGGTCAACAGTGACTCAGTGGCAGAATCTGGGTTTTGTAATGTCTAACAATCCAAGGGACATCAGAATGCAATAGGATGGGCCCACTGCAGTCATGCATGAATAGTAAAGCCATTAATGATGATAATGTCTGCCATTCTACAATGAAAGGCAGTGATTTATGATGGACTCTTAGATTCTCGGTAGCATAGGACTGGTTCTGTCATACATTGCTGTTCAGTGGAATGAAGCTCTCCTTCTGGGAACCGGAAAAGGCCCCCGTGACAGGAAGCCACCCTCTCCTGTTCTTGGTGAGATACTTATATCATCATCTTATTTTTATTTATTTTATTGGAGACAAGATCCACTCTGTCACTCAGGCTGGAGTGTGGTGGTGGCATGATCATAGCTCATGACAGCCACCAACTCCAGGGCTAAAGGAATCCACCTGTCTTATCCTTCTGAGTAGCTGGGACTATGGGTACATGCTGCCATGCCCTGCTAATTTTTCTTATTTTTTACAGAGACAGGTTCTCACTGTGTTGCTGAGGCTGGTCTTGAACTGTTGGGCTCAAGTGATCCTCTTGCTTTGGCCTCCTAAAGTGCAGGAATTACAGGTATGAGTCACCATGCCCTACCCATTCTTTTGTTAAACCTGGATCTTCTCTTGGACCTCCACCCACTGGGGCTTGTCTTTCCTCTGGGGTCCACCAGAATAATCCCAAACTCTCACTTTGAGTCTATACACCCGTCCTCAGGAGGGAAGATCTATAGAAAAGAGATGTACCACAGTGCTTTCCTCCATAAGGACCCTGTCCTGCAACCTGCTGAGTTCACAGCTGAACTGTGGGCCCGGAACTGAGCTCAGTGCTGCAGGAGGTGCTGCGCGACTTTGCCTACCCCCTGCTCCAGATCACCTTGGCTTTCTAAGTTGCCATCTCCAGTGGTGTTTCATGTGTCCTTTTTTATATTATTTTATTTTATTTTACTTTATTTCTGAGACAGAGCCTCAAGCTGTTACCTTGGGTAGAATGCTGTGGCATCAAAGCTCACAGCAACCTCCAACTCCTGGCTTTAAGCAATTCTCTTGCCTCAGCCTCCCAAGTAGCTAGGACTACAGGCACCCGCCACAATGCCCAGCTATTTTTTGGTTGTAGCCATCATTGTTATTTGGTAGGCCCAGGCTGGATTTGAACCCACCACTTCTGGTGTATGTGGCTGGCACCTTAGCTGCTTAAATATGTCCTTTAGGATTCACCAAGACCCCATCAGCAAGTTTTTATAGAGCTTCTGCTAATACTGACTTCCTCTTCTTGCTCCCAACATTCCAGCTAGGTCACCTTTTACCTTGTCAGTTGTCCCCCCCCACCCCACCATCCCTGGGTGCTCTGACCTCTCTGAATCCTGAAATCCTACTTCTTACCTCTGCCCTTTCAGTTCCCCATCCACCCCTGTAGCCTTAAGCATGGCCGAGGCCTGGTGGCAGAGAGGTTAGTGGACCCTCTTAGGGTGGGCAGAGCTGCTTCCATGCTCACCCTCCCCATTTGCAGGTGCTGATTCCGAAATAAACCACAATATCTGATCATTAATGTTGCCCTCACACAGTTCCCTCTCTGTGTCACAGGATGTTGATCCCAGTGGCAGAGGCTAGGAAGGTTTATGAGTGACAAGGGTCCTGTACTTGTAAGTCTAGGGATGGGGAATCTGTGAAGGAAGTCAAGTGACTGCTGCATTGAATCCCAAAGGAAACCATACAAGCCATGCCTCTTGTCTGGTCCCCTGGATCATGCTTGGGATGGTAGCTCAGAGTGATCTGCACAGTGACACACACAGCAAGAATAGTGACACAGAAAGAACTCTCCTCAGCATGGCCCCAGGTGCTTGGGCCACCCTTGAACACAAACTTGGTGTCATTGTCATACACCAAAGCACCACTAGAGGGCGTTAAATATCCGTGTGGAGGGTCCAACCTGGTGGCTGTGGCTTACCCTTTGCTGGGGATGCTGAGCTACTGTGGCTCAGTGGGGCTGGAAATTTGTGACGCAGTCAGCAGCATCCTCTGCGACTCTTGAGGGGCACCCACTAAACTGAAACTGAACCCACTAAACTGAAACTGAACCCACCGAACTAAAACAAGGCCATATTTCCGTGCACTGTAAGGGACCTGCCCAGTCTCCTTCCAGGCCAGCTGTTGGGTACTGTTGAGGAAGGATCCAGGCCATACGTGGACACTGCACTTGGTCTGCTTCCAGCATGGGCTGTCCATACAGTCATGGTCAGGCAGCATGGGGCCCTGATCCCTGCAGAGGCCACGCTGGACTCTCACATCAGGCCAGGGCTCAGGCCTGGACTTCAGCCTCTTCCTCTGGACAGTTGTGGATTGCAGCATTGGCACTGCTGTGACAATTTTTCTCTACCCTGGATGACTGGCCTACAAGAATTTTCAACTTGCTTTCTCTGCTTCCTTATTTTTCTTCCTTACTTGTTGCTCACCTGGGCAATTGCCTGAGCAATCATTTATTAGGACCGATCAAGTATCACCATCTGCCAGGGGCTGTCCTGGGTTGGATGTGTCAGTAACTAGGGTGGACAAGAATGCTGTCCTCATGGGACTCCTGTCCTAGTCAGACCAGGACAGTCCCCATGAGACCAGGCTCAGAGGGAGATTGGGTGACCTTGTCTCAGACATAAGGACACTAAGCAGTGTCATGTCATAAGTGACAACTGTATGCTAATGTCTAGTTTGAGAGTTCTACGCATGTCATCTTATTGCGGTTTCATAAGAATCTGACAAAGGGTTATGCTCATTTTACAGATGAGGAAACTGAGGCACAGAGAGATGAAGTAACTTGCCAAGATCTCCAGCTATAAAGTCTCAGAGATGAGCCAGGAATGGTGGCTCATGCCTGTAATCCTAGTAATGTACAAGACTGAGGCAGTGGGTCTCCTGAGCTCTGGTGTTAAGACCAGCCTGAACAAGAGAGTGACCCTGTTTTTACTAAAAATAGAAAAATTAGCCAGGCATTGTGGCAGGCACCTGTAGTCCCAGCTGCTCAGGATTGCTGAGGTAAGTGGATTGCTTGAGCCTAAGAGTTTGAGGTTGCTGAGAGCTATAATGATGCCATGGCACTCTACCCAGGGCCACAGACGGAGACTCTGTCTCAAAAAAAAAAGGTCTCAGAGATGATATTAAACCCAGATCTATCTGACTCCCAAACCAGTGCTCCTTCCTCTCTTACCATGCCCTTCCCTCCCCCCACAAGCATCAGTCCAATTCAAGGAGAGAGTGGGTGCAACCCTGCTCTATAACTGGGAGGCCCTGATTGAGGGAAGAAGGACTTAATTGTTAAACATTCAGCAGTGGCTTCCCCAAGAGACCCCAGAGCTTTGTGAAGGTGGTGCTCTCGTGCTACAAGCCGGACCGAAGCTGATAAAATGCTCTTTCTTGCCTGGCAGGGGTTTGTGCCTGGCAGAGAGGCCATGACTCTTTGTGACGGCCAGAGGACAGAAGTGCTCACACCTGACTCCTGGGCAGGCTGCTGCCCAGCGGGAGGCACGCAGAAGCTGCCCGGGAAAGCCTCCCCCATCTGTGCAGCAAAAGGAGAGCAGCTGGCCCGAGAGTCCCTCTGCATAATGCAATTATTCACAATGTAGGTCAGTGGCCCCCGCAAACCTCCTGCATTGTCAGGCCACGCAAACCAACTGCACAGGGGTCAGAGCATGAGTGGAGACATCGAGGCCTGAAAGCAAAGGCTTTTGTTCTGCTAGAAACTTGCCGGGTGAGCATGGGCAAGTCCGCATGCTTTTCTGGATCTCAGTTCCCATTTGCAAAGTGAGCCATTGGGTTAATTTACACTATAGTTAACGTGAGCCTGAATCATTGAGGGATAACTATATTTGCCCTACATTTCATGACTGTCTCTATCCTACATTCATTCATTCAAAATCGACTCCATCAGTATTTACCACGTGCCTGCTTGTGTCATGCACCGGGTAAGATGCTGGGGGCAGAGCAAGACTGGTGTGATGCCTGCCTTCTTGGAGCACATGTTCTAGGGGAGGCCACAGACATGTGACAAACCACACACATAGTGGTGAGTATAAGTGGTGGTAAATATTCCTCAAGGGAACTGCAGGCACCTTGAAGGGTGCTCACAGGGGGACTGGTTTCAGGTCAGGAGATCTGGAAAGGCTTCTCTGAAGCAAGGACATTTAGTCTGAGATCTGGAGGATGAGAAATACCAGCCATGTGAAAAGCTGGGGGAGGAGCCCTCCTGGAAGAGGGAATGGTGAGTGGGAAGGACCTGAAATGGCAAAGACTCTGGCATGTTTTAGCACCAAAGTGTGGCCAGAGGGGCTGAAGTGTAATGTGTAAGAGGCCAGCACGGCTGCAGATCCAGATGTGTAGGCCTGGGGGCCGGGAAGCTGCTCTTCTAAGCAGCTCTAGGTGCTGCTATGGCTGCTGCTCTAGGGACTACCCTTTGGGCAGCAGGGTCTTAAAGGATTTTAGATAACAGGGTGACTTTTGGTTAACAGTTAAAAAATTCTTTGGTTGAGAGCACAGTTCCTCTTAGTCACCTGCACCCCTCTGATGGAGAGAGAATGGTAACTTAGCAGGCAACATGGCCGCTTCTGGCTATCTGACCCTGGACCAGACCCTCACATCTGCGTGTTTCTGTGTGTCCCATGCAGGCCAGGGCAGGCCAGGACAGACAGGGCTGGGCTGGGAGAGGGGCCCAGGCAGGGAAGTTTGGAGCCCAAAAGGTGCCCAGGAGGAGCAACACACACTTCACCTCTGTCCCTGGGGTTCTTGGCTTGGGTCCCTTGGATCTTTTATCTTGCCACCACTGTGAGTGGCTCAGGTTCCTAGAACTGGCAGGGCCAGTGCTCCTTTGAGGAAGGGGGTGCCATCTACCTTCTGACTCCTTCCAGAAGCTGGCTCGCAGAACTTCCTCTCTGGGCCATCCTTGCCTTTAATTCCAAATTTGGCTTTTAAAATATATGATAAAATTGATAGTTGTTTTCCTGCTGGAGGTGAATGTATGTATATTCATAAATGTGAGTCTGAGCGTGTGTGTATTGGAGGGGGGCGGTTTAGCCCTTCTGGACTGCATTTCAGAGTCTGGAGGTGCTTCTCTTGTCCAGGGAAGGCAGGTGAGCTGACACTGCCTTTGTGGGCGGAGACAGGGGACCCTATCAAAGAAGCTGGACAGGGAGCAGAGAGGGCCCTGGGTCCAAACCCCAGGTCCATCTCTTGCCAGCTGTGTGACTTTGAATGCATCTCTAGGCCTCTCTGAGCCATGACCTCCTCATCTAGAACCTCCTGGGGCCGGCAGGGTTATCAAAGGAGGAAACCAGTGTGTTTTTCAGGCTGTAGGGACTGGAAAGTCTGTGTTGTTATTATCTCTAACTGCAGAGTTACAGAGTGCCAGGGCTGGGAGGAAACTTCCAGATCCCTCAGGGCTGGACTGCTTATCTCCACAGCAGCAGCCCTACATCTCTGAGGCAGCAAAGCTAGGAGCTGTCATTTCAAGGTAGGAATTTCTTTTTAGAATGCTTGATTACAAGTTTGGGTGATTTTTTTCCCCCCAGAATCACAGATCTGGAAGGGACTGTGAGATTACCCAACAGAGTTTCTCAACAGGAGAAATCTGTCTTTGAGGAGTGAGGGGGCAGAAGGACTGTCCTGTCATGCAGGACACACAGAACTCCAGGACCCTGAGCACTAGGTGCCATAAATGTCTTCAGTAGCTGCGACAGCCCAAATCTCCCTCCCCTGGTCCTCATTAAGGACCTTCTGTACTAAACCAATCCCTTCTTTTATAGATGGAGAGACTGAGGCCCAGAAAAGGACCTACAGCAAGTAGGTGACTGAGTGGAGACCCAGCCACACCTGTGCCATGTCCTGCACAGTGGAGGGAACAGTCAGAACAGAGGCTGAGCTGCCCAGGACCTGTTCAGGGAGACGTTGGGAGGTGGCTGGACACGGCCAGGCAAGGAGCCAGTGGGACCCTTGCACAGTCCTGTCTAGAGAGGCACCTTGGACATTCTGTGGTTGTGGATGGGTCATAGTTGGCAAACAGGTCATCCGTGAAAGGCTGATGGGCCCAATAATTGAGGCACTCAGATGCCGAGCCCTTTGCAGTCTGTAAATGCTTTCATATTGTGATCTCACTTGGACTTGGACTCAAGACAGTCTGGTGAAAGAGCCAGGAATTTAATACCCATGTTACAGGTGAGGAATCTGAGGCTCAGAGCGACTTGCCTTTGGTGACACAGTAGGTCAGCAGCAAAGCTGGGGCCAGACCTCTTTCCTGCACCTCAACTTCTGTTGTCATTCCACTGGGCATGGGCCCCTGTTCTGGCCTCGCTGGCTTGAGGCCTTAGGGGCAAGTGGGCCTCAAAGGCTGGATGTGGTTGGTCCTGGGGGGTGGGGGTGTTCTCGAGGTATGTTGGGAACAGGCAGCAGGTTCGTGGTATGCAGCACCTGGCATGAGAGTGGGGACTCCATGTCCTTCCCTCTTAGCCTGTCTAAGCCAGGTCATGAGAGAGCAGCACCCACACACGCACTCATCCAAATGGAGCAAGGCCCAGCCACTGAGAAAGGGAAGTCAGTAGCTCACACTCTTTTTTTTTTTTTGAGACAGAGTCTCACTATGTCACCCCAGGTGACACAGAGTACCGTGGCATCACAGCTCACAGCAACCTCAAACTCTTAAGCGATTCTCTTGCCTCAGCCTCCCAAGTAGCTGGGACTACAGGTGCCCACCACAATGTCCAGCTCCGCTCACACTCTCGAGAGATGGAAGGATGGCTGGCATGCGGCGGAGTCTTCTCTCATGCTCTGGGGCAAACAAACTGGCTGCTTCGGGCGGCTGTGACCCACACATATGTCTTAGTTGGCCTATTTAGTATTTAAAAACTTAAAGACTTCATGGCTAGCATTTAAAACTCAGATGATTTCACAGAAAAACCCAGATTTCTGGCTTCCTTTGCAATACAAGCCCCTCACAGCAAAGGGCCTGAGAAGAGGATTGCAGTCCCCAGGAGGCCCCAGCTGACACAGGGCATGTAGCTACTCATATGGTCACCCAATTTCCATCAAAGCAGCATTGCTGATGGGAAGGTCTGCTTGCTGACCTTGAACCAGCAGGTCACTTCCTCAGCAAGACCCTCCCAGTGCCAACATCTGGTGATTCCGTAGTTCCCACACCTTGGCTGCTAGAGTCTGGCCTGCACCCCACCCTCAGCAGGACTGGCATGCCCACCCCCTGGATTCCTGAGGCCCCAACCTGGCCAGGCAGAAGTCAGTAGGATGCCATTTTCCAGGGGTGCACATAGGTGCGACCTCTGTCCTGAGAGCAACAGCCGTGCTTTTTCCCTCTTGTGGTCCAGGGACAAGCCTGACCCACCATCAGCCGCGTGCTTGGGCAGAAGGCAGAGCAGGGACAGGTAGAACAATGGGAGAGACAGAGAAAGACAGAAGGGTTGAAGGGGAGCCTGGGTCCCTCAGACACAAATGTGTCACGGTAAGGTCCTGAGTGTTATAAATTAAAGCCCAAGAATAAATTAAAACAAGAGCGTAATGAGCAGACAGTCAGTTGGCCTGTATCTTGCACCGACTGGGGAAAGATTGAGAGAGGAAAAAACCAGCCCTTTTTGCTTCGTGGGCCACCTTCTCTCTCCTACACCACTGCTCCTCCCTGCCCTGTGCCACAGCCCAGCACTGGCCTGACCCCTCTGTGCCAGCTTCCTGCCTCCAGCCTCTATGCCCCATCCTTCTTTCCTTTAGTTGAGCTTCTTGAAAAAGGTGTCTGTACCCCTATCCCTTCCCAAATCACTCCCCACGGCTTCCAGGGACCTCGAGTGGCCAAGTATAGGGAACCCTATTTGGTTCTCTGCTTCCAGACTGTCTGGGCTGGCCACACTTGTTTTGTTACACCGCCTCTTGTCCCTGGACCCAGCCCTCTCCCTGTGTGTGCACCTCTCCTCTGGCACCTTCTCAGCTCCCTGAACTCAGGCCCGCTCCTGATGATGGCCGCACCCTCTACTGGGCAGCCCTCCTACCCAGCACCTCTCAGTCTGAACTCATTCATCACTCTCCCCCTTAAACCTGCCATGGGCTTCCAGGCTGGCTAGCTCAGAGGATGGCCTCCTGCCCACCCAGGTGAGACCAGAACCATTCCTCTGTGCCCCCAACATCCAGCCACCTGTCAAGTGCTGGGGAGTCTACCTGTTTGAAGTCCATTACACTCACCCTCCTTCCTGTTCTCCTTAGGCCTGGCTTCCTCTCCCTGGTATCTCCCCACCCAGCTCCTCCTCCTCCTCCATGCTGTCTCTTAGAATGTCCACATGCTGCTGTTCCCATGTTCAGAGGCCCTTAGCACTTCCCAGACCACAGGAAAGAGGCCCAGACCCGCGAGCCAGGCCTCTGTGCCCCTCTGGGATCTGACCACCCACTCCTGTGCAGTCTTGGTGCTGTCATTCCCCTCCCAGTGTCTCTGCTGTGCTGTCCTCTTGTCCTGGGGGTTCCTTTCTCCACACACACATTCCTCAAGGCCTCCATCACCCCCACCCGCCCCGGGGCTCGTCCAGGCCTGTGCTGCACCTGTGTGCCCTGCCTCTCCTTTCCTGTGTTACAGGTGTCTGTGTGGGCTCCGTCCCCTCTGCTGTTACTGCCTGCCCCGCACTTGTACTTCCTCCAAGCCCCCCATATTTACTGACCACTCATTGAGGACCAGAGTCTGTGCAGAGTGTGTCACACACATTGTCTCTCACTTTATCCGGATGATCACCGCAGGCGTGGGCTGTAGCACAACCTCCATTCCAGAGGGGACGCTAACTGAGGTGCAGAAAGGCTGCGTGGCATGCTGCACTCACAGAGGAACTAAGAAGAGTGGCACTGGGGCTTGAGCTCGGTCTAACTCCTCATCCCTGGCTGTAAACCACAAGTCTAGGTCTTCCCGACAGCGTGCCCTGGTCAGGGTGTGCCAGGAGTGGGTTACAAGTGCCAGAGGCACTGCTAGCCACAAGCAGCCTCTGTGGTCACCCCAGTGCTGTGCTAACATTGTCCTCTGTGCACTGGGTTGTGAGAAAGGTTAGGAAGCCCTGACCCAAGCTAGACTTGATCATGGCCCTGAGCTGGCAAGAGCAGCCCCTGTGCCTTACTTCCCAGCCTGGCCTGGGTGTGACCGCTGATGTGCCGCACCCACCATGCCCACTTCTGGGTCAGACCCCTTAGGCCAAAGTGCCTCTTCGTGGGGGTGAATGCCCCTGAGCCTGTGGTGAGATCTCTCCCCAGAAGTGAGTGGAGCTCCCAGAGGGTCCCGTCTGGGCTGCTCAGCCTGTTCTTGGCCAGGCTGGCATCTCTCCGTACAGCCTTGGGGCCCTCCAGCCCAGGCCTTGGGGCAGTTGAGCCAGTCACCCTCAGGCCTGGTCTGGCCATGCAGATGCTGTGTCTCCTGTCACCTCTCACAGGCATCAGCTGATAACTCAGCACAACCTGGCTGGTTGTTTGTGGTGACTCCCTGCTGTCAAGTCCAAGCCCAGTTTGGCGTGAACAAGGAGGTGACAGAACTAGGGTGCGAAGATTCTCTAAATCAGGACACTATGGCATCCCGGACCCTGTGCAGGGCCACCCTACGCTACTACTGCTGAGCGAGTGCACTCACTGTTACGGCGGTTAGTTCCTGAGGTCTGCTTAGCAACCTGGGGCGTCAGTGGTGCTGTCAGCCTCATTCCCATTTTGCATGAGCCCACGAGTGGGTTGGGATGTTCCCAAGGTCAGACAAGGAATCTGAGCAGCTGGCACCCAAACGTCCTGACTCTATGCCCTGGCCACTGTTGTTCATGCTCCTCCCTGGCACTCTGGTTAATTCTGGGAACCCTGCTCAACAAAGAGAATGGACAGCTCCTGCCTAGATGGACCTCAAGTGTTTCTTCTGCCATTCCCTGCTGCCTCCTGGGAACACTACGGCACCCTGGAATAACAGACATCCACTGGCCATGCCCTGGAACCAGACTTCTGGCCCCAGGAACCTCACTCTGAGCCCGAGTTTCTCCTTTGAGAATTGCTGGAGTCACCTGCTCTGAGGGCCATTCTGGCATGGTAAGACAAAAGACTACAAAGCCAAGACACACACTCGCCCCGCGGTAATGCATGTGAGAACAATGCACTCGTTTCATTTCCTGTTGTCATTCAGGGAGGCAAGTGCATTGGGAGCCACAAAAGTGCACTGTTGCAAAGACTGTTCCAACATAGGATGCTGTAATTGCTGCTGCTGCCACTGCTGGTGGTGTGCGGGACTCCCTGGGCAGCAACCGGCCCAGGAGAGCGTGCACCGCTCCTTCCCTCGGCAGCCGGGCTCATTTTGGGGGCCATCTTTTTCCTGCCTGCTAGGGCTGGCCTCTCTGCACAGCTGCAATTTCATTATAACTGTAAAGCTGTTCTCAACTCATCTCACAATACCCTTTGGCGACGAACATATATAAGCAAACAAACAAACATATTTTATAGGTACATATAAAAGTCTTCTGCAGTTACGCTATTCTAGTTTGTAGAGTCACACACTTTTGGGCTTGAAGAGACTCCAGCGTTTTCTCTCACTTAGGGTGCAGTCTCTGCCCAAGGTCTCGCCCAACCTTTCTTTGCATACCTCTGGTGATGAGATACCCACTACCGCCTAAGGAAGATGCCCAGTTGTCTTATGGGTAGGTCAGATTTAAATGTGAACATTCTTCCTTATTGTATTTGAGGAACTTTCCCCACTGGCTGGGGCTCTGCCTCTGAGGCTCCTCCATTGGTTCCAGGGCAGCTCTGAAGTGAGGGATAGCAACTGTGCCCCGTAAGCCTTCTCTTCTCTGGGCTGACATCAGCTCTACTCACATGGCATGGTTTCTTATTCTTTCCCCATCCTGGCTACCCTTGTCACTAACTCTCTAAGATCTGGGCCCCGGACAAGAACACGAGTCTCCAGGGGATCTGAGTAGGGCAGGACTGTTATTCCTTCCCTGTATTTAGCACTGCATTGGCCTGGGGCTGTCCCCTGGGCTTGCATTGGTTATTTGGTAGCCTAACCACACATATGCTGGTAGCCTAACCACACATATGCGGCTTGGCATCTACATGGTCAATGTCCACGTTTAGGGGAATATTGGGTTTGAAATAGTCACACTCACATGCACACTCATGCACACATGGGGCACACACCTCTCAGGTGTTCTTCAGACAAGACCCAAGTAAGGAACCACGTATCCTGTGATTCAGAACCCCTGGGAGTTTTTTCTACTGCCCAGGAGAAATGCTCTCGTGACCTCCCTGTCACCCCCTGCAACCTTCCAGGATGTGCTGTCTACTCTGCAATTCCAAAAATAGGCCACCAAAGGCTCCTGGAGAGTGACCTTAATGATCTCATGACTAAAAATTAAAAAGATCCAAATGAGAGGAAGGAGCGGGCAATCCAGAGAAAAGATGGGGCTGGGGGAACAAGAACAGCAGCGTTCATTTAAGAAAGGTTGAAGTTATGCATTTTTTTCCTATGAACTAAAAAATGTGATATAGTTTTGGCACAGCAAAAAGAAAAATTAAGCCTATAACTGCTTCTAAAATTCACTTAGCATTTTTCGCATATATAATCTAATGAGCCTCTACAACAGGGGTCCTCAAACTTTTTAAACAGGAGGCCAGCTCACTGTTCCTTAGACTGTTGGAAGGCCGGACTATAGTTTAAAAGGACAGGCAGCAGCTAAGCAGGACAGGCAGTGGCTAAGAAGGACAGGCAGCAGCGGCAAAAACACCTGGCGGGCTGGATAAATGTCCTTGGTGGGCTGCATGTGGCCCGCGGATGGCAGTTTGAGGATGCCTGCTCTATAACAACCCAAGACAAGACAGGACAGGAAGTATTAGCCCTAATTTCAGATGAGTAAACTAAGGTTCACAAGGGTTAAGGGCACTGACCAGGGGAAGGGAAAGACTGTTAGAGGCCGGGCTCCACTGATGCCCCATCTGCCTACCCACAGCTCTTTGCCCTTTTACAGGTGGTGAGGATGACATGACTAAGTTTGGCCAATGAGCTGTGGGCAGAAGTGACACTTGACCTGTCTGGGCGGAAGCATGGAAGAGCTGTTGCAAGATGTGGGTGCTGCATCCCAATCACTAAGTTGCCTTTTGGAAGACGGTGCTCTGGAGAACTACCTGACTCACAGCTGGATTTTGTAGGAGAAATAAACCTTTGCTACCCTTAGTGCTGAAATGTAGGGGTCCTTTACTAGCCTGACGGACAAAGAAGGGCAATTCCATTTGTTTTCTGTGATCACGTATCAGGCATTGTGCCAAGCACTTGCACAAGTCATCTCATTCAATCTTTGCATCTGGCCTGTGAGAAAAGCATTATTTTCTCTCTGTGCTGTGTGGGGAAACTGAGGCACAGAGGAGCGAAGCCATTTTCTCAGGGACACAGAGCCACTGAGGTGCGGCCCTGGAATCCAAATCTGGCCTATCTGATTGGGAAGCCTCGATGAACTGGGGATTCACAGACACAGATGGTTATTGTGTTCCAACACCCTGTTGGGCTAAATGCTTCTTTTGAAGACGGAAGACTGCACAGATTGCTTTCTCATTCAGATTTTATGCCTGAGTAAAATCCTTGTGCTATGATTTATTATAGCAACACTGATTTTCCAATTTTAAGACAACAATGCAGCTTGAAATAAAATGGAAAGAAAACATTGAAACATTTGAAACCTGTGGTTTCCGTCCTCATTATGTCTTGCAGGAACCCTTCTGGGGCCTCGTCTCCCGCCCTGCCTGCAGTCTCCCCTCTCCCATCGACTGCCAGAGCCACTTCCCAACCAGAGTCTAAGCACGCGCCTCCTGCTCTAACCCACGTGGCTCCT
>NW_003852409.1:3015694-3025883 GCF_000181295.1 Otolemur garnettii
TTCTAGCATTTCTTAAACTTTGGACCAGGAAATCCTCGTGCTCCTTTTTTATTTTGGGACACCTCATGGAATCAGTACTCTATGCCATAGACTTTGGAAGGGCTTTGGCTTTTAGGATAAAGTCTGACCTTTGTGCTTGAACATTCAAGGCCTCCTTAGATCTGGTCACCCTCCAGCCTCATCTCCCAAAGCCCTGTCTCCTCCACCCCAGGGGTCAGTTCCTCCCTTGCTCCCCAAAGACTTCTTACGGTTTATCCTCTCACTCTGGGCTGGGTCATAGGGTTCTCTGAACTGTGACCTGGAGTGAAAATAAAGGTTGAGGAACAATGCCAGAAACGTACCAATACAGTCTCTATTAGGGAGAATGTCAAAAACACTCTATTAGTGACGTGGCTGCGATGAAAATGGCAACGATGATTGCGCAACTAATTGAAAGCCGTGTGTTTACCGAGGCTCAAAGAATCCCTTTTAGAAATGGGAACTGGGCCCTCGTATGCCAATGAACAAGACAAAATGGGTGCACATTGGAAACAAAAAGCGCCAAGATATGCTGGGCAGAACCAAAGATATCAGCGTAATTAATAAAGTAATTAACATGCACAGGAAATGCAAAAGCTGCCAGGAGGCTGATAAGAGAGGGTTATTAAAAACAGAATGAGCAGTGTAGCAGGGAAGTGAAATGAAGTTTTGCATTTCTTCTTTATCACGGACCCCCCTCACGCGATGAGTAATACACAGGCCTCAGCTTACCAAAAAACAACCGTGAGGCTGCAGCCAGGACTGACTGTTGACCCTCCTCCTGACAAAATAAACATGTCAATCAATCAGTCACCCAGTCGCTGAGAATGTGGGGAAGTGTGTTGGAATAGGAGATGGAGACGCACACCTGGGGGCTTGGTCTGTGGCAAGGAGGTTAAAGACACCAGCTGTGGGGCCAGATCACTTGAGCTCTAGTCCCAATTCTGCCACTTACTAATAATGTGACCTTGCAGGAGCCGTTTGACCTCATTGTTTCCATCTGTAAAATGGGCCTAAACATAGTACTGCCTCCTCACAGTATAGAGGATTATATGGATTGATATACAGCCCAGCCAGGGCCAACTTCCCACGTGGCAGTCTGCCCAAGGAAAAGCTCCCTGATGACATACACATTCATAAAACATTTCGAATGATTCATGGAGAAAGGCAGAACAAACCGGCATACCCTTACATCATCTCTCTTGTGGATGGTCACTAGGGTGTTCACAGGAAGAGCAGGAAAGTTGAAACAGGCATCCTAGGAGTGCTTTAAGCCGGCAGCTTAGCCTTAGTCACTTACCCAACTGTGGGAGTCCAGATAAAGTCTATGCCTTCATTTCCCCATCAGGGAAATGAGAGGTTTGTTTGGGTGATTTCTTGGGTCATTTCAGGCATTGAAAGTCTATGACTCAACACTAATCACACAGAGAAGCATGGATTATGAAGGAAGCAAAATGGTCTTCCTTGGGGGCTCCTTCTCTTCCTCCTCCTCCTCTGCTGCCTTCAAGCTCTATTCCTGGCACCAAGGTCCTCTTGGGCCATTGGGCTGGAAGCTGCAGAGTCATTGGGCAGCTGTGCCTCCCTTATCAACACTACCTGCCCAAACCCTGTGGCTTGGGCCTTTGCTGTGGCACACCAGTAGGGCACCTTGGCCCTTCCCGGGGGCTGACTCTCTCCTGTCCCCTGACTGCACCTCCTCCCCAGTCTGTCCCTCTCTCAAAGACAGGTCTATTACCCTCAACCCCATTTTTTCTTTTTCTCATCGAGGAAAGCTGAATAGTACAATGAACACTCCAGGCATCAATGATCGCTAATATTTTTTCATATCTGCTTCTTCTCTTTCTCCCTGTCCCTTACCTCTCTTTACACACACATGCACCCCCTCCACACACACACTGCTCCCCAACTCATTTGAAAGTAAACTGCAGATTGCATGACACTTCAACACGAATGGGTACATTGTCCTACTAGTCACAATCAGACCTAAGAAAAGTAGCAATAATTCTACAACATTATCTGATAACTATGTAGAATTTATAAAGAGCTCATTGTGCTATTCCACTGCTGAAATTCCTGTGTGGCTTCCTGCTTCCAGGTTCAAGTCCAAGCTCTCTGTAGCCCTTCACCTACATTCTGCCTGTAAGCTTCCAGGTCCAACTCATTCTTGAACTCTTTCCCAGACATACTCTACACGTCCTTGCTCAGGGTATTTCATCTACCTGAAATATCTTCTCCTGGAGGTTTTGCCCATCATTTGAAGCTTGGCTAAAATTCTATGTTGTCCAAGAAAGCTTCTAAGTTCTTTCTAGAACTTAGAAGAATGCATTTCTTCTTTCTATGAAATGCATCTTTCTTTCCATAGCCCCATAACATAGGAAGCTAGTGTGATGACATATTTCATACATGGAAGAGGACAGAGACAAAAGAATCACAGAGAAATGGACCTACTCCCTGATCAAACTGTGCCTGAAGTCCACTTCACTTTTGGACTTTTTCAGGATACCAATACATTCCCTCTACTGTTTGGTTACCTGCAACCAAAAACATCTAACAGGGATTTCCAGCCTTTGGCAGCCCACAGTTTGCACATGGATAATTTGAGAACTGTTTTACTTATCTACAGTGTTGGATCCTGCAAAAATTATGCACAAGCCTTTTCTTTGCTCATTGGCTTTTGTTAGTGTTTGTGTATTTAATGTTTGGCCCAAGACAACTCTCCTTCTAACATACAACAGAAAAGAAAAAAGGTTGGACATCCCCTGACAGATTCTATAGGGACTGAGGCTTACAATCATCAGTTAGTCTTTTAAAGCTGTGAAGCAACAGCAGAAAACTATAGTGCACGATGCTTCTCCAGTCTGGGACACTTGCTGTTCCCAGGAGCACGTGCATCTCTCTCTCCCCTTGCCTTGACTGTTTCTTCCCCTGGATCCTTTCCTGTCTTCTTTTTGAAACTGAGTAAAATTCACATAACACAAAATTCACTATTTTAGCCATTTTAAGTGTACAATTCAGTAGTTTCTAATATGGCCATAATATTGTGCAACTATTGCTACTAAGTCATAATTCTTATCCCCCCAGTAAGAAATCCATGCCCATTAGCAATCACTCCCAACCTCCTCTCCCTAGCCCTAGCCAACCACCGGTGTCCTTTCTGTCTCTATGCATTTGCCTGTTCCGGGCATTTTATATTAATGGGATCATACAGTATGTGGCCTTATGTTTCTGATTTCTTTCCCTGAACATACTATTTTCAAGGATCATCTATATTGCAGCACATATGAGTACTTCATTCCTTTTGGTGGCTGAATAATACTCCGCTGTATTGATATACCACATTTTATTTATCCATCACCAGCTATTAAACATTCAGGCTGTTTGCACTTTTTGGCTGTTATGAATAATGCTCCTGTGAACATGCATGTTTGTGTTTCTTATGTGGACATATGTTTTCATCTCCCTGGTATGTATACCTGGGAACAGAACAGCTGGGTCATAGAGTAACTCTGGTTAACTTTTGAGGAAAGGCTGAACTGTTTTGCACAGCTCCTGTTTTCTTTACCCAAATCCTACTTATTCTTTCAAGACTTGAGGGGAAAAGTCTTCCTCCCTATCCCCTTTTCCTGTGAGACATTTCTCAAGGCAGGATGAACAACTTCAGCACTTACCACCTACGCTGACATGTTCAGTGAGTTTATTTGTCCCCAGAGACTGGGAGAGTCCTAAAAACAGGAGCTGTGCCCACCCATCACTGTGGCTCATTTCTGGCACATAGCAGGTACTCAGCAAATACGGGTTTGGCAGATGAGTGAATGACGCATGTCTCTTTAGCGGCCTCATAAACAGAGGACGGACTGTGCTGAGCATCTCCTGGATGTGCGAGCCAGTGAGCGTGGGCGGGGCTGAGAGTGGGGATGCGTGAGAGGGCACGTGGTAGGTGGCAGGGAGGGTGTGCACCCGTGGCTGCATTTTAACCACACGTGCTCAAGTTCAGAGATGGCCTTGGAATGAGCCCAGAGGGGCTGATCCAACCAGCTCACGCCTAGAAGGGGAAGTGAGGACAACAACTGTGATTCAAAAGGCAGTCAGGACGCCTGATCACAGACAGGTGCTGGAGACGGCAACAGTGATGGGCTTCAGGCTTAGAAGCAATTTGCCATCCATCATCTCATCTGACGTCAAGCATGGAGCCCGAAGGAGTACAGCTCTGGCAGGTGGCAGGCTTGTCTTCTCACCTCTGAGGCCCACTTGCTACCTGTGTGATCTAGTGGCCTCCAGGTGCTCATCTGTAAAATGGGAACAGAAAACTGCAGCCCACTTTGCAGGGTTAGAGTGGATACCAACGAAAGCGCAGGGGAAGGTGTAAACCTACCCCACATATCTGATCTTGGCAGTACTGGTCGTCAAGACCTCCCTGGGAAACCAGGAGGGTCATTATGTCAATCTCCTCACAGAGTCAGAAAATTTTGGGGTAGGGAGTGGAAACAGAAATCACCCTGATGAGCTGCTTCTATGTTCTAGACTCAGTTTCTGGCACTGGAACATGTTATCTCAGTCAATGCTCTGGGGTAAGCCTGTGAGAGAGGAATGAACTTCTCCTTATAGGCACTGGGGCTCAGAGAGGGCAAGTCAGTCACCCAAGGTCACACAGCTGGGAGTGGGAGAATCTGGACCCAAACCTTACATGTGTTCATGGCTGCCCCATCATTCCTCCAAAGCCCACAGGGCTGATGAACGCATTCTATTTCCTCAGCATGTGACTGCATTTCCTGAAGCCTGCCATATATTTTTAATAATTGGTATGAACATGCAATCTCTCGTCAGTCGGCTTCCTGTCTGCTGTAAAACGCAGATAAGAAAGAAAGAGCCTGAGCGGACATGGGAAAATCCTCTACAGCCGTTGGCAGAAATCACTCAGGCCCCGAGTACCTTTCTCACGCTAATTCCCCAAGCCTTCTGTGTCGGAATCATGTAAAAAAAATGACTTCTTGGGTGAAATACGAAAACACCATGCGTTGATGCTCATAGTCTTGCTCTGGCGGCTCTGGCGAAAATGGCTCGGAGGAGAGCGTTCCACAGGCTGCATCTGGGGGTCGGGTTCTGAGATTCCCGAGCTAGGAACATGCCAGGCTAGGCTCAGGGGGCCAAGGGGCAATGGGTCAGACACAAGAGCACAGCAACGAGATGGGCTGGCTCCTGTGGGCTCTGAGAGGTTTCAGAGCAGGTGGCCAAAGGCCAGATAATAAAAGATGCTCCATATCAGAATGAACCTCACCAGGTGCTTGATGCCCTGCATGTGGGCTCAACAGTTTGTAGGCACCCTCCCTTCCAATCCTCCCTGCAGCCCTAGAAGGTGGGTGTTATTCATACCCAGGCCCTTCTGAGGATGAAGGCCTCAGAAGTTAAGTCACTTACTATGTCATTTTCCTAGGGCTGTTGTAATAAATTGGGTGGCTGAAAACAACAGATTAGTGGGTATTTGGGGGGACCTCACCTAATGTGCATGATGCAATGGTACATTTCAAAACTATTAAGAAATGAGTACCATTGTGATAGCTGTGTTACTTAGTTCAATGTAAGCATTTCACATTATATATCGAAGCAGTACCCTAACCCCCATAAATGCATCAATGTACAAAGTTATGATTTAATAAAAAATAATAAAAAACCCCAACAGATTAGTTTATTATTGCACTTCAGGCTAGAAGTCCATAATTAAGGTGTCACTAGGTCTGTGCTCCCTCTGACGCCTCAAGGGAGGAACGCTTTGTGTCTCTTCTAGCTTTGGGGGCTCTAGGCTCCCCTGTGATGACGCGGGCTGTAGTGGCATCACTTCAGTCTCTGCCTCCTCTTGGCTCTGCCTTCTCCCTGTGTCTGTGTCTTCTCTTCTGTTTCTTACAAGGACACTTGTCATTGGCTTTAGGGCCCACGTGGGTAATCCCGAATGATTTCCTTTTAAGATCCTTAGTTACATCTGCAAAGACCCTTTTTCCAAATAAGGTCCTACTCACAGGTTCCAGGGGTAAGAATGCTGATATACCTTTCTCGGGATCATAATTCAACCCACTGCACTTACCCAACTTCACACAGTAAGTGACTCAACTGGGACTTGAAGCTAAGCCTAACTCTAGAGTTTACTTGCTTAACCACAAAGAGCCACAACTGCATACTGACCTGCCATGTGACTGTGGACATGTTAGTTAACCCTTCTGTGCCTCACTTTCCTCATCTGCAGACTGGGGGTCCTAATGGCACTTAGCACCCAGGTGGTTGTGAGGATTAAGTGAACTGATAAAGCAAACCACTGGGAACAGTGCCCAGCACATAGCATGCACTCGACAAAAGCTGTTGCCTGTATTATTCTTGCAATTATTATTACCCAGGCAATGCAGCTTTGTTGAAATCCTGGATGAAGACTCAGTAGATTTGCTGCTCTAAGAATGGAGCTGGACTGGAAGATGAAGCTCTTAGATTTAAATTTGCTGGGATTGAATATCTGCTCACAAGTGTTTTTCTCTTATGAAACATCAACCAGATAATCACAGATGTGAAAGAGATTTACAAGAGAACATTATGCACAATTGGATGCTAATAATTTTGAAAGCCTCAATGAGGAAAAACAAAACAAAGTAAAACATGGGACTGATAAAAAAAGAAATAGAAGAGTGAATGCATCAACAGGAAGAGATACCCAGTGGAAGAGATACCAAATCATCCAATACCACAAAGCCTGGGCTGGGTTCCATTTCTCATGGGGAGCAAGCAAGGTCATCTCTGCCTGGTCCGGCAGCTATCTGGTCTCAGTTTATATCCTAGTGACATCCTCATCTCTAAAATGAGGATGTCAAGGTGCTTTGTGAACTATGCTACACTGTTGAAACATGAAACACTGTTATTATTACATTATTGGATGCCTGCATCCAACTGCCACAGGACTGGCGTTGGGGCCCCTGTCCAGAGAAGGACAGGAGCATGGTAGGCTGGGCACTGAAATTGGGCAAGACCAGCGATGACTGTGCTGTCTCCTGAGCTCTTGAGGTAGTTCATAGGTTGCCTCAGCTTCCTCTGACAAGAACTGAGAGCATCATTGGGGTATGTTAAATGCTCCATCCTATGTCAAGGTCAAAGCAGTTCAATGTTTGAAGTGTAATCCAATCACTTTACAGAGAAACTCTAAGCCAAACAATGGTAGAAAATAATGAACACCCCACCATGGGGCCGCCAGTTCTATTTCAGAGCCACTGTGGGTGCCAAGGTGCCCCCAGATACTGTGGTTCCCTAGGCCACTTGTTTTCCTGTTGGTTTTTGTGGTTGGTGGCTTCTGCAGAGCACATTTTTTTTTTAAACCACTGAAAGTTCTGGTCTGAAACTTGTTCACCCTCTGTCTCTCCACTGTGATGAACACTGCTGCAGAAATAGAAATTTCATAGCTTTTCCTTATTTCTTCTTTCTTGCCCTGTCTCTTCCACTGGGGAGATGATTGTTCACATGATAAGTCAAGGATATTCAGGAAAACACAAGAGGCTGCAGTGGCCCGTGCAGCTCTGGGGTCTGTACACATGCACCTCCCAGGAGGCCTCACTCTGTGTATGCGTTTCTTTTGTCACCCACCAATTCAGCTGTGGGTCTGGGTGGGGGTTGTTAGGGACCACCTGGACTTTAGGTTTCCTGTAGTTTGGCTTTTCTCCTCTTTCAAGTCTTAAATTTATTGTCCTAAGTCTATTTCTCACCCTAGCGTCCACAGTGCAGTTCTAGAGATTTGTGAGGGGTCTGATCCAGAGGGTCTCAAACATGGCTACACATGAGAACTCACAACAACTATAAAATACAATCCCTGCTGCTCAGGGCCCTTTTCAAATCAATAAAATCAGAATTTCTGGGGATGTGATTTTAGAAAAGATCTTATCTGGGTGATACAGCCATGATTAAGAACTACCAAGTCTAGCTTTTTTCTTGAAATCATGAAATAAAAAACTACTTATTCACTGTTAAAATATTTCTTCTTATTTTGGGGAGGTTATCAATATAGTCACCCAATAATTTCATCCAGCGGCTGAGCAATGGCATCACCTGCTCAGAAGTTGTCAATGCTGAAAAGAGTCATGCCAAGGAAGCGTGTCCATTCGTTCATTCATGCATACTTCCATTCCTTTGCTCATTCATTCACTCCTCCATTCAACTGACAGACATTGAGCTATGTGCCTGTCCCATCCTGTGGGAGGTCATGGGGACAGAGCTTTGAGCAAGATAGGTAAGGGCCCTATTCTGCAGAGCCCACCCTCTAGTGGAGGAAGTGAGGAAAAAATACATGACAGAGAGAGAGACAGGAGAGGTGAGACAGAATGTAGAGACAGGAGAGGTGAGACAGAATGTTGATGGATATTTAAGGCTTGGCGGTCAGGGTGGTGGCATTTAGCTGAGATCTGAATGATAAGAAAGAGTCAGGCATGAAAAGATCTGGATGAAGAGTATTCTAGGCAGAGGGATCAGCAAGTGTAAGGGCCTGAAGTTGGGGATAAAATCGGGAGTGTTGGAGCCACAGACAGAGGGCCCATGTGGCTGATGTGGGAAGAGCATGGGGAAGGGAATTAGGTGAAGTCAGATACACAGCAGGGACTGGACTGTGCAGGGCATGTAGGAAGGGAAGAAATTTGTATTTTATTCTAAATTGGAGGATTTTAAGTGGGGAAGAGGAAGCTAGGCTGTACAATTTAAAAAGATCTCTTTCAAAATGGCAGATGTAAATCCTGCCTTTTCAGTAACTACCTTAAACGGATTAAACACTCCAATTAAAATGCAGAGATTTGTAGGATGGATTAAAAAAGAAGACATGATCCAATTATATTTGTTGGTTATGAGACTCACTTTAGATTCAAAGACACAAGTAGGTTGAAAGTCTGTTCAAGAACATTTTTGGCTATTCAGGAAAATGAAATAAAAGGCATACAAATTAGAACAAAAAAAAGTAAAACTATTCACAGATGTTATAGGTAGAAAATTCTAAAGAATCCACTAAAACTATCAGAGCTGATTAACGAGTTTAGCAAAGTTGCAGGCAACTACATCAACACACAAAAATATGCGGCTCACTAGTAATATACAAAGGAAATAAAGAAAATAATTCAATTTCTAATAGCATCAAAAAGAATAAAATACTTAGGAATAAACTTAACTAAGTAGGGGCAAGATTTGGATACTGAAAATCAGAAAACATTACTGAAAGAAATCACGCATGTTCCCAAAATTCTGGGTACTCAGGAGGCTGAGGTATAAGGATTGCTTAAAGCAAACACAAATCCAACCCCTCAACATTGCTGAAAGAAATTATAGAAGACCGACATAAGTGGAAAGACATCCAATTTTCATGGATTACAAGACTTAATGTCGTTAAGACAGCAATACTCCCCCAACTGATCTCTAAAGTCAACACAATCCCTGTGAAAATCTCAACAGCTTGATTTGCAGACATGGAAAAACTGGTCCTATAATTCATATAGAATCTCAAGAGACTCTGGATAGCCAAAATAATCTTGAAAAAGAACAAAGTTGAAAGAGTCACACTTTCCAATTTTAATGACCACAAAGCTACAGTAATCAAGACAGAGTAGTGCTGGCATAAAAATAGACATATAGACTGATAGAACTGTGAATCCAGAAATACAACCATACATCTATGGTCAATTGATTTTCAACAATGGTTACAAGATTATTCAATTGGGAAAGAGTATTTTTTCAACAAATGGTGTTTGAATAACTAGATATCCACATGGCAAAAGAATTAATTTGGATCATTTCCTTAGACCATGCATAAACATTAACTCAAAATGGATCAAACACCTAAAAGTAAGAGTTAATACTATAAAACTCTTAGAAGAAAAAACATAAGTGCAAGTCATCATGACCTTGGATCAGACAATGGTTTCTTAGCTATAATACTTAAAGCACATACAACAAAAAAATTAGATAAACTTTATTAAAATTAAAATATTTTCATATGTCACAGGATACTACTGAGATATTACAAAGACAATTCACACACTGCAAGAAAACATTCGCAAGTCATACATCTGGCAAGGGTCTAGTATCCAGAATATGTAAAGAACTCTTACAACTCAACAATAAGATGACAAATAATTCAACTAAAATGGGCAAAGGCTCTGAATAGACATTT
>NW_003852409.1:3026217-3028362 GCF_000181295.1 Otolemur garnettii
AGAGAATACTATTCAGCCAAAAAAAGAAATAAACAACATGGAGGACCTTGAAAACATTACACTAAGGGGAAGAAGCCAGGCATAAGAGGCCACAGATTATCTGATTCCACTGATCCAAAATGTCTAGAATAGGCAAATCTACAGAGGCAGGAAATAGAGTAGTGGCTGCCTGGGGCTGGAAGGAGGGAAAATGAGGGGTGAAGAATGATACGAAGAAGACATCTTTGGGCGGAGATAAATTTTTCTCAAATAAGATAGCGACAATGGTTGTGCCACCTTATGAATATGCTAAAAACCACCAAAATATACATTTTAAAATTGAATTTTATGGTATGTGAATTATATTAAAAAATAAGATCCCTCCGCCATGTTAAGCATAATTTAGAATAAGCAATAAACAAGGACTAGGAGTCTGCCTTGGAAAGCTGTATTGACAACAATAAACAACTCAGTGGCTTAAATGATGAAGCATCTTTACTTATCACACTTGTTCACCGTGGGCCAACTGCAGCTTTGCCTCATGGTACCAGATACTAGATGGTGAGAGAAGAGGTGGTTTGGGTCCCAATTGCAGAAGTGGAACTGGACAGAAGAGATGGGTTAGGATTTGGCAGTAGAGTCTGCAGAACTAGTGGAAAACTTCTCAGAGAATATCCCCCTAGATCTCCTAACAAGATTGCCCTGAGCCTAGTTCATTCAATTATTCAACTAGTATTATTTGGTGAGCATGTCCTATGTTCCAGGTACTTGTCCAGGTGTTGACATAACCTTACCTCCTGCCATGTTCTCGTGGAACTCATATTCTAGTGGATGGGGAGGTATTTGTGATAACAGTGAAAAGTTGGGTGGAATAAACTCTTGTAGTCATTGTGGTTCTCTCTCCTGGGTGCATATCAGGATGGTTATTCCCTGCCCCGCTGAACTCAGTTGTGGACACACACACACATTCTGGCCAGTGAGATACGAGTAGAAGTGACGGGTGATCCTTTAGGGTGGAAGCCTTAAAAGCCAGGGCACCTCCTTTCACACACTCCTTTCCCTCACCACAAAAGCTACCCAACCAGCTGTGTTCCAGAGTGAGGATACCATGGGGAAAGCTATGGTTGACCCTCAATGGCCAGCCACTGTGATGAGTAAAGGACTTTTTTAATCCACTGAGGAGTGTTTTTTGGTTACCACAGCAAATACTACCACACCCGGATGAATGCGTTGTCCTCTCTGTTTTTTGCCTTCTGAAAGACACTAATCCAAATTCAATCCTGGTTAATAATTTAGAAAATTAAGCCCATAAACCAAGCATTTCGAGGTAAGTGTCATCCACAGGGTGTTGTTGTTTCCAACTTACTGTGTATGTGTGTGTCTCTTACAAACCTGACCACAGACCACAGAGCCATCAGCAGCAAGGTGGCAACCCGATCCCTTATAGACAGGTCTAATCTTGCCCTGAGATTAGGGAGCATGGCACACTTGGGTACCCCTTAAATGCTGAAGGAGTACTCAAAGGAGCATGTATAAAGAGCTATGTTGGTTGGAATACCCCTGTAAAAGAAGGTGTTCATGGGGGCCACAGCCTGTGTTTCTGCCAACGTGAATGTGTAAGGTTGAGAACAAATAATCGAATTTGAAGCCTCTTTTTGCCCCAGAACTGGAATGGCTTTAATAGGACAAGCATAGTGGTCAGAAGATGCCAGGCTCTTGAGAATTTCTAGTAAACAGCACATGCCTAGAGAGCATCCAAACAGACAGAGACAGAGAATTTCCAGTTTCGGGCATGTCCCCAGTGCTGGGCTCTGTGTCTTTTGCTTTGTGTCCTAAAGGGCCTCTGGCCCACCCCAAGTGCCTCTTAAAGGCATGAGACAAGCCACTAGTGATGATGAAATAAACTGTAATCCCTCACACATCTGAGATGCCTTCTGACACAAGTATTCCAGAATTGAGGCTGTGGTTGGCAGAGCTGCTCTGTCCATGCCCTGAGCCCAAGCACATCTGTGCCCACAATGCTGACTGCAGAGCCGAGCCAGGGCTGAGCTGGGATCCGCGCCAGAAGGCCAGCGTCTGTGGACACCCTTAAAATGTCTCCCTGGCATATCATTCCAATTAAATCTCACCTGGCATTCTGATTTTAATAACTTAATCTGGAATTTA
>NW_003852409.1:3028573-3045894 GCF_000181295.1 Otolemur garnettii
ATTGCCTGATGGAAGGAAGAAAGCAGACACAGGTTCACTGGGAGAGCACAGCCCATTGCCTGGCACCTTATTCTGTGAATATCTATCCTGTGGAACTTTATCTCAGGGGCACCAAGTCACAAACTGAACAACAGCTCTTTACAGAAGATGCTGAATCATTCTCCATTTGGCAGCCTCAGTCCCAGAAGTGGGCTCTTGACTAAAGGTGAGGGCGTAATATTAAATTAAATTGCAACTCGGCAAAGACATTTCTTTGAGGAGCTGGCTTAATGGGCCCAGACAGATGGGTTGAATTTGGACATACGGAGGCATGGGGAGAGTTCCAGGTGGAGGGAACAATTTAGTCAATAAATATTTACCAAGTACTTACTTTGAGCCAGGCCCTGGCGGTGGGTGCGGGGACACACAGATGGCCTTGGCCTCTGAGGAGGTCACAGACAAGAAGGGACATGCCCACAGACAGATAATTACTAGTGTTGTGACCAGAGTGAAGGACAGACAGGTTGAGGCGGGAGCACAAGACAGAGGCGTGCAAGGCAGCCTGTGTGGTCCAATGGCTCCTGGACAAGATGCTTCTAAGCTGCCTCTTGAAGGTCAAGTAGGAATTTTACATAAGAAGATAGCATATCAGGGTAGGGAGGAGGGTACCTGGGTAGTGGGACAAGGCATAGAGGAAGAGACAGTGGGATGTTTAAGGAGTGAGGAAGGGGAATGTGGAGATGAGACTGGGGGGCAGCAGGCAGACCCTTAAAGGCCTTCTGAACTGTGCTAAGGAGATAGACTTCATCCTCTAGCTGACAAGGTGGATTTTTAATAGGAGAATGACCTGGTTGGCAGTTCAGATGGTGCAGCCTTCCTTGAGGGGCTAACTGAGGTGGCCCTTGGGTAACAGATCAATGACCAATGAGAGGCCTTTGCTGAGTCCCACTTCCCTGACTAGGCCACGGGGCCATGGCCTGCCTTTGGGTGGGGACCCATGGATGACTATGTGTGACCAAGACCTGTCCAGGGCTGGCTTTGGCAGTGATGACCTGAGTGTGACCCTTAGCATTAAAAGCCTGCCTATGACAGCCTCCAGAGCAGCGTGGACCCTGAACCTTGGCTCTGCCCTGGGCCTGGCCATTCTGATATCTCTTTATATTCAAGTGTATAATGTGAGGTGGGGCTTGGCCAAGCATTTTGAAGACAGCAGCTGTTTCCTGAAAGTGCCTGTTCTAGGGTTGGCTTTTTTCCCAGAGCAACTGTAGAGGGAGGTAAAAGATAAGAGTTAAAATTATTTAAAACTCTATGCATTTGCCTCTTCTAATACCTGTTTCCATGGAAACATAACTAGTATAAGCCACCAGTTTCAAAGCCAAGTGTAATTCCATGATTCCAAGGCCCTTGTTGGCTTCCACAAAAAAAGAATGAGAAGACCATGGTATGTGGAGGGAAGTTTGAAATATACCACCCTTCCAAACTGCCCTTAACTTGATTACTGCCTGAATGGCCAGAGAACCACTGACACCAGAGTACAGGGAACTCCCCATATAGATTGCTTGGTAGCCTGTGGGGACCAGCCTTCTGCTTCTTTAATGGCTCCCATGTGTGGCTGGACTGCATGTGACTCTCCTTCCCATTGCAAGCAGGTGGGGGAAGACTTCAGGGAGTGCAGGCAGCCTCAGGATGGTGGCAGGGTGGCTGTTCAATGTTCAATGACCTTGAGTGCAGCCTACCTCTTTCTCCATCTTAAGACCACTTCAGGATGGTTAGGGGAGGTGGAGCTGTTGGCATGGTGTGAAAGGACAGCTTAAAATAAAAATAAACAATCCTTCACCTAGGCTCATGAGCTGTCTTCCCATCATCAGTATGAATTGAGTTTGTTTTTGGGGGAAATTATCTCAAATTATTTTCCTTAAAGGAAAGAGATCCCATATGGAAGTGTGAGTGTACACACACACACATACACACACGCACATATACACACCCCGTCAGTTTTTGGTCCTAATCTTACTGATCTAAAAGCAGCATTTGACGCAGTTCATCGAAACTTCCTTCTTGAAACACTTTCTTCATTTGGTTTCCAAGACACCAAACTTATCTGATTTCCTTCCTTTCTCTGGGCTTCTGCTGCTTCTGCCTCCCTCTCTATCCGTCAATCGCGGGTGGGATCCAGGGTCAGTCCCTGGTCCCCTTCTCTTCTCTATCTCTATGGCTACCCCTGCTGCCCTCAGCCAGAGCTGTCAATGTCATCTGTTTGTTGACCCACCTGAGTTCCACCTCCAGCCCACATCTCTCCCTGAACTGCTGAGCCGTATGTACAACACCTACATACCATCACCACGACTAGAGTAGCTGCTCAAAAAAAAAAAAAAAAAAAAAAGGAGTTATTTCTTTCTTCCAAGAATACAAATCATATTTTAAAAACATATTTGGCAGGTTTATCCACACCTGCTATATCTGAAATGCAGAAACAGCCAATCTTCCCATCAGACTCTATAATGCAAGGAAGGGCTGAGGTGCTCTGCAGGAGCCCTGAGCATGGGGCTGGCACACAGGACACCCCTTAGTCTTCACCTTGGTGTAGGGCATTTGTCTCTGGAGACCTTGCCATCTTTTTTCAAATTCTCCCCATTTGTGGATGGCTATGCCTTGACCTTCTTCCTGGGGACAGCTCTCTTCTGTCCCCAGCCCATGACAGCTCTCTATCTTGGCTACCTCCTTACCTTACTGACCACTACTTCAATTTCTCCCTCTTTGGCTCCTCCCCCTGTGCCCAGCACCCTTTAGTTGCTCAGTGGTTTCTATGGCTCCAGTTGGGACTTCAGTTCTCACTGCACCCACATTCTCAGGTCGTATACTCATTCCCATAACTTCTATCTTCAATATGCTAAATAAATCCCTCTCCACAAATCTCTATCTACTAGACACACTACTCTCTTGTATGCTGGGACCCTGAATCCGATTTCCCAAGTCTCTTTGCCCAGAAGACCCCTAGGTGTCTCAAATTTATGATCAGAAATGAACCTTCACATTCCCTCCCGAGCCCTCCCTCAATGGAGAGGTCTGCCATGCAGGCAGAAATCTGAGCATTGCCCTTACTGCCTCCCGGTCCCCACCCCTTATAGTCAATTAATCACCAAGTCTTGGCACATCTGCTTCCTAAATATCTCTGTGATACTTTACTGAGAAGATGTATTTCAACTCAATCTATTTACTTCTCTCTGCTCACACTGCCATTGTCCTGGTTTGGGTCACCATCAGCTCCTGTCTGAATCGCTGCAAAAACATCTAGCCATCTCTGGGCCTCTAGCCTCACCCCTCCATCTGTTCTCACCCTGCAGCCAGGGAAAATCTGATCATTTCACTCCCCTGATGAAATATCTTTTAATTTTGAAGTCTAAATTCTTTCTAGCACACAAGGTCCCTAACGATCCAGGCTCGGCCTGTGCCATCATTTGACCTTCCTGTCATTTCTCCAAAGGCACACTCAGCTGTGACCATCAGAACTATTACATAATTTTTTTCAAAAATAACTTTTTAAGAAAAGGAAACATATAATAATAGGCTGAATGGTAAGACACTAGATGTCTTTCCCCTAACAAGGTAAGAATGTCCCCTCTCACTATTCCTACTCAACACCATAGTAGAAGTCCCAGCTAATGCAGTGAGTCATGAAGAGGAAATAAAAGGAATACAGATTAGGAAGGAAGAAATAAAATTGGCTCTGTTTGCAGATGACATGACTGTCTATGTAGAAAGTCCCAAGGAATCAATGCAAAACCTCCTGGAACTAATAAGCAATTATAAGAAGACTGCAGGATATTGGGCTAATATACAAAAGCCAGTTGTTTTCCTGTATGCAGACACACCTTGGTGATGTCACCGGTTAGGTTCCAGACCACTGCAATAAAGTGAATATTGCAATAAAGCGAGTCACATGCAAATTTTAGTTTCCTGGTGCACATAAAAGTTACATTTATACTGTACTGTAGTCTATTGAGTGTGCAACAGCATTAGGTATAAAAAACTATGTATATACCTCAATTAAAATACTTTATTGCTAAAAAATTCTAATAATCATCTGAGCCTTCAGCAAGTCATAATCTTTTTGCTGGCAGAGGGACTTGTCTCATTGATGGCCTCTGACTGATCAGAGTGGTGGCTGCTGCAGGTTGGAGTGGCTGTGGCAATTGCTTAAAATAAAACAACAATGAAGTTTGCTGTATTGATTGACTCTTTCTTTCATGAAAGATTTCTCTGTAGCTGTTTGATAGCATTTTACCCACAGTGGAACTTCTTTCAAAATTGGAGTCAATCATCTCAAACCTTGATGTTGCTTTATTAACTGAGTGTATGGAATATTCTAAATTCTTTGTTGTCATTTCAACAATGTTCATAACATTTTCACCAGCAATAGATTCCATCTTAAAAAATCATTGCTTTGCTCATCTGTAAGAAGCAAGTCTTCATCTGTTAGTTTCTTTTTTTGAGTTTCAGCTGATGTGTAATGATTGACATGTAATAATTGCACATATTTGGTATAGAGTGATATTTGGATCCATCTATGCAATGTGTAATAATAAAATCAGGGTCATTAGCAAATCCATCACCTCAAACATTTACGATTTCTTGATACTGTGAACATTCAAAATCCTCTCTTCCAGCTTTTTGAAAATATGCAATAAATTATAGTTAACCATATTCACACTGCAGTGCTATGGGAACACCAGGATTCGTTCCTCCTATCTAGCTGCAATTTCGTATTCATTAATCAACCTCTCTCTTTCCCTCCATCCAATTTTCTTTCTTTTTTTTTTTAAAAACTGTTTTAGGTTGAGGGTACAAAGAATTAGGTTACAGTGTTTGCAATTTGTTAAGTGGAGTCCACTTATAATTATGTGTCCTGTTCCCAAGAGGTGTGCCATACACCCTGACATTGTGTCCACTAAGTGGGAACACACCCATCTTCCTCTCGCCTTCCCTCTCCCTGCTCTCTGTCCCCCATCTTGAATTGAGTTGAGTTTTTCTCTTATGTGGGTGTGTTAGATTGTCTACTGGCTTCATATTAGTATTGAGTACACTGGATTCTTGCTTCTCCATTCCTGTGATTCTTTACTAAGAAGAATGTATTTCAACTCCATCCAGATTAATACAAAAGATGTAAAGTTTCCATCTTTTTTTTTTTGCAGTTTTTGGCTGGGCTGGGTTTGAACCCACCACCCCTGGTATATGGGGCCAGCACCCTACTCCTCTGAGCCACAGGCACCACCCTAAAGATTCCATCTTTTTAAATGGCTGAACAGTATTCTATGATATATATATACCACAGCCTGTTAATCTATTCCTGGGTTGGCCTCCTTCCAACCTGCATAGCTTCTAATACTGTGGTCCCCAACCATGGGCCAGTACTGGTTCATAGCCTGTTAGGAACCACGCAGCATAGTAGGAGGTGAGTGGTGAGTGAGGGAACGAAGCTTCATCGGTATTTACAGCTGCTCCCCATCACTCCTGTCACCACTTGAGCTCTATCTCCTGTCAGATCAGCAGCAGCATTAGACTCTCATAGGAGTGCAAACCCTACTGTAAACTGTGGATGCAAGGGGCCTAGGTTGAGCTCTCCTGGCAGTAAGAGAATCTACTGCCTGATGATCTGAGGGGGAGCTGAGGTGGTGATATTAGCACTGGACAGCAGCTGAAAGTACAGATTATCATTAGCAGAGAGGTTTGACTTCACAGAGACCATAATAAGTCAAATGCCTACAGACTCATATCAAACCTTATCAATGAGTGGCAAGTGACAAGCTGCAGCTGGTGGCAGGCTTTTTAGCAGCAACACACTTCAGGTGTCACTGTCTCTCATCACCCCCAGATGGGACCATCTAGTTGCAGGAAAACAAGCTCAGGGCTGCCATTGATTCTGCGTTATGGTGAATTGCGTAATTATTTCATTATATATCACAAAGTAATAATAATTGAAAGTACACAATAAATATAATGTGCTTGAATCATCTTGAAACTATCCCTCACCTCGGTCTGGGGAAAAATTGTTTTCCATGAAACTGGTCCCTTGTGCCAAAAAGGTTGGGGCCACTGCTCTAATACTCACAATTCTAATCTCTATATCCATGAGCTCAATGTTTTTTAATCTTCCACATATAAGTGAGAATAGGTGGTATTTATCTTTCTGCATTTGACTTATTTCATTTAACATAATGTCCTTCAGGCTCATCCATGTTGCCATGAATGACAGGATTGCATTTTTTATGCCTGAATAGTATTCCATTTTGTATGTACCCACCATATTTTCTTTATCCTTTTAAAAATCTTTTGATGATCATTTAGGTTGATTCCATATCTCACTTATTGTGAATAGTATACTAAACATAGGAGTGCAGGTATGCCTTTGATATACTGACTTCCTTTTCTTTGGATAAATACCCACTAATGGAATGGGTGGATCACGCAATAGTTCTATTTTTAGTTTTCTGAGAAATATTTTGTGCTATTTTCCATAATGGCTTATTAATTTCCTACTGTCCTGTTGGTAATAACTTTTTTTTTTTTTTTGAGATAGAGTCTTTGTTGTCCCCCCGGTAGAGTGCCATGGTGTCATAGCTGACAGCAACCTCAAACTTTTGGCTCAAGCGATTCTCTCGTCTCAGCCTCCCGAATAGCTGGGACTACAGGTGCCCACTACAACACCTGGCTATTCTTAGAGACAAGGTCTTGCTCTAGCTCAGGCTGGTCTCGAACTTGTGAGCTCTGGTGATCCGCTCACCTTGGCCTCCAGAGTGCTGAGATTACTGGCGTGAGCCACCACTCCCAGCTCCAGTAATAGCTCTTCTAACTGGGGTGAGAGAATATTTCATTGTGGTTTTGATTTGTCTTTCCCTGAGGACTAGTGATGTTGAGAATTTTTTCATACGCCTGTTGGCCATTTGAATGTCTTCTTTTGAGGGATGTCTATCAGATCCTTTGCCTACTTTTTAATCAAATTATTATTATTTGCTGTTGAGTTGAATTCCATTTATATTCTGGGTATTAATCTCCTGTTGGATGAATAGTTTGCCAACATTTTCTCCCATCGTATAGGTTGATTTCTTCACTCTGTTGATTTCTTCCTTTGCTACGCAGAAGGTCTTAAGTTTTTGGTTTTGTTGCCTGTGCTTTTAAAGTATTAGATATAAATTTTTTGCCTAAACCAATGTCCTGAAGCGTTTCCCCTACGTTTTCTTCCAGTATTCTTATAGTTTCAAGTCTTACATATCAGTTTTTAATCTATTTTGAGTTGATTTTTCTATATGGTGAGAGACCAGGTCATTGTTTTACATATGGGTATCCAGTTTTCTCAGCACCATTTATTAAAGAGGGTGCCCATCCTCCAATGTACGCTCTTGGTATCTTTGTCAAAAATCAGTTGGCTGTAATATACTGGTTTCTTGGTTCTCTAGTCTGTTCCATTGGTCTACGTGTCTGTTCTACACCATGTGCTATGCTGTTTTGGTTACTCCAGCTTTGTAATATATTTTGAAGTCAGGTAGTGTAATGTCTCCAGCTTTGTTCTTATTCTTGGTATTGCTCTGGCTATTCAGAATCTTTTGTGGTTCCATATAAATTTTAGTGCTCCTTTTTTCTATTTCTATAAAGAATGCTGTTGGCATTTTGATAAGGATTACATTGAATCTATAAATTGCTTCAGATAATATTGTCATTTTAACAATATTAATTCTTCTAATCTATGAACATGGGATTGGTTTATGTCCTTTTCAATTTCTTTCATCAGAGTTTTGTAGTTTTCATTGTAGAAGTCTTTCATCTCCTTGGTTAAATTTATTTGTATGTAGTTCTATTTTTATATATGTTTTATTATTTTATCTTATTTTCAAAATTTTTTTTGAGACAGAGTCTCACTCTGTTGTCCTGGGTAGTGTCATGGTGTCATAGCTCACAGCAACCTCAAACTCTTGGGCTCAAAAGATTCTGTTGCCTCAGCCTCCCAAGTAGCTACAACTATAGGTGTCTACCACCATGCCAGGCTAGTTTTTCTGTTTTTAGTAGAAAAGGGTCCCACCTTTAGTTGTTGTTTAATCTGTTTTCAAACTCCTGAGCTCAGGCGATCCACCCACTTTGACCTCCCAGAGTGGTAGGATTACAGGTATGAGCCACTACACCTGGCCAGTTCTTTTTTATTTATTTATTTTTGTAGCTATCATAAATGAAATGGTCTTCTTGGTTTCTTTTTCACCTAGCTTGTTATTGGTATATGGAAATACTCCTGATTTTTGTATGCTGATTTTGTATCCTGTATGTATGTTATTGAATTTGTTTATCTTAAAATATATAAGGAGCTGGGTGTGATGACTGAGCTGGGTTCAGTAGCTCACACCTGTAATCTTAGCCACTCTGCAGGCTGGGGCAGGAGCATTATTTGAGCCCAGAAGCTTGAGACCAAATCAGGGAGATACAGTAAGACCCATCGAAAAATACATATAGGTGCGTATGTATCTGTACATATATGATCAGATCACCTATAAGGACAGACAATTTGATTTCCTTTCTCCCAATTTGATGCATTTTACTTTTTTCTTTTGCCTATTGCTCTGGCTAGGACTTCCAGAATAAGAGTGGTAAAAGTGGGCAGCCTTGTTCTGTTCCAGTTGTTAGAGAAAACATTTCAGCTTTCTTCCGCTCAGTGTGATGTTAGCTATGGGTTTGTCATATATGACCTTTAGTGTGTTAAGAAGGGCACCTTCTTTAATAAATGGTGCTGAGAAAACTAGATACCCATATGAAGAATGTTCCTTTATGCCTAATTTGTTGAGAGCTTTTCTTTTTTAATCAAGAAGGGATGCTGAATTTTATCAAATGCTTTTCTGCATATATTGAGATGATCATATGGTTTTGTCCTTCATCTGCTGAAGTAATATATCACATTTACTGATTTGCATATGTTGAACCATCCTTGCATCCTGGGGATAAACCTCACTTGATTATGGTGTATTACCTTTTCAATGTATTGTTGGATTTGGTTTGTTAATATTTTGTTGAGTATTTTGTGTTCATGTTGCAATAGAAAAAGAAAATTATGGGATATCAGCTCATAGTTTTCTTCTTCTGTTGTGTCCTTATCTGGCTTTAGTTATTATAGCAGGGTAACAACTGGTCTCACAGAATGAATTAGGAAGATTTCCTTCTTCAATATTTTTTGGATTAGTTTGAGAAAAATTGGTATTAGTTCTTTAAAATTTTAGTAGAATTTAGTGGTAAAGCCATATGGTCCTGGGCTTTTCTTTGTTGGGAGACTTCTTATTAATACAATCTCAATACTTGTAATTGGTCTGTTCATGTGTTCTGTTTCTTCTTGGTTTAATTCTCATAGGTTATATGTGTCTGGGAATTTATCCACATCCTCTAGGTTTTCCAAATTAGTGTTATATATTTGTTTATAATAGTCTCTAATGATCCTTTGCATTTCTATCAGTTGTAATATCTCTACTTTGTCTCCATTTTTATTTATTTAGGTCTTTTTTTGTTAGTATGGCTAGTAGTTTATTGATTTTGTTTATCTTTACAAAAGACTAACTTTTCATTTCCTTGATTCTTTGTATTTTTTAAAAACTTAGCCTCTATTTCATTTAATTCTGCTTTGATCATTATATCTTTCCTTCTACTAATTTTGGTTTGTCCTTGCTTTTCTAGTTCTATGAGACACATCATTGAATTGTTTATTTGAAATCTTTTAAAATTTTTAATGTAGGTGTTTACTGTTAAAAATTTACCTCTTACTACTGTTTTTACTGTATCTTATAGGTTGGGTATATTATGTCTCCATTTTCATTTGTTCTAAGAATTTTTTTTGGATTTCCTTCTTAATTTCCTTTGATCCAATGGTCATTCAATGTCCATGTATTTGTACAGTTTCCAATATTTTTCTTGTTATTGATTTCTAGTTTTATTCCATTGTGATTTGAGAAGATACTTGATATGATTCTGATTTTCAAAAAAATTTGAGACTTGTTTTGTGCCCTACCATGTATGCGATCTATTCTGCAAATGTGCTGATGAGAAGAACATGTCTATTTGTGTCTTTAAGCCCACTTTAAGGTGAAGTGAAACTTTTGTAGGCAGAATATAGTTGGGTCTTGTTTTTTTTTAAATTTTTCTTTTTAATCTATTCAGCCAGTTTCTATCTTTTAATAGAGGAATTTAAACCATGTAATTTTGAGGTTGTTATTCATAGGTGAGGACTTACTCTTGCTCTTTGTTAATTGTTTTTTAATTGTTTTGTATATCCTTTGTTCTTTTCTTCTTTTATTGTCCACCTTTATAACTTGGTGGTTTTCTGTAGTAATAATTGTGATTCCTTTCTTTTTCTTATTTTTTGTATCTCTTCTACAAGGGAGTTTTATACTTTCCTGTATATTCATGATGGTAAACATTATCCTTTCATTTCCAAATATAAGATTCCTTTAAGCATTTTTGTAAGACAAGTCTAGGAGTGATGAATTCCCTTGGGTTTTGCTTACCTTGGAACAGCTTTATTTCACCTGCATTTCTGAGGGATACCTTTGGTGGGTATAGTATTCTTGGTTGTCTTTTCTTTTCCTTTCAGCACTTTGAGTATACCAATCCATTCTCTCCTGAATGATGTGATTTTTGCTGATAAATCTACTGTTACTCTGATGGGAATTCCCTTATACGTGACTTGAAGCTTTTCTCTTGCTGTTTTTTAGACTTCTCTCTTTGTCTTTAACTTTTGCCAAGATGAGTATAATGTGCCTGAGAAGAAATTTTTCAGATTTAATTTATTTTGGGAGTTTTGAGCTTATTGTATATCTGTACCTGGATCTGCATATCTCATCTCTTGTAAGATTTTGTAATTTTTCAGCTATCATTTTGTTAAATAATTTTCTATGATATTTGTCACCTCTTCTCCTTCTGGAACTTCTAAAATTGGAATATTGGTTTGCTTTATAGTGTCCTATATGTCACATAGTCTTTCTTCATTTTTTAAAGTTAATTAATTCAATTTCTTGGTCTGGTTATTTCAAAAGACCTATCTTCAGAAATTATTTCTTCTGATTGATCTAGGCTATTGTTGATGCTCTCAATTTTTTTTTATTTCATCCATTGAATTCCTCAATTCCAGGATTTCTTTTTTCTTTTTTATGATATATATGTTTGTAGATGTTAGAGATATTATATTGCTCATTCAGATCATAAATTATTTTCCTGATGAAAAATAAAGTATTTTCCTGATTTTTTGGTACTGTCTATAATGTATTCTCTTGTATCTTATTGAGTTTCCTTAAGATTATTATTTTGAATTTCTTTTTTAGCACTTCATAGAGCTCCTACTCTTTGGGATCTCTTCCTGGAGAATTACTTTGTTCCTTTGCAGGTGTCACATTTCCTTGCTTTTTTATGTTTCTTGTGTCCTTACATTAATATCTGCACATCCAGTATAATAGCTGCTTCTTCCAATTTTATAGATTGGCTTTCTTGGGGAAACAGTTTTTCCGTGTTGTATTTATAGTCCTGGTTGGGTAGGGTGCTTTGGTTATGATTTGGAGTATGCACAGTAATGTAATCTCTTATATGGTTTTGTTTGTTTGTTTTGCTGTAATCAATATCAGTGGTGTCTGCAGGTGTTTAAGTGGCGTAGACTATGGTTGTTAGTGGAGGCTGTGGCAAAGCTTTGCTAGGGATAGAGATGCAGGACAGGCTTAAGACAGGCTGGTCCTTGGGCCCCTGAGTAGCATATGTGGGCACTGGTGCTGGTAACAGTGCACTAGTTAGGCTTGTCCTCAGGTCCTTGGGTTCCTGGATGCTAGCCAGGGGACCACTGTCATTAGTGGGGGACTCAGTAATGGCAGTAGTAGTGGTGATAGAACAGTCATTATGCCCCTGGGTGGTGCTTTTGGGTGGATAGGAGCAATGGCAGACTGTGTGGGCCAGTCATGGGGCCTCTGTAAGGTACTCATGGGCACTAGTGGCAGTGGCAATGGGCAGGGTGGACACGTTCTCAAGTCCCTGGATGGTGCACACAGGCACTAGCAATGGCAAGTAAGGTAGGCTAGTCCTCAGGCTCCCTGAGGGCATACACAGGTGTGTGACAGCCCTGCTGCTAGAGGGGACAGGGTTGTTGTCAGTGGTCCCAGGCAGGCAGATCTTAGGCTCTGGGAGTTCATTCTTTGGCTCCCTTTGTGCACCAAGGTGAGGCAGCAAATACTGATGAGGTACTCCTCCTTGGTGCACTGCACCACCTGTTACTTGAGTTGAAAAATACTGTGTGAGTTAGAGTCCTGGGGACTTGGCCATACTGCTGGGTCCAGCTGGTGTCATCACTCTGCAGCTTTCTGGGTGAACATGAGGGGATGAAAGTGGGTTTTTAAGGATGTGGAGATGAAGGGAACATTTGGCTCCAGAGCAGGATGCAGTTGGGCGGATGCTGAGGGGCTCTTCTGTGGCTAGAATTGTAGGCATCTATGGTAGGAATATGGACCACTGGGGACATCCTATTCACCTTTTTCCAACAATGGGGAATCCTTCCTGGCTCTGAGTTGGTCTAGGCCAGGGTGGCTGCTTTATTTCCTCCTCCTTTGCCTTAAAGGGTCCATGTAACTTCTCTGCTGAATTCCAGCATTCTCTCTTAGATGTATTGTTAAGTTTTATCATGAGATTGCAGCAATTCAGTCAAATCTTATTGTTCCACTTAGAGTTCCAGTTTTCTTATTGTTTTTACCATATCTGTAGTTACTTCACCCAGTGAAGTCCTAGACCACTCACAGTCATCCATGAGGTTGGAAACATCTTCCAAACTTCTGTTAATGTTGATGTTTTGACCTTATCCCATGAATAACAAATGTTCATGAAGAACCCTTTCCAGAAGGTTTTCAATTTACTTTCCTCAAATCCATCAGAGAAATCACTATCTATGGATGCTATAGCTTTACAAAATGTATTTCTTAAACAATAAGAGCTGGAAGTAGAAATTATTCCTTGATCTATGGGCTGAAGGATGGATGTCCTGTTAGTAGGCATGAAAAAACATTAATATCTTTGCATATCTCCATCAGAGCTCTTGGCTGAAGAACTGCATTGTTAACAAGCAATCATATTTTAATATTTTGAAGGGAATCCTCTTTTTTTCTTTCTGACAAATAATCTCAACAATGGGCTTAAAACATTCAGTAAACTATGTTATACTGTGAACATATGTGCTGTCATCCATGCTTTGCTATTCCATTTATAGAGCACAGGCAGAGTAGATTTAGCATAATTCTTAAAGGCCCTCAAATTTGTAGATTTGGCTTAAGTTAAAGTCAACATCTGCATTAGCCCCCAATAAGAAAAATCTACATGTCCTTTAAAGCTTTGAAGCTATGAAAGTCCTTGATGGCATCTTCTTCCAACATAAGCCTATTTTGCCTCCACTAAAAATTTGTTGTGTAGTGTAGCCACCTTCATCATTGATCTTACCTAAATGTTCAGGATAACTTGCTCCAGTTTCTACATCAGTATTTGCTGCCTCACCTTGCACTTCTATGTTATGGAGATGACTCTTTTCCTTAAACCTCAAAACCAACCTTTGCCAGCTTTAGACTTTTCTTCTGCAGTTTCCTTACCTCTCTCAGCCTTCAGAGAATTGAAGAGTTAGGGCCTTGCTCTGGATTAGGCTTTGGCTTATGGGAATGCTGTGGCTAATTTGATCTTCCATTCAGAGCAGTCAAACTGTCTTCATAGCAGCAATAAGGCTGTTTTGCTTTCTTATCATTTGTACATTCATTGGAGTAGCACTTTTAATTTCCTTCAAGAACTTTTCCTTTGCATTCACAACTGGCTTTAACTGTTTGGTGCAAGGGCCTAGCTTTTGCCCTATCTTGGCTTTGGACATACCTTCCTCACCGAGCTTAATTTTTCTGGCTTTCAATTTAAAGGGAGAGACATGTGACTCTTTCTTTTACTTTAACAATTATAGGCCATTGTAGGGTTATTAACTGGCTTAATTTCAATAGTTTTATTCTCTTTCAGAGAACAGAAGAGACTAAGTAGAGAAGCGAGATGGGGAACATCTGGTTAGTGGAACAGTAGGGACACACACATTTATTAAGTTTGCTGTCTTATAGGAATGTGGCACCTCAAAACAATTACAATAGGATCATAGATCACTAGAAATAATAATAATGAAATGAAAATGTTCTGAAATATCATGAGAATTACCAAAATATGACACAGAGACACAAACTGAACACACACTATTGGAAAAATGGCACCAAGAGACTTGCTCGATGACAAGTTGCCACAACCCTTCACTTTGTAAAAAATACTGTATCTTGGGCGATGCCCATAGCTCAGTGGGTAGCCCAGGCCAGCTAAACAACGATGACAACTGCAACAAAAAAATAGCCGGGTTTTGGTGGGCACCTATAGTCCTAGCTACTTGGGAGGCTGAGGCAAGAGAATTGCTTAAGTGCAAGAGTTCGAGGTGGCTATGAGCTGTGATGGCACAGCACTCTATCCAGGGCGACAGTTTGAGACTCTGTCTCAAAAAAAAAAAAAAAAAGCCAAATCTATGTAGCACAATAAAGTGAAATGCAATAAAATTAGGTATGCTTGGACCAGAGATGAGCAATTGAAATTAAATATACAATCCCATTTATATTAGTACCCAAACAAAAATAGATATAAACATCATAAATTATGTACATCTATATGAGAAAATCTATAAAACTCCAATGAAAGATAATTGAAAAAATCAAGAAAGATTTAAATAAATGTAGAGATATTCCATGTCCATGGACCGGAAGACTCAGTATTATTAAGATGTTAGTTCTACCCTAACAGGTACAATGTAAGGATTTATGGTATGCTTCCTGGGTGACAACTACAACTTGGACTCTATGTAACAAACACAAATGATGTAACGTAATCATCTGTGCATGCATATTAAGCTAGAAGAAAAAAAAGATGTCAGTACTTCCCAACTTGATCTGTAGATTCAATGTAATGCCCATCAAAATCCTAGCAAGTTATTTTATGGATATCAACAAACTAATTGTAAAGTCTGTATGTATGGGGAGGCAAAAGGCCAAGAAGAGCCAACACAACATTGTAGAACAAAGTTGGGAGACTGACTTCAAAGCCTACTAAAGCTATAGTAATCAACATGTGGTGATATTGGTGAAATAAAAAACAAATGGATCAATGTAACAGAAGGAGCCAAGAAATAGGCCCACCCAAATATAGATAACTAATCTGTGACAAACATGCAAAAGTGACTAATGGAGAGAAGGCAATCTTTTTAGCAAATGGTGCTGGGACAACTGGACAGCCATATGCACAAAAAGGAATCTAGATACAGATCTCACACCTTTCACAAAAATTTACTCAAAACAGATCATAGATGTAAATGTAAAATGTAAGACCATAAAACTTCTAGAATATAACCGGAAAAAATCCAGTTAACCTTGTGTGTGGCAATGATTTTTTTGATACAAGAACAAAAGCATGATCCGTGGAAGAAAAAAAAAAAACTGGTAAGCTAGATATCATTAAAATTTAAAAGTTATGCTTGGCAAAAGCTAATGTCAAGAAAATGAAAAGATAAGGCACCAACTAAGAAAATATTTACAAAACACATATCTGATAACTTGTACCCAAAATATACAAAGAACTCTTAAAACTCAACAATAAGAAAACAAACAATCTATTTAAAATGTGGGCAAGAGATCTGAACAGACACCTCTCCAAAAATATATATGAGTATACAGATGGCAAATAAGCATATGAGAAGATACTCAACATCATATGTCATTGGGGAATTGCAAATTAAAACAACAATTAGACACCACCATACATCTATTAGAATGGCTAAAATCCAAAACATTGGCAATGCCAAATGTTGGCAAGGACGCGAAGCAACAGGAACTCTCTTTCATCATTGGTGGGAATGCAAATAGTGCAGCCAATCTGGAAGACAGTACGGCAGTTCCTCACAAAATGAAATGTCTCTCACCATGTATGATCAGCACTTGTGCCCCTAGGTAGTTATCCAAAAGGTTTGAAAACTTACGTCTGCACAAAGGCATAGAGCAGACTTATTCACAACTGCCACAACTTGGAAGCAGAAGCAACCGAGATACCTTTCCATGAGTGAATGGATAAAGAAATTGGTACATCCATGAAATAGAATAATACTCAGTGAGAAAAAGAAATGAGCTATCAAGCCATGAAAATATACTGAGGAACTTTAAATGTATATTGCTAAATGAAAGAATCCAGTCTGAAAAGGCTACATATTGTATGATTCCACCTATATAACTTTCATATATGCACCAGATTGTTCCTTGAAGCACAATTCATAATTGCCAAGTCTTGGAAGAAGCCCAAGTGCTCATCGACCCATAAATGGATCAATAAATTGTGGTATGGGTATACCATGGAATACTACGCAGCATTAAAAAAGGATTATGTTTACATGGATGGAACTGGAAAATAGTCTTCTTAGTAAAGTATCTCAGGAATGGAAAAAAAATATCCAATGTACTCAGTACTACTATAAAACCAATTTATAATCACTCACACTTTCATATGAGAGATGAATCACAACTATAGCCCAGGATGAAGGAGGGAAAGGGAGAAGGATGGGAAGGGGGAAGTGGTTTGATAGAGGGAGGGTTAATGGTGGGACCACACCTATGGAGCGTATTGCAAGAGTACAAGTCAAATCTATCAAGTATTGAACACAAATGTCTTAACACTGTGATTAAGTAACTGAGGTGAAAGCTATGTTAATGAGTAGGATGTAAGCACTCCAATTTATCAAACACACTGAATCTCACAAATGCATATATACCTATGTATATATGACTTAATAAAAAAAAAGTCAAACCCTCCCCCCCAAAACTATGGACTTTGGTGAAGAATAACGTGTCAGGTCTGGTCCACCATTTCAGCAAGTGTACTAGACAATGCCAGATTAATAATAAGGGAAACTGTCGGGGTAGGAGGAGCATGTCAGAACTCTCTGCACTTTTGTTAAATTTGTCTGTTAACCTAAAACTACTCTGTAAAATAAACATTTTTAAAAAATGGTATACATCATCCTTTCTGAAGAGTAGGTATAAAGTATATGTATAACTTGAAGAATAATTGCCTGAGGAGGCTGAGGGGTACTGAGGGGTGCTGGAGTCTTGGTAGTGGCATGAAGGCTGTGGGGTTGGGCTGTAGGGTTACAGTCAAATGGTCAGCCTGCTCCAAGGGTGCTGGGTGCAGCCTCTGAAAGGGGAAAGAGATGGTGAAACCAGCACTCAAGGCCTCCATCCCCCTCCTCAGGT
>NW_003852409.1:3046107-3049756 GCF_000181295.1 Otolemur garnettii
AGTACCTGGCAGATGATAAGTGCTATATAAATATTTATGACCTAGAAATGAACATGGATGTGGAACTGGGCTGCCCCAGTGGGACTCCAAGTTTTTCCATTCCCCTGACACTCAATGCCCTCTCTCAGGGACAATCTCTTCCATCATGGGCCCTTCCTGCTACTCTCCAGCCCTTTGTCCTGCTTACTTCCAACTGCTACCATAACCTATCAGGATCTGAGTGTTTAATCCACTCCCCTGATAGCCTCTAAGGCCATGAGACTGAGCACCATGGCTGCTATGATCATCTCTGTCTTCCTATAGAAGATGCCATGGTGGATGGTCACTGGGCTGGGCACACAGGGGCTAGCTCAGATGTGTCCTGTCCTCGAGAGGCCTGGCAGGTGTGGGCAAGGTTGCACCCAGCAGGGATGAACAGTGCTGAATGCTGAATTCTGGGGAGAGCAGGGCACAGCCAGGGAACACAGGAACGCATCTCTACAGGAGGTTACATGGTACTGACACGTAAGCCCCTTACTTGGTAGAGAAGATCCCAGAATGGGGTTCGGTACAACCAAAGGCTTGCAAGTGTGACACAGGGCAAGGTCTGTCCATGGAAACCTAAGGTGCTCAGAGTCCAGAGCAGACAAGGGTGTCTGAGGTAGGTATGGGGAGGAAGTGACAGGCCACATGGTTCCTTGCTGACCTTTCCCCTAAACCTAGGCTTCCCAGTGAGGAGTCTTGGAAGAAAACAGCCCCCTGAAGGAGGCTTCAGGACACCTCGGCCCCTGGGCACAATGCTCAACCTCCTCACCCCACGTCTGACACAGGAAGGTCTGCCAGATACCAATGAAAGCTCAGTGATGATTGGTGGAAAAGCGACAGAAACAGGGGCATGGGTGGACAGATCAAAGGGTTCTGCTTCCACGGCAACGGAGCAACAGGCCAATCCTAAAACAAGAAAAGGAGGAGCCCACTAGGAAGATTCAGGAAGGAATCTCAGCACACACCAAGGGAAACACAGAAACAGTGCACTGGGGCCTTGCCTGGGACAATCTGGGCTGCCCGGGGTGAGCTCTGCCCCTTTCCAGGTTCAGTTTCCTCATCTGCTCAGAAAGGCAAGTCCACGGCACCCCAGGGCTCTGTGGGGGGTGAGAACCGCTGCTCTGGAAGGTGTGGAATGTGCTAAGGTTGTGTGGACAGGGTGATGGACAGCAGCAGTACTTGTTACAGAACAGAAGCGAGACAGGGAAGATCGGAGACAGCAAACAATCAGTTACGCACATCGGACTGTACAGGTTTCGCTACTTATTTCCAGAGTCTGCTGACTCAGGCTGACTCCAGCCCTTCAAGCCTCTCCTCTTCATGGCCTTGGGGACCCCTTGTCCATACGCAGTCCCCACCGTCACCTGAGGTGGAGGTGGCAGCCATTCAGCTGCTGTGGACTCCACAGCAAGCTGTCTGGTTCTGGTCTCAATCCACCAGGCCCAGCTCCAGACCTTCCCACGAGCTCTGCCTGAGTCACCGTGCTCCCCGTCCTTGATACTTGTATCCTGGGCCCTCAGTCTGCCCATTATCCCAGGGTTAGTCCTCATCTGTGGAATGTGAAACATGCCCCGCCCATCGCCAGATCTGTGGCCACTGAACAAAAGGCCAGGAGAGCTCATACAACTGCAAAGGGCTGTCCACGCGTTGAAAGGGTAAGGTCGTAGGTGAGAGGTTAGCTGGTGGTAGTGCCACTAAGCTGCTAGGGAACCTGCGGTAAGTTATACAACCTCTCTGGCTTTCTGTTTCCTCATTAGTAAAATGAGGTTAATGATAGCATCTACTTCCTAGAGTTGTTGTGAGAATCAAATGAGCTAACACATAATGCCAGCTGTCATCATCATCACCACTCTTATTATCATTATTGCTTGTTATTATCACCCTATCATCATTACCCCAGGCTCTGCCTAGCCCAGGGGCCTTATTAGCCCAGGATAGCTCTTCCTAGTATTGACAACCTGCCCGGATTTCTAAATTCTGGGGGTGGGTGAGAAAGTCTCTGGTGATGGAGGAGGCAGGCGGTCTGCTGCCCACTGTGCATGGTCATGGTGACTAGTTGTCACCTACCCTCTGGAAGCAGCCTGTCTACTCGAGAGGACTTGGTTCCTGCCCCTCAGCTCAAGGCACAGCCAGTGTCAGGTCCACCCTCTTTGCTATTTCTGGGTGTCTGGAGTCCTGCTTCCTTCCAGGATGTATGTGGAAGGTGGCAAGATGGAAGGACACGGTCTCAAATCTCTTTCCTGAATGGTACTCTCTGCCACTGCTCCGACGGCATAACTTCTCTAAATCCTCTGTCTGTTTTGAGACAAATGAGGCTGAGCAGCTTATTTGCTAGAAAACCTTCTTGTCTAGAAGGATAAAAACCTCTGTCCCTAATGCATAGAATTTCCAATTTAGTTTAAGAATTCACACTAAAGTAAGTCCACTAGACAATTTCCCCAATAAAGCAGTGAGAGAAATGGAGATACTCATTCTATCAGTAGAATTTACTGCACCATCTAGAAATCCTACCTAACAGCACACTCCGGGGCAGCCCTGCTCCATCCAACAAAAAGACACATTTCACTATTCAAAGATAAAGTCAACAGAACTACAACTTCCACAGGGACTCAAACTCCTCTGATCTGGAGCATCCTGGTACAACCAGTGTGAGTTCAAGGCAAGGCTGGATGCAAGCCAAATAAAATGTGTATTAACAGTACTTTTATGTATAGTTCTTTAACAAATATCTGATTATTTTAATAAGTTCTTTATTTTAACATATAGTATCTAGAAGGAGCTATCAGAATGTTTGTTCCTTAGGAACACTCTTTAGAGGATTTACTTGAAAGGAGAGATAAAAATGCAATGTCATTTCTCAAATGATGGATCATGGAAATGGGGGCTTCTATAATGTGTAAGAATACACTCTTTTAAACAGTCCAATATTTCCCCTTAATCCTGCATATATGAATATTAATATTAACTTCTTTCCTGACACCTTATATTTGGCCTTCCTAAAATAATATCTGTCTCAAATGGAAAGAAATGGAACTAATGAGCTGTTCTCGAGGGGGCACAGGGGAACCTGACAGCCACAGAGCCTCCCTGTCCCTGCATCTGGGAGCCTGCGCCCTGCAGGTGCTGGGGCTTACCTCCATGCTGTACCTCTCCACCGTCCTCCGCAGGGGGTCCACAGCCTGCCAGCAAATCAGAATGCACAGGTCTATCAGCAGCATGCCCCCCACGATCACGAGCAGCTTCTGGTCCTTGATGATCTGCAGAGAGGGAAGGAGTGAAGGGGAGCAGGTGTGAGGGGCAGTTTCCGGAGACTGTCCATCACCCATAGGATAAATCCGGCCAAGCTCCCTTGCTAAACATTCAAGGCCTTTCACACACTTGGTCCAACCACTCAGCAAGTATACACATGCACTTTGTTGAAGTTTGGCCACTTCTAGTCTCTGGAACAGCTGTGATTTTCACTCTCTGGGTCTTTGCAGGTGTTGGTTCTTTTGTCTACAACACCCTATTCTTTCTGTCTGGCAAACTTTTAATAATCCTTAAAGACCCTTAATTATCACTTCCTCCACAAAGTCCACTCGAACTCTCATAGCACAACTAATTACTTCCATAGCCCTCTGTTCAC
>NW_003852409.1:3055043-3138700 GCF_000181295.1 Otolemur garnettii
TCTAGGCAAATCACTTTGTCTCTCTCATTCTAAATTTCTCATTTGTAAATGGACAGGGTAGGAGTAGAGGGAGATTGTGGAGGCCCATCTATTATTCTCCAGAATGGTAGAAAGAAAAAAAAAACAGATTTTTGAGATTAGAAGACTTCATTCCAACTTCAGTTCTTATCAAATGCTGTCTTGGGCAAGTTGTTTAACCTTGCTAGCCCTCAGTTTCCTTCTCTTTAGAGTGGGGCCAGTGATCCCTAAGTTGCAGAGTTGGCATGAGAATAAAATGAAATGATGTACGGAAAGCACTTAAGACAGAGTCTGGCACAGAGAAGATGCTCAACAAATGGCAGGTGTGTGGTTATTACTTAGGTTTTGAGAATTAGTGATTGTGTGTTTATGTGTAGGCCAGAGTGACATCTAGGGATGAAGTGTGATATTGCGCCTCAGCTCTACTAGACACAGGACTAATGACACAGACAGATCTATGGTAGGAAGATCCTGAGAATAAGACAAGAACATGTGGAGAATCTTTTTGTCATCATTTCCATAGCCTGACACTTGATCAGTGTTTGTGACTGAACTGTGGATTAAAGCTAGGTAGTTATGAAATACATTTCACTTATTATTTGCAAAAATATTTATTGAGTGCCTAGTCTGAGTTCTAGGTACTGGGGATGCAATAGTGGACAGAACATAGACATTATGCTTTCATGGAACATGTATTTTGGTGGGAAAGGCTAATAGTGAGTCATTAAACAAATACATCCATGCATATACAAAATACAATGTCAAGGAGAGGTGATTTTAAATAATCTTAACTAATGAAAATGGAGGGAAGAAATGAGAAAACAGCATTGACTTGACCACACAATTCTGAGCACCAGAGAACTGTTGAAGGCAAGGCCCTTCTGTTCTCTTCAGCCTCCCTGACTTCCCTCGATCTCTTAAAATCTGCCTTCGAATCTCTCTGGCTTACATCAGTGCTCATGATGCCATCACAAGCAGTCCTCTCTCGGAGGCCAGGAGGTTACTAGTGTTTCCTTCTCACGTAGCAATGGGCGGGAAGGCATCCTTCCGGCAATGATTAAGCACCTGGTTCTGGAATCAGGTCTGAGTTTGAAATTAACTAGTTGTGTGATCTTGGGTAAGTGCCCTAACCTCTCTGAGCCAGTTTCCCCATCTAGGAAATTTCCCCATCTAGGGGACAATAACTGCACAAGTCACACTAGATTATTAGCAGAGCCTAGCTTACAGTAACTGCTCAAATGATGCCAGCTAGTATTACTAAGTGTCACTTTATATTGTTTTTTAGAGCAAGGATTAGCAAACTATGGATATGCCCCCCCAACTGTTTTTATAAATAAAATTTTATGAGAACACGGCCCAGCCCACTCATTTGCATAACTGTCTATGTCTGATTTCATCCTATAAAAGCAAAGAGTTGCAATGCAGATGGAATAGCCTGTACACTCACATATTTACTATCTGGTTCTTTGCAAAAAAGCTTGGCTGACCCCTAGTTTAGAGGAAAAGATATTTCTTTATTTCTTGAAAAAACTTCAGATTTTTTGACTGATTCAGACTGGTCTGCTGTTAGGCCAATTCATTGCTTTGGGGCACATCATTCACAGAGGGTACAGGAAAGATGGTGCCCCTGGGGCTCGGCCCTGCCCTCCTTCCCTCACTCAGACGGCTAGTGTTACAGGCTAGCTGCTAAATGTCCCTCTTGGCATTGTCCTTACGCTGAGCTGAGAGGATGTCCTCAGATGCTTTTGCTGCTCATGCTATTGTCTGCACAGCGCCAAGTCATATTTGTAGTAAACTCCCCCTTGTCCTCAAAAACCATCTGCCCCCAGAACAGAAGGTCCCATCTCTGAGTTACTGCTCTCGTCTCAACATTCAATGTGTCTTGATTAGGAAGCCGAATAAAGACTGCAGGAAGGCTTCTCAATTTAAGATTTTACAATTGGTCTTTAGAAAAAAAAATGGCAACGTGCTATAAAAACACCAAATTTGGAAGTGTTAAGTCACCACATGTCAATACCTTTTTCTACAGACTTCTTTTCCTTTAACATCTTTTAAAATGTTGCCATCTGGGATAAAGTTTGTGTATGTGTGTTTGGGGAGGGCAAGCCATTGTGGGTGGAGGGAGGAGGAGATGGGAGCTTAAGAAAGAAAAAGATAAAAAGACTGTATTGGAAAAAGGCACATGATTACATCTGCAAATTTATGTAAATCTAGTATATCTGTCAGTAAAAAAAAATTAAGGAGCCCACTAAAAAAAGTCTAAACATTTTTTGTTTGTTTAGAGACAGATTCTTGCTGTATCACCCAGGCTAGAATGTAGTGGTAGGATCATTGCTCACTATAACCTCAAACTCCTGGCTCAAGGGGTCCTCCTGCCTCAGCATCCCAAGTAGCTAAGAGTATAGATGTGCACCATCACCCCTAGTTAATTAAAAATACATTTTTTTCAAGATGGGGCCTTGTTATATTGCCCGGACTGGGGTTAAACTCCTAGGCTCAAGCAACTTTCCCTCCTTGGCCTCACGCAGAGCTGGGATTATAGGCATGAGCCGCTGCACCCAGCCTCAAACTTCTTTAAAACAATCCAAACAAAACAAGTCACAAAAGCTCAAATATTGTATGATTCAACTTATATTAGCTTCCTAGAGGAGTCAAATTCATAGAGACAGAAAGGAGAATCACAGTGGCCAGGGCTGGGAGGAGGGAAGGAGGATGGAGAATTAGTGTTTAGTGGGCACAGAGTTTCACCTTGTGAAACATTTGCAGATGGATGGTGGTGATGGCTGCCTAATATAAATGAACAATGTGAACTGCCAAAGACTTTGAGTACAAGATGTGGCATTAATTTTGTTGTGAAATGATAAAGGCTGGAAGAATATACCATTCCAGTGTTAGGAATTTTGGGGGGTTGCTCTAGGCTTTTTAGTTATTCCAGGAGCAGATTTGTGATACTGTGGCTAAGTATCATTTATCAAGCAAATTAGACAGGGTAGGTGGAGAAGAGAAATTTATACTTTACCCAGAGCACGAACTCAATTAGGGACCCAGATTATTTAAAAGGGATGTGGCCATGGCAGTTCAAAACTGGGTTTTTCTTCATGATTCTAGGTGTTTCTATAACCAAGGTTAGTTTTTATTGTTGTTTTGTTTTATTGTGGTAAAAAACACATAACATAAACTTTGTTGCTTTAACCATTATCACAGCTCAGTGGCCTTAACTGAATGGAGGTGACACTCATCCCCCTACAGGTGATCCTGCTGACATTCTGGCTGTTATCCCCCTTTCCATTCCTGCGACACCCTTAACGTCATTCTGCCTCTGATCCTGATACCCTTCTCACCAACCTAGTCAGTCTTCTCTTGTCTAAATCCTTGATGACATAACTGCCATCCCTGATACCCCCTCCGCCTCATACCCCATTTTATCCCCCACTGACGTCATCACCCTTAAAAAACTAGGAAAAAAAGGTTAAAAAGCTTTAAAGTTTTTTTTTAAGTAAAAAGAAATAAATGTAAAAAGAAAAGTTTTAAAAAGTTAAAAAGCAAATTAGAAAAAAAAGGTTGTGAAAAAAAGGTAAGAAAAAAGAGCCAGGCATAGTAGCTCAAGCCTGAAATTCTAGCACATTGGGCAGCTGAGGCAGAAGGATGGCTAAGGGGTTCAAGACAAGCCTGGACAGTATAGTGAGACTCCATCTCTATAAAAAATAGAAAAATTAGCCAAGCGTGGTGGCAAGCACCTGTAGTACCGGCTACTCAGGAGGCTGAGACAGGAAGATAGTTTAAGCCTAGGTTAAACCTGGAAGTTAACAGTGAGCTATGATGACACCACTGTATTCCAGCCAGGGCAACAGAGCAAGAACCTGTCTCTAAATAAATACATAAATACATAAATAAATAAATGTTAAAGGGAGGGTGGGGTTTGTTTCTCAGACAAGCCCCTTCCCCTGATCCCTGGGCATACCACAAGCCCAAATACTCAGAGTTTGCCCAGACCCTCCGGAGTGGAGTGGGCCCTTCCCCCAACTCTGGCGGTGTAGCCAGAATGAGCAGAGGCCCAGTCTCTGGAGACAATATTACATCACACTCCACATGGAGCGTCCAGACAACTGAAATGATGTTTCCCCTGATGCCTCGTGTTGATTGTGGGCAATCGGAGTGTTCCTGCTCAGCAATCACATGAGCAACAGAACATAAAGGCTGGTTCTTTATTACAGATGCCAATATGGGTGAATCACATATTAACACAAAGGAATCAACACTGAGATTCTTCCAGATCAGGATTCAGTTGTCATAAATGGCAGAGCATCTCTTTATAACCAGACTCACAGGGCAGGAAGGCCCCAGAAGTCACTTCAAATAGTGCCCGTCAAATGAACTTGCCTTGTTGTAGCATGTTGTAGTTGGGAGGGCTCCACCTCAGGATTCTGGTTCCTTAGCCCCAGGGCGGAGCTGAGAATTCTAATAGCTCCCAGGCCCACATTCCAAGTAGCCCTGATCTAGCTAGACCAGAGGCCTTTAACTCTGGCTGTATGTAGGTATATTAACGTCACCTGGGAAAGTCTACAAGCAACTGGTGTTCAACTCGGGGCCCCAGAGATTTGGTTTCAGCTGGCCTGAGCTGGGCTGCTTTTTGTAGTTTTCAAAAGCACTCATGGGACTGTAATGTGTAGCAGGGCCAAGAACCGGGGGAGCTGTCAGAAATGGTGCTGTGGAGGGGGAGAAGAGGGCCCTCTAGACAAGCACCAGGATGAGGTGGCAGATCTGGCTCTTTCCTCCTTTTAAACGCAGGCTGTGGTTTTCCTGAGGTGCTCTGGGTGAGGGGCAGGGGGCAGAGGAGCAGGACACAGCCCCCTTATCTAAGGGTGCAGGGGTCTGAGTTTCTGACACAGCCCTGGCAGTGGGGAGGGGGGAGAAGTAGAGGGAGGAAAGGTACCACCAGGATGCCAGGTGGGAGCCCACAGCTCAAGAGTCAATACCATGTCAGTGTGGCCCTATTCTATAAGGAAAGCTAAGGAAACAGAAGCCCAGAAAGAAGAAGAGCCTTGTCTAAGGTCACAGTGGCTGGTCAGTGGCCAAGCAGGGACTAGCACCCCAAGTTCCTATTTTACCTGCTGGCCCACTAGTGCCAGGTAACCAGGTGGCAAAACACAAGCCAGTGAAGCAAAGGAACAAAAGGTTCCATGTTTCAAAGAGGATGAGCCCACAGTGCAAGGTTTGCAGAAGAAGTGCCTGTTAGCAGCTTATGCCCCCTCAGGGCTTTAAAAAGTGGGTGTGGTGGTAGTGGGGACGAATGGAGGAGGGGAGTTTTGGAAAGAGGTGCTGTGTTACTATAAGACCCCTCACCCAGGAGAGGAAAGGGTGGGGTGCATGCTTTCTTCTCAAATCAAGCGAGACACCTTGGCTTCCAACATTAAGGAGACCACCCATGGCTCCATAGGGGATTCAGCAGCCTGAGGGACCCTGCGGACTGATGTCCGACTCCTCCCTGAGAAACCTAAAGGGGGATGCTGGCTTGGTCAGCTGCTCTGAGGATGGAACAAAAGAGGGACACTGCTGCAGAGGGACTAGCTCTCAGCCCTCGGGTTTGTAGGAGCAAAGGATGCCGTCTCAGACGTGGGTCATGAGCGAGGGAACGCTGCAGTGGCCCTGCCCAAGAGCCTACATGAGCTATAGGGGCGAGGTGACCCCAGGGTTGGGGAGTGAAGGATGCTCAGGGGTAGAGGAAGAAGTTACAAGTGGCTAACTGGGGGCGTACTTCACCTGTGTGAGGGCACTGCAGGAGAGAAAGTCCAGGTAATGGGAGACCCACAGAAGCACCCGAGACAGTCAGAAGGGCCCACTTAAATCCCTGCCAGACCTAGCAAGCCCAGGGCCAGCTCTGAGCAAGTAAGGTCTTTCCTGACCAAGTCTGGTGGAGTGGACACCCTGGTCTACAGGATGATGGGGAAAGCACTCTCCCTGGCCAGGGAGAGAGGTCTCCAGCCTGCACCCTTCTCCCAAGGTGGGTGGCTGCCTGGCACAGGCCTGAGCTGGAGAGGAGGAAGCTGCGTCACCGAGCACAGTGGGAAGTTTTGAATATTATTATGCACATATCAGGTACTGACCAACACTCCTTCAAAGTCACAAGACTTGCCCTAAATTTTTATTTGGGAGCAAGGAAATAACTGGCACTGCTGTAAGAATTAAAAAGGACAGCGGTGGAAAAAGTTCCCCTAGACTGTGCCCTGAGAGTCAGCTCAGTCATCCAACCACACAGATGCCAAGTGCTTCCCCCGGTGAAGGCTGAGCTCCTCTTTTAAGGGCCTCTTTGAAAATGAAATCATTATATTAGCTCCTAGCCCCATCCCACTCCCCTCTTTTAAGGGCCCCCATGGCCCATGAGTTAAAGTTCAGATTCCTTAATGTGCTCCTGCCTTCCCTTCCAGCCTCTATCTGCACAGAACCCTGTGCTGTGCCATGGCTACTACCCCCAGTCACTTCAGCTGGTGACCACCCAGCTCCTATGTCCAGGCTCTGTGCATACTGTTCCTTCAACAAGGTTAGGGGTGTCCCCATGCTCTTTGCCTTGCCTACCAGCCACTCCCCCTCCAGGCCCTAGCATAAGTGGCCCCTCTGCCATGAAGCCTTCTCTGAGTGCTTCTTGCCCCAGCATTCCCCTGCTTGTCCCCCGTCAGCCTGGACACCATGAGTTGTAAATGCTTTGTTAACTATCTGTAGTTAGTTTCCCCAGTAGACTGAGGTGACAGGAGATGAGGATTGTGTTTAATTAAACTTCCAGCAAATAGCTCAGCTTCTGGCATATATTTGCTAAATAAATGCTGAATGAACATTACCAACACCCTGAAACAGAGGACAGTGATTACCTTCTTCTTCATTTTCACATTTTTGAAGATGGCATGAACCCTCCAGGTCTTTGCAAACATTGCCCCAAAGGCGGTTGTGTAGCCCACGGTGAGAATCCAGGTCCTGACCTAGAGGCCACAAGAAAACAGAGGCATTAACCCCCCATAGGTGGACGGACCTCATCGGGTATGAGCCCACCCCCACGGTGGGGGTCCAGATGAAGAGGATGGACACTCTTCTCTGCATGTTGTTGAGTTTCACTGGCATTCTTCAATCTTATTCTCATTCAATACACATTTGCTCTGTTAGCCGATGCCAGGCCTAGGCACTGGGCACAAAGGACTGTGAGAGTCAAATCCTACCTTCTGAGAGCCAGTCAGAGAGCAGCACACAGGGCCCCAGGACTGCTGGGGCTCAGTAAGAAGGTGGTGGACCAGCCCTCTGGCCTTCTCCTCTCTCCCTCCCTTCCTTCTGCCACCAACCCTCTCCACCCATGGTCAGGCCACCTCGGGAGGCCAGCCTAGCTACAGAGCTCATACTTGGACCTTGGGTCCCTGCTCAGGGGACGAAGGCCCTGTCTGGCTCTTCCCTGTTCCTCACCCAAGGTGTGCCCTGGTTCCTAGCCCTGGGCTGGTGGTCCTGGGAATAGCCAGCTTTGATAACAGCCTACAACCTGGATCTCTGAAGGCTGGGGAAACTTGGCCACCCTCTATTAGGTCTTAGGGCCTCCTGAATGCCTACTCCTCACCTGCGCAGCCATCACTCCCAGACCCCACCCTCACCAGCTGAACTGGGCACCCTCTAATACCCAGGAGATGTACATATTTCCAGGCTGGGCCCCACACCATGGTCCTGCCCTGGTCTGGGCACCCCTGAGTTCTGCACTCACCCCCAAGCTTACTGGGAGAAAAAAGCCATGTGCCCATGAGATGTGATTCTGCATTTTGGCCTTTTATCTGCTCTCCCTCAGTTCTGCTGAGCTAAGTTTCCTTTGAGAGGTCTCAACCTGCCTCAGCTGAACACAAGCAGAGAGATGAATGCGGACAGAGAAAGGGAGACACTGCCAGGCCAGGCTGTGTGTTCAGGAGCACTGGGCATGGCAGGTTTGCCCGGCTCCAGCAGGCCCTCCTAGCCCAGGGATGCTGTTAGCACTTGAAGGAAGTTTCTGGAAATGCTCCCAGCCCATTCCCTTCATGGATTAATTCTGCCCCTTCCTTTCTACCAACTTGATTTTTCAGCTTTTCAGAGATAGAACATTTCCCTTTTCCATTTTACTTGTCAAAATAGGAACTGCCTGAGTAGATTGCAAAGCTGACCGCTAAGCCAAGGGAAGGACAGCACCGTGGCACCTGTTCATTCCCCCACCCCCGGGAAGTATGAATGTGGATGATGGCACAGGGGTCTAGTGGCTACCCCCAGAAAACAGCCATCTATTTTTTTTTTAATTTCGAAAAAACTAAAAACGAGATAAACGGGCATAAACGAACCATAGCGCTTTAGAAAAGGCACAGGATCCTGCATTATTACCTGTATTGTGGGAAGAGGATATAAGAAAAGTAAACAGCAAAGGGGGGGGGACTGGGAACTCAGACATAAGCGTATTACTGACCAGATCACACATTCACCACCTGTCAGAGTTGCATGCATATCATTCATTCATTCATCCATTCATTTATTTGCAGGTTCATTCATTCATTTTTTTCACCCATTCACTCAATATGTACTATTAAGCTAGAGGCAAAGTTTATAATAATAAAAACAAACAGACTAATAACAGCAACCACAAAAACAAAGGTGATCTTTTAGAGCTGTCAGCTGAATGCGGAAATCACTTTATCGATGAAGAAACTGAAGCCCAGAGCATTTAAGATTTTTCCCTTCACTATCCCAAAAAGCTCCAGATCTAAGCCTGGAGCTCTCATGATGCCACTTCCTCCTCAAACAGAGTCTCCTTCATGCCAATAGGTTCATCTATACCCAAGAGCCAGCTGTCAGAGAACGAGGACACACCCGAGGGGGCAGCTGACTAGCCTGACAACACTCTCCTTGGGGATCTCAACGTAATTTTAAAGCTAATTTGTTGATGTGACTGTTCAGAACAATGTCTGTAAGTGGTTTTGATCACATTCTCTTACCAGAAAAACAATCTTAAATATGAACATATACAGATCATGGACATTTTTAAAAGGACGGAAAAAGACAAAATGCTCTTTTTGCCTCACTACGTGGCTGACGAGGGCAGCGCCTATGGTTCAGTGGGCAGGGCGCCAGCCCATAAACCAAGAGCAGCGGGTTCAAACCCGGCCTGGCCAAATTGCAACTATGTGGCTGAGGAAGATCTCTTATTTAGAGGACGTGTGTCACTCCAGTGTGCTCAGCATTACTAAGATTTGCTTTGACTTAACATTTTCTTGGAAGGAATCATTTTCGGGCCCCTCATCTATTTTGTTTGGGCTAAATTCATGAAGACTCAGCAATATAAATGAGAGAAATTAGTTAAAATTTGATAATAGCAATTTAACCTGGCATCTGAAAACTGCAGTATTGTTGGCATAAACTAAAAGTAAAGAATAGCTGAGGATGGCGGGGCAGAAAAGAACTAACACAGCTGGCTCGAGATTAGAAAGGCCTGAGAGCAAGGTTGGCCCTTCATTGGCAACTGGGAACTTGGATTTGGGAGGGTTCCCACCATTTCCTCAGTGATAAGAGGGGTTCACTGTGCCTGAACTGCTCAAACACTATGGTTTATGCTGAATCCCTGCTCTCCACTAGAGTCTGGAAGTTTGGTAGGGAGTATATAGGAGGTGCCTACATGACCAGCCCCTAATAAAAACCCTGGCCACTAAGTCTCTAAAGTGCTTCACTAGATAGCATTTCACCTGTGTTGTCACTCTTTGTTGCTGGGGCAATTAAGTGTGCTCTGTGTGACTCCACACAGGGCTCCTGGAAGCTTGTACCCGGCCTCCTCTGGACTTTGCCCCATGTGCTGTTTGCTTTTGCTGATGTTCCTTTACGTGTGTTCACTGTAATAAGTCATAGCTGAGAATGTGACTGTCTGTTGAGTCCTGTGAATCCCTGTGGGTCACTAAACTTAGACATTGTCTTGGGGACACTCAACACAGCACCCTACTGATGGCTGGTGTAACAACCACTCTGTCCTCAGGAGAGTTCCTGTGTATAACCCCCAGACACATCACTGAGCCCAGCCCCCAATCAGCCATAGTGTTAAGTTCAGTACAGCTTAGGTCCCCAGGGTTTAAACACGTTGCTGCCCCATAGAGCTCACAGGTTAAACTCTAAATTCTTAGCAGGGTACAGCCCACTTTCTGCAGTATGGGGCTTCAGCCATATTGTACTGCTTAACCATTCCTCTTACACCATGCTGGCTCCTGCTGTAGGGCTTGGCACCAGAACACCATTCCTTGTGCTATTCCCTCCACAAATTCTCATTTGTCCTCTGAAAGCAAAATGCATGGACTACGTCCCCTGAGAAGTCCACCCAGAGCAACGACTTCAGCTCTGCCAGTCACAGTCTGATTACCTGTCTTTCTCTACCATGGTGGGCTGCTTTGCCCACCTTTATATCTCTGGAGCCCAGCACAGAAGGGCTGATCAAGCTGGATGGGCCAGTTTAGGAGGTAGTCAACTTTTTGTCACCAGAAACGTGTAAGTGGAGACTGAGAAAACACATGAAAGAAAGACCACAGAAGGAACTGGAACACTGAATAGCAAGAGGGGCTGAGTTCATGGCCCCAGTGGCCCTTTCCACCCAAATAAAATATGCTGTTTGTTTAGGTACTGAGCTCCCCATCATTCCCCGTCATGCAAAGCTTAGAGAACCTCCCTGTTAGGAAGTTGTAGGGGCATTTCCTTTACTGAGGGAGGTTTCATTCGATGGCATCCTAGGTACCTCTCTTTTGTGTGGTTCTGCGATAGCAAATAAACAAGAACGTTGTGACGAACTAATTCTGTTTTCCAATATGTCACCACCAATGTAAGTCTCTACTGATTTATCAACACCAGACAAACAACTACTTTACTGTTTCTCCCAAAGTCCTAAGCATATTTATTCTGACGTTAATGTCTTTCCTTTTCTCCCTGAGCCATAAAGGACTCCACCCCCTCGGCAAACTGCCTGAGACATATTTATCTGTGGGGAGAGGAGAACGTTAGGCAGCCAATGCCCATCTCAGTCTCAGCTACGAAAAGGGGGAAAATATAGAGCAAATCCCTAAACGAAAAGAAAAAAATCTATGCCCAGAACACCCTGCTCAGAACTTGCTCGGTTGCTCTTACGTAGGTGCACCTGGCTGTGCGGAGGGCTCGCGCGGCTCTTCTGGGGAGCAGTGGGGACATGAGCACGTGATCCCTGCAGGTAGGTCTGTTCTGACAGATGACAGGGGCTGCTGTGCTCTGGGCCTCCTCCTCACCATAGACACTTGTGGGTTCTGGGCCATGAAGTTAGATGGAGGAGGAAGCCCTGGTGGCTGGCTGGACACAGGAGGCAAGTTGCTCAATTGCTATCCAAAAGGCTCTACCAAGGGCCTTTCATTTTATTCTGACTTGCTGGCCCCAGGCAGTCAATAGTGAGAAGGAGCGAAGAAGGACCAGACCAGGCATCCTCAAACTGCGGCCCGCCCAGGACATTTATCTGGCCTACCAGGTGTTTTTGCCCCCGCTGCCTGTCCTGCTTAGCAGCCGACTCGTCCCGGGGTCTGTAGTCCGACCCTCCAATGGTCTGAGGGACAGTGAACTGGCTCCCTGTTTAAAAAGTTTGAGGACCCCTGGCCCAGGCTATCCAAAAGCAAGCCCTGACCACCATCATGTATGAGAGGCCTGAGGTCCCAATGGCCTGTCTTGTCTTGCTGGGACAGGGGGTAGCAGGCAGCCCTGTAACAACAGCTCTAGGAGAGCCTGTCTTGCCTGGGGTTTCTTAAGTGAGAACTGCACAGAAAATCCCCTTCAGAGCTTAGAGTACAGCAACGGCTCTCTAGGGGAACAAGTCAGAGGGGCACATGAGACTCTGGGCCAAGCAGGAGTACTTTGGGACCCAGGTCAGAGTCAATGGGGAATCTTAGGCACCTTAGGGCAAATCAGAGAAAGGTGCCCCTTTGGGAGGAAGAATTTTCAGGAAAGTTCTTACTCTGGTCCTTTGTATAGGACCCCTCTCTTTAAGGTCCTTGAAACTGGAGAACTCCAAGAACTCGGTTCAAAGAGCAGATTCCAGGCTGAAACTCAACTCCCATCCACCCCTGGTACCAACGCTTGTGTGCAGTGCTCAGAGTGGACAACTGCACTTGGTAGCCTCGGCTCAGGCAACAGAACAACACAGAGCAAGGGAAGAGAGGCCTCTCTTCCTGTTTGCCCAGTGACCCCAGCAGGTGCCTCAGGACTGAGGTTGGGGGGCTTTCGGGAAGCTCAACATTCTCAGCTGGGTGGTGGCAGGAGGAGTGGGCGTGTGCTGGGGAGGTGGCTGTTATGTGTCTCACGCAGCTCTGTGGACAGAAGATGAGGCTGAATGGGCACTGGGGCAGGGGAGGAAGGACTAGGTGGCTACGCCATGGCAACTGCAGCTGCTATGAAATTGTGGGCAAGTATGAGGTATCTTTTAGGACTTCTGTAAATATCTGGAGCACACTTGGAGGGGTCCCCTGTTCTAAGTCTTCCTGATTTTCCCCTCCACTTCTGGCCCTCCACATGCCTGTCTCTGTCAGGGTGTATGACCCAGTGAATCGCTCCTTGAGGGCAGTGATCTGCATGGCCCACCTCTGTGCCTGCAGAGCCTGGCACACAGTAGGTGCCTGGGAATGTTCTCATGTGAATGAATGAATTGTGGGCACAAGATTGCTGAGAAGAGCCAGGGCTGGAGTGGCTCACATGGGAAGGAGGATGTCACCTGCCCACTGGGTGGGGAGTCTCTGATGTCTCCTCAGCCCCTTCTTTGGAAGCCCTTCACAACAAAAGGGCCTGGACAGCCAGGGACAGAGGATTTGGGAAGGGGAGGCCACTGCTGTCAAGAGGACATCTGTACCCCATCCAGGCCTCCAGTTGGTCCAAGCAGGTTCTATTAGAGCCAGTCCCTGAGGCTGCCTCCCTCTGCTGCTCTGGACCTGCCACGCAAGGCCAGTATCAAACCCTGTGGGTTTCTCCTGCCCCTGCCTTCCCGTTGCCTTTTGAAATCCCAGAGTACTTTACCATAGCTGGCCACAAGAGCCTGGGATCACACGCCAGAATAGCCCCAAACCTACAGTATTACGTTGTTTTACCTCTCAACTCAAAAAGATGTCCCCAAACAACAAAAGTAATACAAACTTATGGCCTTTTTACTGAAAACATTTCACTAGTTCCTATTGGACTTGAATTTATAGGGTGCCAAAGTGGCGTTCCTAGGCAACCTCTACTTTTATAGTCAGACTTAGAAAATCTCAGCATCTCCAAGAGGGCTGAAGAGGACATCACGCTGCCCAATCCAGGCCCCCTTGATCCCATCCGCACCTGGACACTGTCCACCTCGAGGACACACACTCACATAAGCAGGGTAAGGCTAAAGTCAGCTGACCCGAACCCAACCCTCAACAGGGTTGAGCTCCAAGGGTGGAGGCCAAGGGTGGAGGCCAAGAGTGGAGGCCAAGGCTCCAAGGGTGGAGGCCAAGCTCTACTGTCTTCCAGCCCACCAGCTCCTTTCCTTCCAGAGCTGGTCCTCAGGGGACTAGACTCTGAGGTTTCCATTTCTCTTACACAACCAGTCTCTAAGAGACAAACACATGATGAAGCATGGGTATGACTCTCATGCACATGCTGAGCAGCAATGTCCCTGCCGATGGATGTCTGGAGTCCGGACGGCAGCTCCCCTTTGGGGAAAAAAGGCAGGGGGAGGGGGCAGGTGGTGCCAGGAAGGGACAGGAAGGGCTTCTGGGATGCTGGCAATGTTCTGTTTCTTGATACAGATCCTGGATTCACAGTTGAGTTCAGTTTGTGCAAATCCATTGAGTGGTTGGTTCACTTATATGTATACATTGTTTTTTAAGGAAAATTATAAAGGAGCTGGGATTGCTGCAGATGGTGGGAGCTGGGAGACCTAAAGCTGAGCCTTGCTCCTCTGAGCTCCTGTCAGAGCAGCCCTGGGCTGAACTGGCTTCTCCCCGGGTCCCACTGACCGCATGGCTGCAGCATCCTCATCCTTACCTCCCTCGCAGCATGCCCCAAGGCCCCTTGCAGCGTTCAAGGTGGCACAGGCACACACCAGCTTGGCCGTGACTTAGGCAGGCCCCGAGTCTCTTCCTGACCCAGTTTTGGCAGAGCAAGGTCCCAGAAGGCCACAAGTCACCAGGGATATGCCTACACCAGACCTACCAACACCAACCCCAGTTTTGCCAGCCTCTTCTTTATCACAGGTTTACTCTGCTATATCCATGTCTCCCTAGCAGTATCCAGAGGTGAGCACGATCATCCAGCATAGGCCGATTCATTCATTCACTCCCGATGATAAGGACTAACATTTATTGAATCTTGCTATGTAACAGGCACTGAGTGCTTTATATGCGTGACCTCATTTGATCCTCACAATCCTAATACTATCCCCATTTTACAAAGGAGAAAACTAAGGTAGGTTCGCTGATGTTAAATAATGTAAACAAAATCATGCTGCTAGAACGCAGAGCAGCTGGGATTTGAACATGAGCTTCCAACTCCAGGGCCTCCCTCTTGGGCCAGATGCTCTGATACACTGTGGAGACACATCAGAAATGAAACAGTACACGAAAACCACTGACTTACACACCTCCAAAGGGAGAGTTTTATGGTGTGTGAATTATATCTCAATTTAAAAAGTCTGAACGGACAAAAACTTTGGTTGGGATAAATGTTTATCAGATCCCTTCCCCCTGTTTTTTCTGTTGTAGGCCACCTAACAAAAGTCAGATTATTCTCTTAGGCAAAACATAAAACATCTCAGATGTCTTTGTGGGCCAATAGAGCTAGCTATGAACTCCAGCCCTGCTGCCTAGGACTATGTCAAGAGTTTTGGTTTTCTGTGCTACAAGGTGGGGACAGTGAACCTGGCCTTGTCAGGTGGTTGTGGGAATGTGAAGGAGAGGCTGCACTTGGCAGAGAGCTGGCCCTGGCTAAGTCACGGCTGCTTGTGCTGCGCTCCATGAGGGCAGGGGAGTTAGCATGAAGTTGCTGACCATCCTGCAGCCAGGGAGGTGGCCGCAGACCCATCCAGGGGCTTCTCATCCTCCCTGTAGAGTCCCTCTGCCTCCTCCCACACTTGAGCTGGGGTTTCTGCCTAGGATTCCAGAGGAAGACGAATGCCTTTACTCTTCCCCACTGGCAGGCTCCCTCTCCGAGCTGACAGGGAGGGGATTCCTGAGCCAGGTCAGCTCCTCAGCTGTGAGAGGACACTCCCTTCCTCCAGCACTGGGGCTCTGGCTCACATCCAGCACTGTCCTCACAGGCAGCTCTGTGTCCACAGGGGCCACGTTGCTATGGTGATTCTGCTACCCACATGGTGTCCAGGGAGACAGCACAGTGTAGCAGGAGCTCTTTGCAAGACTTGCTGCAACCAGCACTGATCGGCTGGGAAGATTCTGGAAGGGTCAGAAGGATGGGGGATGGGAACTAAATGCTCCTAGCAGGATCACCGTGTGCACACGTCACACGTCCACATCCTCCTGTCCAAGTCATAACGGCCCTTCTGAGTGGAAATATGGCCTCTTTAGAGGAATGATTTAGTGACTGTCATGGGATTTGTCCTGAGGTGGTGTTCATGTTTTTCATTGTATTTAGTTTTGATATTGAAAACTAAAGGGAAAAAAGTGGCATTTCTATGGTGGCAGAACAAACTGTCACTTACACTATACCACGTCTGAAGCTGACCTCGTAGTCTACTGTGTCCCTGTCCTTTAAGATTTCTTACAGAACCTAGTGTGGGGCGTCAGGGAATTAATTACACTGCTACCAGGGAGGCAAGGTCCACACCCCTCGATCCACATCCCCCACCTGCACTCCCCTGAGATTCATCTCGTTGAATCCACTTTGCAATCCTGCCTGGGGAGTGTATTAAGCTCATTTTCCAGATGACAAAACTGAGGCTCAGAGGGGCTAAATCCCATGTCACAGTCAGGAGCTAAGAAGCACGGAGAGGGGATGTCAAACCCAGGCTGCCGTTTTGAGAACTGTGCTCCCTGCACGGTGTGGTTTGCTGAGAGCAGCCTTCTAGGTCCCAAGAGAACAGAATCTAAGTCACCAAGTGAAATTAAGCAGCCGACCCCTCTGGAGCAGTAGGTGGAATATGACCCAAAGTGCACTTATTAGGGACTAGTATTTAGACTCTAAATTCGAGAGCTTTCAGTTCCTCTTTCTTGGCAATGCTAAGAATTAATAAATAAATGACCCCAGCCCTAACCCATGTAGACATTGATGCTGACCCAATTCAATCCAGAGTAGTTAATCTACGCCTTTCCCCCGCAGTCATGAATGTGGGCTCTCCTTTGCGGAGCCTCTGAAACAGCCTTGACTGCAAATAAATTAATTCTCAGGGGTGGCGAGAACTGGGCCCTAACATCTTCTCGAGCCCTCGTGTTCAGAGCTGAGGCTGATTTGTAAAGCGCTTTATGATTTATTCATACTGCCTTCCCAGGCTTCCCAGGACAACCTTCCCCTCACACAAATGAGCGTGACTCCCAGAATAGAATGTCAGGCTTCATTAAAAGAAAAAAGCCGGGTGTGGGGGATGTCCCTTTTTCTGCTCCCTAGCCTGCGTCACCCTGCGTTTGTAGAATTCAGGTCAAACTTGAGAAAGCACCTGTGCTTTAAGTGAACAAAGCAAGATGTCAGGGGCTTCTTTCTGGGAGGGAGGGCCTCTCCTGCTGTGGGTCTCTCTGCTCCAAGGCTTGAACTCCAGTCCACCGGAGGCATTCTCAGGTGGCCAAGAGCAAGTGGCAAGGAGGTGAGCAAAGGGGCTGCTGAGGCAGTCAGGAGCCATGGTGGAAGCAGGGTTGAGCTCTGCTGCACTGAATTTTAGCTGGGGGACAGAGGCATGGCCCTCACCTCTCAGGTATGCTCCTTAGGAATCAGGGGGATATGTAAGTCAGAAGTCACCAAACTAACCTACAGTACCGTTTTCACTGTTGTGATTGTCATGGTGTCCTCAAACTTGGGAAGGAGGTCTAACCCCTTTGAAACACAGGTGGAAGAGGACAATCCTCCACTTTCTTGCTCCCTTAACTTTGTCAGGGGACCTTGGGAACAATCCCTTGCTCAGGCCTTGCCACTGCCCAGGAAAGTTGACCATAAAAATACTGTATGCCTAGAAAATTGATAGGTGCTGCAGTGCATAAAGGTCATGATGAAGCAAGAATATCAGAGACTTTATAGGCTTTACCCCTTCCCTAAAACCAGCAAGACCCCCATAGACTGCAGTCACCATTCTAGTGCCAGAGAGCCACATGCTTTAGGGAACAAACCCCACTAAATGCATGCCCGCAATGCAAGCTGCTCACCCTGGAGCAGCTCAGCTCCTTTGGAAACTAACTCCAGGCACCCTGAAGCCCAGGCCTTGCATCTCCTGAATTTACTTCTTAAACTTCCAGAAGAACAGAGCAGACGGGGAGGCAGTGTTGAGCATGAAATTAAAAACTCCAGGTGGGAAGAGTGAACCAAATGTGAATGGGGTACTGGGGTTGAACTGTCTTCGGGTCCCCCCTGGAGAGGAAGATGCCTATATACCCCAGTGACCTCATGCCCCCTCAGGTACTGGGGACTCTACCATGCATTCTCAAGGCTCTTCTCAATTTAGGATAAAGGAAATGTATCTGCAGACACCTCCCTTGCTGGACAGCTTACATGTACATTGAAGTTGCTAGTAACACGAGTATTTCTTGACGCTGTGTAATGATCAGCACAATTTAACCATCTGCAGGAATCAGGAATATGTCAGCACCTAGAATATAAGATCCCAGGGGCCTTCCCCCATTCCGATATGTTGTCCCAGAGCAGAGGGATCAGATATAGTCCTAAAAGTCCAAGGTATGGGTGGTGGTGGTGACCTATCATGTTTGGGGGATCCTTCCCTCATATATCTCTTGCTGACAACTTTTAATACATTCTCGCCCAGCAGGGGGTGACACTGAGATTTGAGAGCAGTGAAGGCAGTCTAAAAGCACTGTTCTGCAAGAAAGGGCCTACATCATTTTCAGCACCTTAAACAACAGCAAGAGAGAGTTGCTTTTGGGTTAATTTGTCAACACTGACCTTCTGACCATCCTCTCTAGTTCTGGTCCTACATGCAGGGAACTGGATGAATTATTGCATTTGGGACACTCAAGAGCCCCAACTGGCCAACACAGTTTTGACAGATCATAGTAGTCAAAGTCTAGAAATAAATCCCAACTAGCCACCTTATAAAAAGTAAGCGAATGAGACCTTCAGCCCAGAGTTAGTTCCAAGGCCAAAGAGAAATACGATAATAGGATTGCTAATTGTTGTTATATAACTTCCTTTAGAAAAATAACTAGGAGGCATTTCGTTGGTCATCAAAAGTTTTAAATGTTAACTTTCAAAATAATATTTTTAAAATATAGCAAATAAATTACACCCTCTGGAGCTTCCATAAATATATGCATTATCATGGGGATGACATAGCCCCCACAGAGGCAAATGTTCATTCTTGAATGTGAAGAAATATGATTCTTTTTATGTATAAACCATATATATATGTAAAGTACACAAGCAGATATTTAGTATATTTCTGGTATTAAGACTCCCTGGGGGAGATGGTTATGAAAAAAATGTGTAAAAAGGCTCCTTAGAAGGAATGAGAAAAAAAAGGTTTAAGAAACATCATTTATATAGAAAACAATGACAACTTTTTCCATATGACTCAACGTCAGCCAGGCGAACATCTCTCATCATATTCTGTGATGGTTTTTGAGGCAGGTGAGAGGATTTGTTCCTTCTTAAATGACCCTGACCCTTGACTTTGGGTGCCGAAGCCTTTCAGGTTGGTAATTTTTCTCCCTCCCTTTTCTTTGCCTCCCCTTCATTTCTCAGCAGGAAATCTGACAGTGGCCTGTTAAACCATAATTTTATAGGCAATATTTACACAGTTCTGGTCTGCCAGTAGCACTGCCCTGCTCTGTTGAGTTGTGGAACCACAGAATGGGTTGATTCCTGCCTCTTCCTGTATTTTCATATATTTCTGGGTTTGTGTCTGTGTGTTTGGTGATGGAAGTCACCACAAAAACTTTGTATCATCCCATTGGCATATGGAGAATGACTTACAGTGCAGAGTGTTTCAAAGGTCTTTTCAGAGACAAAGGATCCATCAAGGCCAAAGAGAAATATAGATGCATAGGAGAGCATCCCTCCAAGGATAATAAGGTTGTTCATATATGGACTTGACATCTTTATCAGCCTGAGGAGAGAAAGAAATAATAGATTTAACAGAACCGTTAAATTAATTTTTCTGTCAACAGGTACTTCCCAAATGCCCACTAAGTCTATTTTGTTGCCAGGGCAAGAGGGGGAGATAAAAATTAAAAAAAGAAAGAAAGAAAGTAAACCCTGATTTCCTTCCCTCCCCCTCTACTAGGGACTGTGCACCTTTCACTAAAGGACCCCAGACAATTATATATCTGTAATTGTTGATGTCCCTGCCTCTTCTGTCAAGTTCACTTACCACTTCTCTAGGGACAATTTTCATACCAGCTTTTTCATCTGTTCATTTTCGGTTTACACAAAAGCATTAAGTCGACAGGTTTTTCTGGCTGAGGCTGGGAACATACACCAAATTAGAGACTTCTACATGTAAGTTCAGTTTCTGCAGTGAGGGTGAAGATTCCCACACTGCATCCCCTGACTTGAGTGGATGATGTCAAAAAGGGCTACAGGCCACGATGAACAAATACGCACGCAAGAGAAAAACTCAATTGAATTCAAGATGGAGGGAGGGGCTTGGCACCTGTGGCTCAAGTGGTTAAGGTGCCAGCCACATACACCTAAGGTGGTGGGTTCGAATTGAGCCTGGGCCCAACAAACAACAATGACAGTTGCAACCAAAAAATAGCCAGGTGTTATGGCAGGTGCCTGTGGTCCCAGCTACTTGGGAGGCGGAGGCAGGAGACTTGCTTGAGCCCAGGAGTTGGAGGTTGCTATGAGTTGTGATGCCACAGCCTCTACCCAGGGGGACAACTTGAGGCTGTCCAAAAAGATGGAGGGGAGGAGGAGAGGAGGAGGAGGGAAGGATATATGGTATACACATATACCCACAATGTAAGGGTACATAGCACACCTCCTGGGTGAGGGGCACAATGACAACAGGGACTTTCCCTAACAAACTTTGCAATCTAATGGTTTGTAACTTTATATTAATCTGAAATAAAACAAAACAAAATAAAATAAATAAATAAAATCTTTTTATTTTTAAAAAGAGGTCTACAAGAGAGTATTCTGAGTGGCTTAGGAACTGTGGTTACCAGGCCGTGAATGAGCTCTCAGAAAGGTCAGAAAAGCTCCTGTCCTGTGCATAAAGGGTGCCACCCACTTGGGGAAGAATACTTCTTCCAGTCACCAGGTGACAGAGGCGGACAACAGGGCCTTCATCTCCATCCTTACCCTGCCTCCACCAGGCTCTTTACAGTCCCAAACTCTATATGCCCCTCTCCTTTCCTTCAGGAATCCTGCTGTGGCTCCTAGCTGCCCATCAGTCCAGGGCTGCATGAAGCCATCAGTGGGCTGGTGCTCACCTCAGAGGTGCCTGGCTTCCTCTGTACCCACAGTTTAGAATGTTGTAGGTTTTCGGGTGCCCACGGTCCACCTGCTCTTTTGCAGACTGTAATTGTGGACGACTGTTCCTCAAAGCTTTTCTTTTGCATTCTGCAGCTCTGTTAATCCTTCCTATTTTAAGTAGGTAATGTGTAGATAAGTGCTTAGTCCCTGCTACCCCACAAAAGTGCACCCTTGGCAAGTTCCTTTACTGTGGCTGAATTTCCTCACCAATAAACTGAGAGACTTGATCGTGTTGCCGAGAGTGCATGTGAGGGTGAGACAACTGAGTCCCTGGAGGTCCTTTTGTCAACCATGAAGTGCTAAGGTGTCTTCATTCTATGACCACAGCAGTCTGGGAGGGGAAGGGCTTCCTGGAGGAGGTGGGTCTTCAAGGATGGGCAACATTTAGGAAGACAGGAGTTGGGGGAAGAACTGGGAACCAGTGACATTTATTTCCTATCTCTCGGCAGAGTTTTTAAAAACCAAGCCAGTCAAAAAATTCACCGCATGCCACCCTCTTGGAAGGAAGGCTACCACGCCCCGTGCCAAAGGCAAACAGGTATGGTCGTCACTTAACGTTTGTATGGAATAGACAAAAGTCGCTTTAATTGTTTCGTATCACTATATGTGTTATTTGTGATAAATAAAATGATGGGAGAATAAAACTCTTTTTTGTTCTTCAGAAAGTAGGTTGACCTAATCAATTGCTACCAAAAACCCAACCGAACCACTCTCTCTCTCCCCCTCCCCTGCACACACACACACATACACACACACACACACACCTAGAGCCTCTAAGTTCTTCAAGTATAAGCAGTGGGAAAAATAAAACATGCAAACAAATAAAAAAAAAAAAACCTGTTTCTGTCAAAATTTGGCTTGTTCCTGGCAGGCTGTGAGGTCATGTAATGTGGTTTCTGGGGATGATGGCAGGGCTGTGATGCTGTGTGGGTGGTCACTGAGGCTTCCCCAATGACAGCCTTCTGTCAGGGCCCCGGCTCAGCCTCTCCTATAACAGGGCAGGGAGCTGGGCTCAGGGATTTGCTATGGAAACCGAGCAAGCTAGCTGCGCCTGGTCAACACCACCACTTGGAAGGTGGCCTGTTCAATCCGGGTGACCAGAATAACGCAAAGAGGAGTCTCTCTCCTCAGGTGAGCTGGGGCATGTGGTGGGGAAAAGAAATCAAGGCAAGAAATCAAGGGGACAGGCTCTGCTGCATGGGGACAGCAGCTCTGTCACCCAGCTTTCCTCTGTGACACATGAAAGGAGGGCTTTCCTGGGCAGTAATGTGATATACTCAGGGGAGTTCCTGTCACGGGATATATGACCTAATCCAGCAGTGAGTCCCAAAAGTGCTGGGGAAGGGGGCAGAGATGTTTGGGGAATTCCATCTTCATGTCTCTCCTCCTGGCCCATCACAAGCACAGGAGCACACCCAAAGCTCTGATGAGGCCCATGGACTTGCACCCTTTGATTCTATTTAACTCAGCTTTCCCCAGACTTATTTTTATTTGACTGCACTCCTGTGCATCTGTACCTGTGTGTGTGTGTGTATAGTGGCTGAGTAACACAGTCTGGGAAACTCTACCCTAGAACCCTCTGTGCCCCGTGATGCTCATGAAGCTGGAAAGCAAGTGCCAGGGAGGGCATGGTGGACTTACTTCTGATTCCGATTCTTAATGTTGAAGAAGAGAAAAGCACTGGCCATGATCATTCCGAGGATGGTGAGGGCTGAGAGGATGCTGTAGAGAGGTAGGGAGATCTTCCGGAGTTGCTCCAGGATGATGGTCTTGTCCTTTGGTGGCTCGGACCCTAGAAGGCCAAGAAGACCACATCAGCGAAGCCCAGTGCACAGCTACTCCCCAGGAACGTCTCTGCCTTGGTGTCCCCAACACACAAGCTCTGTGCAAAGCACATCTGTCTGCTGGGTGAGCTGGATCTGGTGGCTAACCAGTCTGCCCAACAGGGAGCCTGGGCCAAGAGTTATTTCTTTCTCTAAATAGAATTAATAAGGGATTTGTGATGCATTTAACAGCCATTAGAAGACTAGAATTTGATGTGGTCTAATTACATTGGTGAAAACCATCACCATTTATCACCAAAGGTAACAAGGGCTTGGAAGGCACAGGGTTGGGTGATGCAAGTGGGTTCCACTGGGTGCCTTGGGGAGTGAAGAACTTGGCCTCAGATTCGAGGACTCCGTTCCTATATACATATGATACCTGATCCCTTCTCAACAGGGCAGACGCCTTGCCTGTCAGTTCTGTGGTGATACATATGTGCTCTAGCTGCAGAATTTATGCTTCAAGGTCATTATGTTACACCTTCACTATCTGGCTTTTCATTTACCTAAGACTCTCTGACTGTGTGAGGGAGGCTCTCCCTTCCCCAGCTACTCCAGTAGCTGGACTGAAACTGTAGGTTTCCACTTCTCCTCATGACTGCGGAGGTGCCCAGCTCCTTCTTCAAGGGCACCAGGAATGTGGGGGGCCCCTGGGGGTTTCACAGCAAATGCATCTTTCTACACAGAGGCAAACTTGTCCCGGCTTAGTTTCAGCAAACACAGGCTGGTCTGGGATGAGGGATGCAGGGACTCCCCTGTAGCTTCCTGCAAGGCCCCTCTCTCTTAGTGGCAATTTCAGGTCAGCTTTCTGCCGTCGAGTTGTGAAACCTTAGGGCTTTTCTCTTCAGGGGGGAAATGGAGAATCAGCTAGAGGCCAGAAAGGGCCAAGCCCAGAAGCCCTGGGAGCATTCCCACCCCTCCCCTACTCCCCACCCCGACCGCTGCCCCATCTTAGTTATGCCTCAATTCCCAAGAGATAACGGAGAGTGGGCAGATGTGGCTGCAGGGAGTGAGAACTCCCCAAACATTTGGGTTTCAAACACTTTGCTAGCAAGTTCGAATGTGTTTAGAAATATTCAGTGGATAAAAAAAGAGTTTGATCCATCTAAGAAATCTAGGGAAGTTGCCAGGTTCAAAAAAAAGGCCTTAAGCAATTCCATGTAAAGTAACATAAGAGTGAGGTCAAGGGCTGAAAGTCAGGGCTTAAGCAGACACAAGGCATACTATTCCTTCTTCCAGAAGTGAAAGCCCAATATCTTTCCTACCCTTTCCCCACCACCTGACCACATGAGGCTGGCTCAGGAAGGAGCATCCTTTAGGCTACCAAATGCAAGAGCAAAGCTGGGAGTGCCCATGAGTTCTTGGCTAGAAACAAGCCCCTCTCTGGGCACTGAGAAAGGAGGCTGAGGTCCAAATCAAGGTTAAATTTCTACTAGTGAGTTTGGGGCTTGATGCACAGAAACCATTTACAAAAAACAGCATCTTCTTGGCCAGGTTCAATCGCTCACTTTTGCAATCCCAGTACTTTGGGAGGCCAAAGTAGGAGGATTGCTTGAGGTCAGGGGTTTGAGACCAGCCTGGGCAACATGGTGAGACTCATTTCTGCAAAAAAGAAAGAAACTAGCAAGGTGTGGTAGCATATGCTTGTAGTTCTAGCTACTTGGGAGGCTGAGGAAGGAGGATCAGTTGAGCTCAGTTGAGGTTGCTGTGAGCTATGATGACCCCACTGACCTTTAGCCCAGGTGAGAGAGCAAGGTCTTGTCTTGTCTCTGGGTAAGGGGAAGAGGAAAAGAAAATTGCCATCTTCTCCTTCCCACTCTGCCTTCCCTCCCCGCAAAATGGTGCCTCCACAAGGTGCATCTTAACGGAGATGATATGGAGTCAAGTGCTAATGATTTATCAGAAGTGTTTACAACAGCAGCAGCCCTGAGTTTTCTTGCTTGCTTTTCATCTAGTCTGTTCATTCATTATTCATCAGCATTAATGACGATTCATCATCATTAATAATCACCTTCTACCTGTCAGGCCCAGGGCTGTGCACCAGCGATACAAAGATGAAAAAGACCTAGTCCTTTCCCTCCAGGAATTTACACACTAGCCATGGAAAAAGAAAAAAATGCACAGTAAGTAATCTCACTGAGTGCTTAGCACAGGCTAAGCACTTTATAGAGATTTTCCCAGTTTTACCTGACAGCCTCATGGGTAGATAAGATTATTCCCATTTTACAGAGGGGGCAATGGATTTCTAGGTGTTAAGTGGCTTTATAGCCAGTAAGTGCCAAAGTTGGCAGAATTTGAACCCAGACCTGCCTAATCCTGCAACTTGTGCCCTAACCACTCTGCAAACCGCCTCTAGGGCCAGTCAGGTCCAGAGGGTGTGGTGACTTTGGGGACAGGCAGGCCTGGGCATACAGAAGGGAGCAGAGGGCAAAGTCCCCAGACAGGAGGTGATGTGGGAGCTGAGTCTTGGAAATGAGTAGAGTAGTTGGCTGTTCACCAGGAAGACAAGTGTGAAAGGACATTATGGACAGAGGGCACAGCAGAAGCAAGGGCATGGTGTATTTCAGCACATATGAGGACTTGTGAGCAGTTTGGTTGGGGAGATTTGAGAGAGGCAACAGAGAGGTGGGCAGGGGTCCCTTCATGGAAACTTTGGGGCCACATGGGGACTGTGCAGGGCTCTGAGCAGGGTGGGCCATCTTAACCTGGCATGAAAGCAAGGGTATTTGGGCTGCTGAAGGCAGATGGACTTGTAGGGGTGAAGGCCCACTGGGGCTGGTGTAGAGGTCTGGGTGAGGGAAGCTGAGAGCTGAACCCAGGCCCAGGTGTGGACAGAAGACCAACCCAACCCAACCCAACACTTTTCCAGAGGAGGATACAGAGTTAAATTTAGCTAGGACACATTTAAAAAGAATTACTCTTGGCCATCTAATGTTTAGACACCTTGGTGAGCATTTCACATAAATTCCAGTGAGCTATCCCAGAGGTGGCTCCCATGTGAGTGACCAGGGCCCTGTACTCAGTGAGTGAGTGTACTGGGATGCTCCTTAGACCTCATGAGGCCAGGGACTCTGAGCTTGTCCCCATATACAGACAACGTCCAGACTTGGAGTGACTGAGCAGCCCTCTGCCTTACCTTGGAACCTGATGGTGTCGTTGATCATCTCCAGTGTGTCGGCCACAGCGTTGTACTCACCTACCTTCACCTCTCTGCTGTCTGTGGGTAGCAAAAGGCAGTGTCCAGTTAGAATGGGGTCCTGGTGTGTGTCTGGGAGCTGCTCCTCTGCAGGCCCTGGCCATATTCTTGCAGGCTATTTTTTCCCCAGTCCCCCCTTCTAGTTAGTATCCCCAACCTGATTGGGTTGAGACATCCTCTCACACCATCTCCCAAACTCGTTGTCTATCTTTGCTGCACAACAAAGGATGGGTAGCCCACTCCCCAGGCTGGACTCTGCCTGTTACCAAGTTCTTCCTGGCCACTCACCTGCTTATCTGGCTTTGACCTCTAGGACTACACAGACCACTTCTGCTCCCACCCAAGGGCAACCCCAGAGGGTTGCCCAACAATACAAAGATGAAAAAGACATAGTCTTTCATAGTCTCAGAGAGAAAGACAGATCGCCCTCTGGGACCAACCTCCAACCCCTCCTTACAGAACATAATTTCTATCTCCCACCCCACCTAGGCTCCTCTTTGGGCTACTTCCTACAAGGTCACTGTCTTTCTGATAGAGTGAAGACTAAAAGATTGGCCAGTGCACTTTAGGTATGATTTGGTCAGCAGCAAGTAGAGGGGACTCTCCCCTCCCTCATTCTGCATGCCTAGTTCATTGTTTTGGTCACAGTCAAGGATAAAGATGATGAGGACTGGCCCAGGGTGGTGGTAGGAGAAATGGAGAGGTGGCTCAGATTTGACAAAGGGTTCTTTCTCCCAGATAAAATCAAGACAACTGGGTGATCAAATGGAAGATGAAAAATAGAGGCAGCAAGCAAGTCAGCTGAGATTCTGGTGGGCGTGATGGGGGCTTAGGTGCCACTCCTTGGAAGGGAGGACCCAGAAGAAGATATGGAGGGGAAGATGACAAGTTCTGGCTTGAACATACTGCATCTGAGGATCATCAAAGTGGAGATGCCCTTGAGTCTGGACCAAGGGAGAGGTGCAGACAGGGAGAGGAGGCTTGGGACCATGGGCAAAGAAGCTGGGAGTTGAAGCAGGTGTCAGGGATCAGACCCCCAGGGAAAGAGAGCCGTGTGAGAAGAGGATAGGACCTATCTCAGGCTCCAGGGGAGCTCCAACCCCTGGGGGTGGCCAGGAATGAGGTACTGGGAGAGAGTGGACACCTCAGAAGCAAAGGAGCAGCATACTTCACAATGGGCCTGGCCAGCAGTGCCATCTTAGGAGATGGATAAGCTGCTGGAGCCAAGGGTCAATTGCTTTGGCATCTAGGGGGATACTGGTGACTGCAGATGAAGCAGATTCAGGGAAAGGTAAGGGTTAGAGGTACAGTGCTAGAGGTGGGGCATGTGAGAGCAGAGAGCAGAGCCCCCAGGGCAGAGCAGGCTTTGACAAGGTTGGGGAGCAGGTGGAGAAGGGCCCCAGGCATTTATCAACCCCCTATAGGGAGCCTGGATCTGTGTTGCTTTATGGACATTTTCTCATTTAGTTCTAACAGTGTGTGGAGCAGGTGGGCTCAGTTCGTACTTGAAGATGAAGAAACGAAAGCTCAGACAGGTTGTGGCTTTGCCCAGAGCCCCACTGGTACTATGGACAGAGCCCAGATTCAAACCCTGGATTTTCTCCACTGCCCACGCTCTTCCCTGACATGGGGGTTTGCCTTGATGGGATCCCTGAGAATGACAGTTCTGTGCCAAGATGCCCACTCCACTGGCCACCTGTGTCTCCTGAACATAGGAAATACAGAGAGGAGGGTCCACCACCCTCAAAGAAAGACCCCAGAGGTGTAGCTGGATTCCATAATGCAACATGCCCAGAGGTTACGAAGGGATTCCAAGTGTGCACCCAGAGGACCCACCTGGGGTTCTGGCTCTGACTAAACTTCTTTGCAGAAACACAGATGCACTACTGGGCCCTTCTGAGCATTCAGGAAACGGAACAGGGACTCCCCTGGGACACTCTCTCCCTGTGTTACTTTGACTGTGTGAGGGAAACAGGGTCTGTAAAAGTCACTTCCTTCTGTCACAAAGGTGCCCACCATATGTGGGGAATCACACTGTGCAGGCAGCTGCCGGATGCCTGGGTCACCTGGCTCCTAAATGTCACATTAGCAGACTCTGTTGGGGGCTCCAGCATCCCTGCTCTGGCCTTTTTAAGTCTCAACTCCACAGATGCCCCAATCAGCTCCTGTCGTTCAGAGGAGGAGGCCCTGATTTATTTATTTGGCACAGGGAGGCAGTGCATGAAATATGCAGGCTGATGGGAACAAATCATCAGGAGCCTGGGAGCAGGGCAGCCTGCACCCTACAGCGCCGGGCCACACAGCCCGCCCCTCCGACTCACACGCCCCCGTGGGTATCCTCCCGCAGCACTGAAATATACTCAGCTTCCCACCTCGACCATAATCACCATAATCTCTCCCTAGGGGCTCACAGGCGCTTCACAAGTTCCTGCATTTAATGCTCATGCAAACCATGAGTTGGGCATAATTCATGAGGTCTAAAGAGGAGGGAGGAGCCTTGGATGGGTTAAGTAACCACTCAGAGCCAAGGGGTGGGCAGCGATGGAACAGGTGTCTGAACCCAGGTCCCCCGTTCTGAACTCAGCACACTTTCACTTTTATACCGAACAGGGTGTTGGCCATTCAGCCCACATTTACTGAGTGCCTACCATGTGCCAGGCCCGGCCGGTAGTATTTCACGATAAAGAATACTTCATGAAAGCAGCAGTGCAGGTGATAGAAAGTTAGTTATTCCCACACCCTTGACTTAGGTGGCCTTGGGCATCTTGAATGCTGAAGAGATGGTTACACTAATCCTCTGGTTTAATCACTTCATTCACTCATTCACCAAACATTACCGGACGCCTATTATGTTCTAGGCTCTGTGCTAAGAGCTTAAGATAAACAATTATTAAACTGTAAGTTTCAGCTAGGAACTTTCAGAGTTGCTCTGAGAGTTAAAGAGAATACATGCTAAGTTTCTAGTTTGGGGCTTAATTCTAGTTTGGTATTTAATAAATCATAGTTATTTTATTAATAATAAAAGTAACCGTGAGCTATTTGCTGGAATGCTCTATGTTTTCCTCCTGCCATCTATTCCCCACAATGGCCCCTCCACTTGGAAAGTGGTTTCCTCTTCCTCTGCCAAATGCACATGCCCAGACTCTACCTGCCTCTTCTGAGAAGCCTCCCCTCTCAGGCCTGCAGATGGAAGGATCATGCCCCCTGTGTCCTCCCATTCACCAACATCCCAGCCAGGTAGAGATTGTGATAGGCACACCCCCACTTTCAGCTCTTAACTCTTGGGCTCTTAATGAAAGCCATTGTGCAAACAAGATCAACCACTTAATTAGATACAGACTGGGCCTGGCAGACCCAGGACTATGAGCAGAGGATTGCAAGCAGAGGGAGAGGGACTGTGGCTTTCGGCCTGTCACAGACTCTGCTGCAGATTGCTACCAACCCACTGTGTGACCATTTCCCTTTCTCTAGGTCTCAGTTTCTCCACCTGCAAATTACACTACTGGTCAGGCATTAGAGTCATCTAGGAGCTTCTAGAAAATACAGATGCCAGGATTCTAAACAAACCTATTATATCAGGGGTCTAAGGGGTGGGTGGTGGGCAGCAATATTTTAAAGTTTCTTAAGCTAACCCTAACGTGTAACCAGGGTTTGAAAACCTCTTGATTAGACTGAGGGCTCTTTAGTGATGAAGTTTTCTGGTTCTCAGAGGGTAAAAATACCATGAAACGAAGAACTCTCTGATCTTCTCCAGGATGAGCAGCCATTCCTCAGGAAGAGGTTTGCCATTGCCTCTCACTGATCTGGTCATCACCTTGGATGTGCCCTAGATGGGCCACCCCCCTCTTAGCCCTACTTCTTAGCAGCACAGGACAGAGATGGACTTTGTGCTCCCTTGGCCTGGCCCCTACACACACACACTTTTCTCTATAGTCAGAAACAAATGCCATTGCCATATTTTAAATGAACTAGGTTCATTGACCTTTCTTTTCAGATTTTTAACAGGCCAAGGCCAAGGCCAAGTGGACACTGGATATTGACCAAATGCCCTGGGACTTCAATAACCCTACAGGGTAGATGTGCCCATTGACTTAGGCAAACTAGCCCAAGAGTAAGAGTTAAGTTCCTGAGGGCACCCAGGTCACACACAACAGGCTTATACACTTAGAGCGATTTTCCCTACTCTTCTTGGCTAAATCCATAGGTCCTTCAGAAGTTGCCTCAAGTCCTCTCTCCCCAGGATCCTTCCTTTCTGGGACTCTGCCAGTCTCCTCCTTGAAATGCCCACAGCCTCCTGCACCATCTTTATCATGAATTACCCCCTGCTGAGGTCACACATCAGCTCCTCATTGGACCAGGAGCTCCCCAAGGCCAACTACCCCTCTAAGCATCCCCTGTGCCTAGTCAGGACCTGGAATGGGGTCCTGGGTGTTACTTTCTGGGAGTGAAATGAAATGACAATGAGAAACTTTAAAGCACAAACCATAGTGCCACCACCACCAACAAAAAATTTATCCACATCAAAATTAAGACCTTCTGTTCAACAAGGACTCCATGTTTACAGACAAACAGCGGAATAGAAGAAGACATTTGCAAAGTCTAATGGCAATAAGGGATTGATAGCTACATTATATAAGGAATTCTTTTGTACCAACAAGAGAAAAATAATAACTTCAAAATAAAAACTGTTAAAGGATCAGAATAGACAATTAACAAATGGTTAATAAGCATAGGAAGAAATGCCAAACTCCTAAGTAATCAGAGAAATGATATTTAAAACCAGAAAGTGATATTATTTCATACCTTTAGACTGCCAAAAAAAGAGAGAGAGAGAGAGATCTGGGAAGCATCAAATGTAGGTGGTAGGCAGGGGCACAGGAGTCTTCTTAACAGTGGGAATAGAAATGGGTATGGCCATTCCTAGGAGCAACCTGGCAGGTTTTTGGCACATTCAATGGGTACACAACTTCGGATCCAACAATTCTGCTCCTGGACATTTGTCCCAAAGCAGTTTCTGATAGGTCCATAAAAGGATGTGTATGAGGACATTTATTATTTATGAAGGTGGGAAGTGAAGGTAGCCTGGATGGGTGAAATGGTGGGCATCCCAGGGAGGGAGCAGGGAGAAGCCATGACCTAGATGCACACCCAGAACATGGAGACTTCTTTATAAACAGAGTGCTGAATGGGAAAAAGCAAACAGAACAGAAAAGATACAGAATCCTGTTGCACACATGTAAATTCAAAATATATACACCCAGCACAGCAACACACATTCTGTAAACACACATACACACAGCACAAAGTAAACACTCAGGATATTTGTCTTTCTAGGGGGAGGTCAGAATGGGGTTGGAAATATATCAGGGAAATAAGGGATAGACAAACAAGAGGGGATTTCAGGGATCAATGTCAATGTCCATGACAGCCTGGAAATGAGGTGTCTGACGTGTGTCCAGGGAAGTGAGATTGAGCTTTTCTCAAGAAATTCTGGGGAGGGGTAAATCTGGGGTGATTGTGCAGAGTGCCCAGGAGGGGAGAAGGAAGTCAACAGTTGCCATGGCCTTTTTCTGGGTCAGCATGGAGCTGGGAATGTCACAGCTTCACATCACTGAATTCTCACTGTCACTTTCTACACAAAGAAAATGATCACCTTTAATTTTATTATATTTAAATAAACTCTGAAAAAGCCCAAGTGTGTTGGCTCATGCCTCCTAGCACTCTAGGAGGCTGAGGCAGGAGGATCACTTGAGCTGAGAAGGTCAAGATCAGCCTGAGCAAGAGCAAGACCCCACCTCTACTAGAAACAGAAAAACCAACCAGGCAGTCCCAGCTACTTGGGAGTCTAAGACAAGAGGATCTCTTGAGCCCAAGAGTTTCTCCACTCAGGGTGGCAGAGTAAGACTCTGTCTCAAAAATTAAAAATAAATAAACTCGGAAATGAAGGCTCAGAGAGATTAAGCCTCATTGCTTGGCTGGCAACGATCAGGAATACCTGCCTCGAGCCTGTGTACTGTTCATGTGAGAAGAATGAGTTCGCCATCACTGGAGGTATTTAAGCAGAGGTAGTGCTTCATAGGACAGTCAGGACTCGCTTCACCTCCCTGAAAGGTAAGCCCTGACCACTAGGGTTAGGGGGTGTCAAGATTGGGCACAGGCTCCCAGACTCAAAGAATTCCCACTCACGTGTGTCCCTCCATTCCTGCCGGCCCACAGCCCTGCTGGTGCATCTTGCAGGACCATCTCCACTCTCACACATACCAAGTTGAGTGGCATGTGACCAGACCCATGGCTTGGTGATGGACACTGCAGTGCACGCCTTGACAGACGTACAAGGACATTAAAAATCAGCCCCAAGAGTCTCAAACTAGGTTCAGACCAGCTCCCAAAGTTTTCTAGTAGATTATGGGAAGTTATCCTCCTGCTTTTATAAGCACTGGCATTGGGCTAGGGATTATGAAGCCCCTGGGGGGCAGGGACTGTATCTCATTCAACTTGGCTCCCCCAGAGGACTTGGTAAAACTACTCCTGGCAGATGCTCAGGAAATGCACACTGAATAGAGCCCTATCTGTTACCCTGAAGATCAAACGGTAATTAAAGTCTGCAAATGGCTAGGACAAGCCTCCATTTCACCAGGTACGTTCTGAATGACAATTAAGTCATTAGAGTGAAGGAGGATCCCTTCCCTTCAACTCAGGTGCCAAAATATAGAACTCCCAAGTCTGAGTCCTTTGCGTTGCATAGTGGCAGTGTGGAATTGGAGCACATGATCATCCCCCGAGATTCTTACAAATAGGCCTAATGAAGGCAGAAATGGTGAGTTAGAGCAGCAGATGCTGAGTTTTCTCTCAGAACAGCATAAACAAGGCTCTAATCATGGCTTCACTCAACTTCCTTCCCTGCTGCAAATTCTGAGCCATGTTTAGACTTCTGCGGTAACATGGATTCTTTTTTCTCTTAAGGAGGAAAAAAAAAGCCAATTCTCTAGTATTCATCCTCGTCTACACTGGAAATCAGCAATGGCGTGGAGGGGGGGGCGGGGAGCACAGGGCCTAGGTCCCCTAGAAGAGGGCCTGCCTCAGACAAGGGGAAGAAGGCGTGCAATTTATCACCTAGCAGGTGGTCCTAGGACACACTGGTAGAGGCATGGGGAAGAGACACAGTACGAGGTGTATGAATGAGCAGGTTTCTATGTGGGTAACTGGGGGAGCTCTGGGAGAAGGCTGCAACACACCTTGCGGGTGCCTTGCCCACTTCCTCTCCCTCTCATCCATCACTGATGCAGGCCGGGAGCTGCAGAGGCTCTTGGTAAGATGCTATCCTGGAGGGGTGGATGCCCAGGGGATACGGGAGGGTTACTGATGGCATCCTCCACACCTGTCCTGTAGGGTGGGCTGGAGGGGAGGTAAGGGCTTTTGGGTGCCCCGGAAAACTGAGTAAATGGCAAAGGATGGGAGAGCTGGGCATGAGGAAAATTGTAACCCTCCCCGGACTCAAAATACCTCAGCTTCAATAAGGACCAAGGGACAGCCTTGGTGTATTATTTTAGAGCAGTTCTGTTTATCTAGTATTTGCATGTTTGTAAAGGAAAAAACTAAAGTTTCTCCAGCCTGGACCAACAGTGGCCTCCTTGTAAACCAGTTTCAGTTCCCACTTCTGTTGTTAAGGCTAACTGCTGTTTGCCAGGCGTTTTGCCTTGAATCAAATCCCTGAAAACCACAAGTAAATGAAAATGTTCTTAAATTTCCACAAGCCGTCCACCTCAAGTTCAGGGTTGCACTGCAGTCCACACTTTGACTAACCGGTTTGTTAAACATCTGCCGAGAGCCACCCAGGAACCAGGCAGCACACTAGCAAGGTGGCCAAAGCTTCCTGTATGTGAGAGTTGACAGCACATGAGCTCATCTGGCCCTTACAACAGCCCAAGAGGCAGGCAAGATGGCACTGGTGTCATCCCATGTCCCAGAGAAGGACATTGAAACTCAGGGAGATAAAGCTACTTGCTCAGGATCACACTGCTGGTAAGCGTCAGAGCAAGGACTGGAGTCCAGCTCTTTTGCATTCAAATTAATTCAGTGGACTTTTCCTGGGGACCTACTATGTGCCAAGCACTGTGGATACCAAGCCTGCAGCCCTGGAAGCCAAGTTAGAAGGATCGTGGCTTCTGGCTCCCCTTTTAGTCTTCTTCCCTCAAGCTGCTTCCCATTCTCAACCGCTGTGTGTCTTAATTTTGCAAGGAGTTAGCAGAGTGTCCTAAAAAAGACTTCTTCTATAGGTAAAAGGGTTTAGAAGGCACCAGGAACCTTGTGCAAACGAGAAGCTGAAAATGTACCTAAGATCTTCAGAGGGAGGGTGGGGCACACCTACTTACAAGGACCAAGCTTTGCCTTCCAGGGCAAGCACCTGAGGTAGGCAGGCCAGGGAAGCCTCGGAGTAGACCCCCAAAGGGGCCTCTACCCCTGGGCTGGCTCAAAGGCTGGCTGTGAGTTAGCTCTGCCCTGAGGCTGCTGCTCCACTGTCCCCTCTCAATAAGAGAAGCAGGCAGGAGGCAAGGGAGAGGGAAACACACAGGACACAGGGGCGTCAAGGGCACAGCAAAAGACAACATGATAACCTGTGCAGAGGCCTTTTGCAAGGTCAAGGTAACTGGCATGAGGCAATTTAGGAGCTGATAAGCCCTGGGTAATCTACGCTGTGGGTAAATTCCTGAAAGGTTCCAGAAGACAGAGTCTTCACCAGCCTCTTATTGAGGGGAGGAAGAAGCACAGGCCCAGAGAAGGAAGGAATGAACTCACAGTCCCAATGGGGAGTCAGGCCAGCATCAGGCAAATCTCTTGCCCTGTTTGGGTCTCAGTTTCCCCTCTATGAAATGAGATGATAACCAGGACCCTTCCAGCTTGGACAGCTGACTCAATAATTCAGTGACCTTCTGTCCTGGTAGAAAAGGCACCTCTGAGGCCCTTTAAATTTCGAAAACTGACATGTACATAACACCTGCATTCTGGTGGCTCACAAGATCCCTCTGACAGGTCATCAGAATAAATGTCTGTTTTAAACACATAAACAGGAGCATCTGAAGGCCCTGATACTCAGTAAAAGCTGGACACAGATGTAGGTGTCCATGGGACCACATGGAGGAGCCAGCTTAAATCCTCCATTCAGCTGTGTGGCCCTGGGATCCCCACTGACACCTAAGGCCCTGCCCCACATGCCATCCTACATGTCATTAAGTGTGGGAGCAGCTATGAGAGGTAGATGGCAGACAAAAAAGCACCCAAAGGTTTCAACATTCCAGGTAAATAATCTGAATTTGCCCAGAAAAGTGTTGTAATTTTGACAAAGTGCTCATCAGTTTTGCTGAGCCAAAAAATATATTACACATACTAATATGCTACCTCACTTAGTTTTCCCCATATCCTGAGAAGGATAGTCCCATTTTACAGAGGAGGACAATCAAGGCCCAGAGAGGTGAAGTCACTTGCCTGATGCTCTACAGTAAGTGACTTGAGCTCGGGTGGGCCAGACCACAAAGCCCAAGCTCTGAACACTGCTATACTGCCTTCCTAGAGCAGCCAGATATGCCCGAATAGTCACTGGTGTTAGTGTTCAACCCTAACACTTGGGGGGGAAAAGGCAATAAAATTGGTGTATACTACTTGCTGTGCTCAGCCAATCCATATTTTACAAAATACTTTCCTAGAATGATATGATTTGAGAACTGGAATTGAGACAAGAGAATTTAGTTATAATCATTCAAAAAAAAAAAAAAAGTAAGTATCTTTGCCAAGATGCTCACTTTGTTCAACCAATGAAGAAGTCTTAACAAATGGGAAAATAATTACGTTTGCCTAAAATTACATCTTTTGTGCACGCCAGAGAGCTGACATGCGTTTCAATTACCTGCCACAGGAAGATGAATGGGTAAATGGACAAGATTGTATTACAGAGCACTGGTGCTGCAGAAGCTCTCTCCTTACTGATCTGAGCCCTGGTGGGATTGTCTGAAGGAATCTGAATAACTCACTTTCATTTCTCCCTTTCCTCTGGGTGACTGTGGGATCCCCTGGAAGTGAATGGGCACAGGAGGTGCTGCTCCTCCAGATGCTGAAGAACACTCAGTTAATGACCTTCTGCCCAGCACTCTGGCTAAAGACCCTGATAACGACCATGCTGATCTGCCTCAAGTAACCACACCCCAGCCCACCCCACCCTGCTCCTGCCTGGTGGATTCTGACAAGTCACTGTCCACCTCTGCACCTCTCTTTCCTCCACACCACACAAGGAGTCTGGATGGTTCTGGAGGCCCCTGAACAGCCACAGGCAAGCTCAACAAATGACCTGACTTCTTCAAGAAATATAAAAGGTCTAAAAAGTGGGGGGTTTAATGGATGAAAGAGACTAAAGAGACACACCAAGCAGATGCAGTGGGTAGAATGGACTCTGCATGGTTCTCCCACACAGCATCTGTAAAGACGCCTTAGAGACGACTAGGGGTTCAACACCGACTGGGAATTAGTGGATATTAGAAATTGTTGTTCAATGTTTTAGGTGCAATAACAGTATTGTGGTTATGGTTTTAAAAGTCCTTATCTGGTAGAAACGCATACTGAAGTATTTATAGATTGAAATGAGATCATGTCTAGGAGCTGCTTTAAATAAAACACGATAGCAAAAAAGGGGGCGATGGCATGAGTAAAGCTAAAACAAGATGGGTGAAATCCTGACAATGGCTGAAGTCGGGAGATGGGTACATGGGGTTCATCATGCTCTTCTCTCTACTTAAACAGTCTGTTTGAATATTTCTACAATCCCAACCAAAAACCAGGCAGGTGTGGTAGCATGTGCCTGTAGTCCTAGCCATCCGGAAGGCTAAGGTGGGAGGATGGATTGAACCCAGGACTTTTAGGCTACAGTGTGCTATGACTGTGCCTGTGAATAGTCACTGCACTCCAGCCTGAGCAATAGAGCAAGACTCTGTCTCTAAAAAAAAGGAGGGGAAAAAACATCTAAAACATCGCAGGGCTTCTGAGAATACTAGAAGTGACTTAGCTCCCACCATTTATGCTTTCATAAGCAGGACTAGGCCTGTCATCCTTAGCGCTCTGGGCGGCCAAGAGGAAAGATAGCTTGAACTCAGGAGTTCGAGACCAGCCTGAGCAAGGGTGAGACCCTCCCTCTCTACTAAAAATAGAAAAGCTAGCTGGGCATCATGACAGGCACCCGTAGAGCTAGCTACTCGGGAGGCTGAGGCAAGAAGATCACTTAAGCCCAAGAATTTGAGGTTGCTGTGAGCTATGATGCCATGGGACTCTACCCAGAGCAAAAGAGTGAGACTCTGTCTCAAAAAGAAAAGAAAAGAAAAAAAGAAAAGAAATATACTTTCATAAGATGCTCAGAGTCATGTGGGAAGATGGAATAGGCCTGAGCAGTAGAGTCATCCCTTCGTATCCAAGGAGGCTGGGTTGAGGACTCCTTGAGGGTACCAAAATCCCTGGATGTTCAAGTCCCTGATGTAAAATAAGGTAGTATTTATGAATAAACTATACATATCCATGTACCTTAAATCTTCTCTAGATTACTTATAATACCTAGTACAATGTAAATTCAAAGTAAATAGTTGTTATACTGAATCATTCATGAAACAAGGATAATGACTAGAAGAATTAGAAGAAAAGCCTGTACATGTTCAGTACAGACACAAGCATCTTGACTATTTTCTGCCTCCAGTTTGTTGAAGGCACAGATGCAGAACCCATAGCTATGGGGGCTGACCCTAATGCAGTTGAGAAAAAAAATATTCCAAATACGTTGAAACGAGTGTTTTCCCAGAGAGGTGTTTTCTATGGACTCTATGTTCTTTTATCTGGAACAACGCACTTTCATTCCTTTTATTTTGTTGCATAAAGAACAAAATCCCAACACATAAATTTCATCAATTAGAAAGAATAAGCACCAAAAAGCCTACCTTGAAATTGAGTAAATTTAATGGTCCCCATTCTCTCCCCATTCCGGAACACAACTTGACCCTAAAAACAAAACAAAACAAACAAACAAGAACAAAAGAGAAATGTCACATTAGGCCAGAGACTACTGATCTCTCTAAAATGTGTTAATCATACAATGCAATTATTAATTTTGGAGAAAAAAGAGACCCCCTTTGGACCACAGAAGCAAATCAAACTAATTGTTTTTAAATTGGTTGTGACTTTATCTGGTTAATTTGAGGAACACAAGATCAATAATGGAATTAGCACAGGTGAATTACATGGAGATAAGCATCACCACCATCATCATTATGACTACTAACCACTCCTGGGTCCTGTGTCATATTGGGGACAAAGTCATCCAGGGTGTTGGAAAGATGGGGACAAAGGTGAGACCCCCAGGGCCTGGCCCTGACTCTGCTCCCTGCACTCCACCCACAAATATGGGGGCTTTTGCTGATGCTACGGTTTGAAGATCAGAAGGGTGCTAGAGGTCTGTTAGTGTTTCTTATTAAGGACAGAGAATGTTTTCATAAGTTTTTCCCGAATGGTGACGTCAGCCCCAATTATAACTGGGCTATGGTGCAGCACAAAATTAAGCTTCTTGAGGCAGCAAGACCTGACTAGTGTCACAGGCAGCTGAGCGTCCCTCATTAGGGAACTTGGGGACTAAAGACAGCATCATCTTCTGCATCTGTCTTGCTGGCTTCCATATGCTTGGCTAAACAAACCAGGAATTTAAAGAGGGAATGTCGTCTCTTCTTGCCAATTCACGGTCCACCTCAAATTCTGCAACCATGCAAGGAAATTGACTCACAGTCTGTCACTGGATCTTTATGACGAACTTAAGTGGTAAGGGGATGACCCCCCAAGAGAGTGAGACTGAGAAAGGTTATGCAGATTATACAAGGTCATTGTAAGTGAGGCTGCTGAGATTCGGAGGCAAGTTTGATTTTAAAGTCCACGCTATTTCATTACAGCATGTTGCTTCTGATACAGATGCAAATTCCCTCCTGTCTCCTCATTCTCATAAAATTAGAAATTGTTCTAAAGGTACCCTGCTTTCCTCTCACAGTTATGCACTTGGGTTATCAGGAGCAGCACTGGGTGCTGGTTTCTACTTCATTCTTCAGAGAGAGCCCCACGAAGCACCTTCCCTAGGTGAAACCCCCAAACCCTGGGGCTTTCAGAACGCAGGGGGTTCCGCCAACCTCTTCTCAGAAGGAGAAACACCTTCCAAGGCCACTCTGACACCTTTTTGAAATCCTGAAGACAGCTGTGAGTAGTATCAGTTTGAAACTAACGCCCACCGAATTTTATATTCAGGTGACAGTAAGCAACTCCCTGGAGTGTGAAAACACTTCAAGGTAAGGTGAGACAGGAGCTGTAATTTTATTTCTAGGGACGATTGAAAATCACAGAACACCTTCCAAAAGGATCACTTTTATGTAAATGAACCACTTGGCCTAGGTGGGAAAGAAGCAAAGATGTCCACAAAGGAGGATCTTCTTTTGTTTGAGATCTAACTAATTTGACAATCTCCTGCCAAGCTTTGAAGAATTTCAAAGGCTTCTAGATTTAAAATGTGAACATTTTAGAATCTGCAGTATCTTTATTAGTTAAATTAAAAAATATGTGGAAAGGTATTCAAAGTTTGGATGGTATGACATTGGAAGGGAGTGTGGTATGTTTTAAACAAAACCATTTAGTCCATCATTGAAGACAGGCCTGTCATATTCTATTTTGCAAACAATAACTACTTTTACTAACAGTAATCCTCCCATCTCCTGGATTTCTCAGGTAATGCAGTGGAAGGAAGCCCGTCTCAGTCTTACAAACCTGGGCTCATTCTCCTCTCAGGCAAGTTCTGGAACATCTCTTAATTATGTGCCTAGCATAGTAAATGGCGGTAGTAATTTTTATTTCAACATTTGCGATAGCAGGGAGCTGAAATAAAAACTTTTAAGCACCAGAAAGCTTTTCAACCTTCGGGAAGAGAGTTTCAACTGTCATATGATTTCAGCTGGCAAAGGAGTAAACCACCGAGGCCCCACCTGGGGCTCTCCCACCACACAAGCCCTTGTGTGTTCTGTCTACTAAGTGGAGAAAGTGGAGAGTTTCTGTGACTGCAGGAACCTGGTGCTGGAGGACACACAGCTGGGTAGCCAGCTAGGCTGAGGGTCTGCACCCGAGATGGGGCACTACGCTCTGTGAAGGGCCCTCTGAGGAAGAGGTATCATGTGCTTCTCTCCTGAGGGAGTCACCCCAGGGTTGGGTTTGACCCTTGAAAGTGTCCCTGGGACCCTTGGCTGACTGGACAGGGCCCAGTGTCCCAGCCAGGACAACCTTGGTAAGACTGGGCATGAGGAAGGTCGCAGGACATCTAGGTGATCTTCAGGGAATTCTTCCCGGTATGAGAAGGTGGTCAACTCAATCAACAGTCCGCAGATATTTACTTACTGTGTGCCAAATACTCTGATAAGTGCTGTTCCTCCTCTCAGAGAGCTTTGCATCCGATTAGTAAGGCAAACAGGGATGCCAATAAATGAGTAAGAAATTTCAGTTGGTGAGGAGTGCCGTGAGGAAGATAAAGAGGGGGATGGCAGAGGGCTGATTTAATGGAGTGGTCAGGGAAGACCCCACTGACGAGGGGATTCAAGAGCTGAGAACTACCGGCAGGAAGGAAATATTCCAGCCAGAGAAAAGCCAGGGCAAAGCCCTAAGGTGAGGAGGGCTTGGGTGTTCAAGGAACAGAAAGGGCCATTGTGGCCAGAGTGCAGTGAGAGGTGCAGTGGGGCGGGGATGGGTGGTGGGAGATCAATAGGTAGGTGGGGCCCGGTCCCACTGGACCTGGAGTCCACGCGGCAGGATCAGGAGGTGATTCTGAGTGCAGTGAACGTCGTGGGGGTGGGGAGGTGAAGCTACGCAGCTCTGTGATCTGGGATTCGGATAGGGAACGGATGACAGCACATCAAACGTGGCAGCAGAGAATCTGCTTGGAGGCTCTGGAGCAGTGATCCAGGTGTGAGAGGACGGTGACTATGGTGGAGGTGGCAGCTCCAAGTGCATGGCAAACGTGGCTGAGCAGTGTGCAGCACTGACCTCGCATTCCGCCCACTACCCTGCACAGCGCGTGCTGTGGAGTGCACCCAGAAGCCTCTCAGGAGGGGCTGTTGAGATGCCCTGCACCAAATGAGAGCTACATCAGTTAAGCCTGTACCCTCTTCCTGGGACAGTCTGCATCCAAGGGTCAGTGTGAAGGTGCATAGTTCTAGCCAGCTTGCCTCAGTTTGGGGCAACTGTGAAGGACTCTGGGATCCAAAGGTCCCCATATGTGCATCACTCTACTGCAACAGATTCCAATTTGGCCCTCTGTGTAGTCCTGGTCAGCTCCCTCCCACCCAGCTTCTGTGCCTGAGAAAACTCCCTGATAAACTTCCCATATGAACAGCTTCCTCGCAGAGTGTTTCCTGGGCTACCCAATCTCAGACACCCTGTCATCAGAGGTCCTTGGCGCTAGCTCCTTCTCACCATCTGAAGGCGCCTGAGTACCAGGCGGGTGGGAACAGAAGAGGCAATGGGCTGAGTGCACAATCCCAGGCTGTACCTGAGAAGTATCACGTTACTGAGACAGGCCTGCACCATGAATTAAGTTCAAAGGCAACGAGAGTTGGGTAACTCTGGCCGGGACAGTGGCTGACATCTATCTGCTGGTGCACAGAATACACTCACTCCTCCATATTCCCTCTGTGTTGCAGGGGCTGGAAGCCCGGAAGCCACATCTCCCAGCATCCCCTGCCAGCTGGTTTCCATTTCGGGTTGCTAAAGCATTCACGGGGGTTTAGAAAGCACACACCAGGGAAAAGCTTTTTCTTTCTGCTCTGGTTGCAGCAGTAGGAGCTGCGAGTGACTGAGACCGTCTGCGGGGCCTGGCAGCTCCTTGTTCCTGCTGTCAGTGTGTTGGGGGCCCCTGGCTGCCTGCTTAGTGGCCAGAGATGGGGGTCCTCAAAGCGGCAGAAACAACAGCAGCAAGAGCCTCGGAGGCCACTGTGCGTGGGCTTCGCCTCCACTATTTTATTTGTGTTCCCAATCTGCTCTGTGGTCATTTCTATAAATTCCTTAGAAGTTAGAATCCATTATCCGGCATTACCCAGTCAAGAAAAAGAGAACCCACTTGAGGCATTTCAAAGGCAATGGCATCACCATTTTCCTTTTTGTTCTTCCAGCCTCAGGGGCTTGGCAATTTTCTGTAGAAACTTATCTGTGATAAGGGGCATCTACTTGTTCTGCTCTACCGTCCCTTCCAACAAAGTTGTAGCCAGTTCCCTGCATTAAATCTCCCACTAAAATGCCCGAAGTGCATTCTATTTTCTCCACTGATGCTGATGGGTAATGGATTCTAACTTTCAAGGAGTTTATAAGATGACCACAGAGCAGATTGGGAACACAGATAAAACAATGGAGGTAAAATTCCAAGAGGATGATTCATAAGGAAAGGTTTTTTTCTCCCCAAAAGAGATGTTGCTAATGTCAAAGAAAGCAGTTTGTTTCATAAAAGTTGATCCAAACAACAGTTCAAAGTGGGAGCAATGAAGCTGCATTTTCTTCTTCGGAGAATCTTCAGAACTTGAAGGGTCAAATGTGGAGGAAAAAAAAAAAAACAACCTGAAACTTAACTTTTGGCATTAACCAGACAAGGATAAATATTGCCATCCATGGGAGCTTGTGCAGACACTGAGCGTTTCTGAACATTAATCCTCCTATTTGAAAAACAGTAAGAACAGTACCTACTTCTCAGGATGCTCCTGAGAATTAAGAAGACAGTTATGAAAAGGGGACGGCCCAGGATTGGCCCACAATAAAGGGCGACTCTTACCATAATCCCTCCAGTTAATCTGTGTCAGCAAAATCCCATCTGATGCCCATGCAGAGTAAAAACGTACACTAAAGATTCTAGAAGCCAGTAGGATTCAAGAGCCTCTTCTTTTAAAAATTAATCCCGTTTTCATTGTTTAATGTTTTACAACTAAGCATGAGTAAAATTCCCTCTAAAAATAGTTTATGAGTCTTCTGGGCCAAGCCCTGTATTGGGGCTTTTATTTGTTTGCTTTTTTCTGTCTTGAATTTCACAGCAGAGAGCAGGGATATCCTGCCTGGAAACATGATTTGGTGTGGGGAAGGGTCTGAGAGGCCAGAAGGTTGATGCTTTGATGTCTCTGTGAGGCTTATAGGCTGGAGGCAGAAGCTAGTCTGGATGGGGATGGCTTGGCTCAGCCCAGTAACCTGGAGCCCCAGGCCCACTGAGAGACACAGTCTGCAGATCACAGTGCATTTAGGGAAGGATTTTTTTTCCTTAATATGACTCTACACTGCACTGTAGTCTCTGGGCTGTCAAGTTTCCCTTTAAGAGGTGTGAGCATGCATACTCATCTGAGTGAATGATTTGTGCTGTGGGGAAAAGGATCTTCACTGACACATCACACTGGCAGGGAAATCTCCAAGTAGATGGAATCTGAAGGGCCATGAGGGACCTGTCCTGGTCACCTTTGCTGGAGGAAGCATCAGGGCACTGTCTATGCAGATGATCCAGCCCCATCCTGGCCCTCCACCCAGGACAGCGTTGGTCTCAAAGGAATAAGGCAGACTTTAGAGAACACTGTGGTTAGGTTGCTAGTCAGGTGTTTCATGAAGGTTAGAGATTGGGGCCATGCAGGCTTGAGGAGAAGATGCCCTCTTTTCCATGGGGTCAGCCGGACTTAAAAAGACAGAGAAAGACCAAATAACTGGGTACACTGCCCGCATGTTCTGCAAAGGTAAAATATGTTCCTTTTTTCTGCATGTCCCCTTGGGTGACAGGAGAAGATATATTTTGCATACTGTTTAAAGATTTTCTTACACTAGAAATTCCTTTGATAGGTGCAGGCCTTCAGGAATGTGTGATGTAGCTACAGAGCCTTCAGCAGTAGGTTTGCAGAGAATTGTGAGAAGGAGCAGGATGGGGTGTGGTCTGTCCCATACCTACCCTTCTGCTGGTGGGCAGTAAGATTTAGGGGCTTCCTTCTGAGGACATGATCAGATGGTCCAGAAGTTCTGTGCAGTGACCAACCATAAAGCAAGCGGTGGCCTAGGGTAGGGCGGGTTGCAGTGCAGAGAAGTGGAAAACAAGGGGACGTGGCCCAGGAGAGGTGAAGCAATACTGTCTCTTTTTTTCCCAGTTATTACAATACAAGAGCCAGGCTTGTTTAGAATAGCAAAATCTCAGACATGAACAAAATGTCCATGAAGTAGGGAAATAAATGGAGTAAACTGTGGTGCAGACACATATGTGATGCCATGTTGTGATGTATGCATTCAATCAACAAGTACTGTTGGGCACTAGATTCAAGAGTGAGCAGAATCAGCACGGTCCTAGATTGCATGGGAGAGACAATAATAATAATAATACACGGATAAAGGATAAATAGTGAATTGCAGTGAACTGTAATCATGAAGGAAAAGATCAGTGTGCTAAGAGGGGAAACTCCAGGAAGACCTGACTCAGACTGGGGCTGATGAGGGCCTTTCTGAGCAGTTGGCATTTGCACTGAGACCTGAAGGAGTCGGCTGAGCTAAGAGCAATGGGGAGAACACCCTAGGAAGATGGAACTGTGCGAGCCAAGGTCCTGAGGCAGAAAAGAGATTGGGAACTCAGAGGACCTGAAACAATACCAGTGAAGCTGCAAGTGGTCATTGAGGGGGAGCTGAGCAAGGAATATGACCAGCAGGGCAGACCAGAGCAAGGTCGTACAGAACCTCACCACATCACGGGTGCTGGCCTCCATTGTGAATGCAAGGGGAGATGCTGAAGGGTTTTAATCAGGGGGTGACCTGATCTAAGTTATTTAGACTTGAAATGATCTTATAGGAGCTATGAAAAATCAGAAAAAGAGCTATTCTGATTGTGCCAGGTCCTGGCTCACTGTTTACCAAAGTCATTTTCATTTCCTCCTGTGCATGTGGCTAGACTACATTTTCCAGCCTCCCTGATGCTGTGACAAGTCTAAGCTAATGGAATGTGGGTACAAGTGACAGATGGTGTTCCAGGTCTGGTCCGTGGAAACCTCTCACGGGATTCTTCATGCCTCCTCATTTCCCTCTCTGTCAACCAGATTGATAGGATCTATCAGAGAACCCTGAGGCCCAAGGAACAGTGGGGACATAACACATAGGGCCAGGGTTCATAAATGACCATGTGGAAGAACTGTCTACCAAGTAGAAGCACCCACTTTGCATAAAAGAGAAATACAATTTTGCTGTGTTAATCCACAAAGATGCTGAGATAACTTTGTTATGGCAGCTAGCATTATTTACTCTAACTAAAAAATAGAGAATAATAAAAGTTTTAAAAGGCAGGGTAAAACCTCTGTCTTCACAAAATAAAATGGTTAACTAACACTGGTCGGGCCTGGACTGTGTGACTATGTTTTTTCTTTTTTTCCTTTTTAATAATTTACCCATCTTCTACAATGAACAAGTGCTTTTTTTTTTTTTTGAGACAGAGTCTTATTATGTCACCCTCGATAGAGTGCTATGGCGTGACAGCTCACTGCAACCTCTAACTCCTGGGCTTAAGTGATTCTCTTGCCTCAGCCTCCCAGTAGCTGGGACCACAGGCGCTCGCCACAACGCCTGGTTATGTTTTTTTGCAGTTGTCGTTGTTTAGCTGGCCCGGGCCAGGTTCAAACCTGCCAGCCTCAGTGTATGTGGCTGGTGCCATAACCACTGTGCTATAGGCACCGAGCCAACAGGTACTATTTTAATAACAAGAAAACTTTATTAAAAACTTTTTTGAAAAGATGTTATAAGGAGGCACATTTTCACAGGCAAGAAATAGCAACATCATCACCAACAAAATAATACTCCTCTTGAAATAGATTAATTTTTACTGACAGCTTAGAGTTTTCCTGAATAAGAGCCAGAGATCTGTGCAAACACAAGCACATTTCCCCCTCAACTTAGAATAATAAAAAGAGTAATGAACAAGGAGTCAGAAAACATAGATTCAAGCTGAATTTGTCTATTTTCTAGGAAGGGAACCTGGGGCAGTTCTCTTTTTATTTCTGTCCTCAGGTTTTCTTCTGCAAACCACGCAGAGATAATCTTCACATTGCAACATTTGTGTATGCTATTTATGATTTTTCCACTGAGGGGTTCTTCTTTATTAATAAATTCTCAATAACAACCTCAAGGGCGATGAAGTGTGCATTATTACCTCCATTTTACAGATGAGGAAACTAAGGGCCTGAGAAGTCAGGAATGTGCCAGGGGTTACATAACGACAGGCAATATAATTGGGATCCACTTATATTATGCATCAACTTCAAGTGCATGCTCCTAACAACATGTTATCCTGTCTTGCCTTTTCGAGGAGCAGTCATTGATCAGAGAGTGAGTCCCGGACAGCTTTGGGCTAAGGGATGGTGTGGGGGTAGGGTAGGGAGAGGAGGAGAAAAGATAGGTAGTCAGGGATGTGCTGGAAAATGCTTAACACTGGCTGTTCGGGAGAAAAAAGCAGCACTCTGATTCGCAGTGTTTGCCAATTTCCATGGTGTAAATACACCCACCATGGTGGATTTTAAGCTATCAACAATTTAACAACTGGCTCACAAATTCCTGATAATTTAACAACTGGCTCTGAGCTCTCTCTGGAGCCTGCAAGAGCTGGCTGAAGCACACCGGTAACCAAGCCAGTCTTCTCTGGCATTCTTACTAGGAATGTGAATGCAAAATGTCCAGTTTTTAACCTGTACAAGAAGTGGGTAAGAATTTCTTCTCAGAAACAAGGGAGGCCACTTCAAATCAGACTGGGAACAGCTGGAGGGAAGAGTCTGGTGCCAGGTATACACTTATCAACTGTCAGCTCCCAGTCTCCCTTCCCTACCCTGAAGCCACATCTCCCAGACTTCTCTGTCCTCTTGGGGAGAGTGGAAGAGTAGGGGTGGGGTGAGGACTCAGGAATGCTGGGGATTCCTGCTCTGATCAGGGTCCTGCCTCCAGCTTCTTTCTGTACGTACAGCACTAGTCTCTGTACCCCAAAGAGGTCCCAGCAGCAGTGGGCATCACTGCTGGGGGAACTGAATACTAGCTGTGTGGGGCTTCTCCTCTGAGCTCCCAGGTTCTACAATATCACCTCTGCCCTTTCATTCTTCTAGCCTAGGTGTGGTATCTCTGGACTGCTTCAGGGTTTCTTTTACACGCCTTCCTCCTCCCAACACCTATTAAGCAATTCCCTGTATTAAATCTCTTCAATTTGAAATACCCAGCAAGATTTATGTTTTTCTCACTGGATCCCCCATCTTCTTCATTTACTATGTGGTCCCTATTGAGACTTGATCCTCTGAGCATGAGCCTCGTATGTCAGGCCCCAATCAATGTGGTCTTCTCTCCTCATGCCCTCTTTAGTGCTGGTGATGTGCCTGCCCTACCCCGACCTCTGAGGGTGGGGTGGGGGGAGGGTGCCCTTGGCTTTCTCCTCCACACCCTGAACTGCATGTGGTAATTGCTTCTTGTTGGCTGGGGCTCCCAAGAGCTGGGAAGTGACCTTTTCCTTTGAAGGCCTGGGAAGGAACAGATGTAGGACTACTGCTTAAATCTTGTTAAGTTGAATTGAACAGATTGGGGTCTCCAGTTTTGGGGGGCACCAGAGCAAGATCCCTCAGGAAGAGAGGGATGAAGGTGATAGGTTTGTTTTTTCCCTTTTAAAAGACTAACATGTAGCAGTGTGATAACTGCTTGGAGGTCTGGAAGCATAGGGGAGGGACATCTCTCAGATGGGGGGTGCTTGGAGGGGTACAGGGAAAAAATGAACGTATTAGCCAGGCAGAGAGGATGGGAGGGGGAATGTTCTGGGCAGAAGGAACAGAGTATGCAAAACCTAGAGGCAAGACAGACTGTGGCTCCATGGAGGACCAGCAAGGAGGCACAGCTGCTGGTAGGTTGTGGGGAGTAGGGGCCTGGTGAGAGGAGGGAATGTGGGAGCCACACCAGGCTGGGCTTTGGACCTCATGTCCCAGATGAGAGCTGCAGAGGGAGCATGCCAGGAGGTGACAGGTCCAGTGTGCTCTTTTAAAAGCCACTTGGTGGCTTTCCATGGTGCTTTGTGGAAAATGGATGGGTATGAGGGACAGACTGGAAGCAATGAAGGCTGTCAGAGCTGTTGTGGGGTCCAGGGGAGAGGGGGGTAATGTGGATGGGGAAATGCTAATGGATCAAAGGGCGGGAAGGAGATGGGACCAGCAGGGCTTAGAGAAGGGCTGGAAGTGAGGGAGGCGGCAGAAGACGATGGTCCTCGGCTCTCTGGTGTGGGCAGACGGGCAGATGGTGGTGCCACTCCTTGCCTGCAGTCTGCAGAGGGGAACTGGCCAGACCAGCAGGTGTGGTCTTGGCCCAGGTTGTGGCCCGAGTGGCAGAGCTATAAAGTCACCATCACCAGGTCCCCGCCTGGACGCCTCCTCCCTCCTCCCTTCTTCTCTCTCGGTCGTTTGCAGATGCAAGCATCCTTATGACTAGAAGTATTTAATTTTTGCTTTACTGTACGTTCTATTTTTGTTAAATAGATTAGTCTCCGTCAGGAAAACCAAGTTGCTGACCAGCTGACCTATAAGTCTGAGACATGCAATTTGCAATCTGTTGGAATCTTTACTTTAAGTCAGGGTGGGCCGCACCCTGGCCCAGGGGGTGGTGGGACAGGGCTCAAATTAGACAGCTGGCACAGTGGCAATCCAGGTGTGAGGCGAAGTGACTGGGCAGAGAGAGAAAGAAAGGCATGGACCAGAGAAATGTGAAAGGGAAAATGGACAAGGCATGGTGACTCAGGGGACGAGTGACTCCAAGGGCGGCATACTGGGAGGCAAGCCTTCTGGGTCTACTCAGGATCCCCAGCCACTTTGGTTGCAGTCTCCTCCAGTGTGTAAGGAGATAAAGTTCATGTTATCTGAAAGCCGGGTCGAGAATTTCTCTTAAAGAGAGGACATCCCTGGGGTGGAAAGGAATCTCAAATTAGCCTCTTGGGGGAAGGAAAGAACCTTGGTGTACAGCTGGGCAGGCAGGGGCTGGGCAGCCGGCCATTCCACTTTCCTCCTGAGAAGGAGAGGGCCTGAAGGGTGAGGGGAGAGAGACCACCCAAGGGTGGCTGAGGATGACCCAGGTCTGGAGTAACTCATCAGATTCAACTCAGTGTCACTCAAATTACATTCTCTAGTACAACTCCCGCTTTGCCCAGCCCTGACATCTCCACCTCCTCACAAGCCCTTGTCAGAGAAGACAGTGTTTGTGTTTTGTTTTGTGTGGACGTAGAAAGGGAGGAAGGAACTGTATCTTCTGCATGGATCCTTGTGGCCCAGAGCTCAGGAAAGCCCAAGGGATCATGCAATGGTCCTAAGCCTGAGTGGACTCAGCATTCGCAGGGCCATGAGGGCGTGAGCACACTAGGACCTGGGAGAAACCTCCAGGTTCATAGTGGGCATCCCTGAACAGAGGGCTGGAGATGGCAACCTTTCTAAGCTGCCAATGGCTGACATCTGCTTACCCATAAGATGCTGGGGTTGGGCAGGAGGCACTCCAAATCTTGGAGAAACTCCCTGGCTTGGGAAGTCTGGGATAGAGCCAGTGGGCATGGGGGTGGGGTGAAGGAAAGGGAAGGGCAAAGGGAGCTCTTGAGCTCTTGTCCAGGGGAAGGAGGTCACGCAGCTCTGTAGGAACACCCCTGTTATACGACAGCCCCCAACCCTCAACTCTCCTTGGATATCTGGAGGAATGAATCCTTAGTGGGCTCCAGCCAGCAGTGAAGCCCCCTCTGCTCTCCCATGACTGGCTCTATAATCACTCACAGCCTGTCTGGAGTCCAGCCTAGCCAGAGTGCCAGTCTCACTTGACCTCATATGACTCTTCCACTTGTGGTCCAGAGGCTGTGCTAATTGCAAGGCTGATGGGAAAAGCAGAGGCATATGCAGAGCTTTCAAAAGGGTGAAGTGCCCTGTTCATGTAAAGAGTGTGGAATTTAACACAGGTGTTTGTTTAAGCAGATATTTGTTTGGCACCTGCAGTATGTCAGGCTGGGCTGGGCACTGGAGATAAAACAGCCGCCAGGGGCAGGGCAGCTTACCCCCTTAATCCTAGTATGCTGGGAGCCCGGGCAGGTGAATTGCTTGAGCTTGGAGTTCATGGCAGGCACCTGTAGTCCCCACTACTGGGGAGGCTGAGGCAAGAGGATAGCCTTAGCCCAAGAGTTTGAGGTTTCTATGAGCTATGATGATGCCGTGGTACTCTACTCTGGGTGACAGAGTGAGATTCTGTCTCAAGAAAACAAACAAAAAACCAGCCCCCAGAGATTAGGGCCTGAGCTCAAGCGGCTCACAGACTGGTGGGGGAAGATAGACTCAAGATACCCACAGCACGAAAGTGCCCTGGCTGGCAGCGTGTCTGGATTGTGGGAACATCTATGCAGCCTGGGGTCAGAGAAGCCTTCCTGGAGAAAGGGTGTCTCAGGTAAGCCTAGAAGGCCTAAGACAGTGTTTCTCAACCTTCCTAATGCTGCGGTCTTTTAATATAGTTCCTGTGGGTCACAACCCACAGGTTGAGAACTGCTGGCCTAGGAAGAGGGAGCCAGGCAAGGAAAGGTTGGGGATGATGAGAATGTATCAGGAAGAGAGAACTGCACCTGGAGGCAAGAAAGCAGCCAGCGTGTAGGACATGGAAATAGTTCCAGGTAGGGGAATCCCAGAAAATAAATGAGAGGTGGGATCAGGGATGAGGTCAAGAAGTGTCTGTGAAAAAGTCACACCAGAAAAGAATAAAAAGAGGAGATATCTTGCTTTACCAGATATTAAGGCACACTAGAATGCTGCAATAAGAGAAATAGATGATTTTGGTTCAAGAACAAGTAGTGAACCAGGGGAAGAGGACAGAACCATGGTCCCCAAACTGGGCACTCAGGTGCCCCAGGAAGCCACGGTGAATTTGCAGGAGTGTTGTGACATAATTTAAATTTTCAAGGGAAACAGTGACATTCAACATCGATCAGACGCTGATCTGATTACCAGCCTGTAGTAATTCACAGTCTCAATGTTAGATTGTGCTACATTCCTTCTGGTGACCTCCCATCTTGGTGAAACTGGGTTTTCAGGGGTTGCTGTGATAAAAAGCAAATATGTGTGTAAATCAACGTGGGACAGGGAAAGGCCAATCTTATTTCAAGGTTTGAGAAGTTGTACATCTTCCAACAGACCCCATATCCCATTGGTAAGTAGTTATCGTTCTTTAAAAATGAAATAAAAACTTTATTTTTTGTTTCAATTTTGTACTTTCTTTTTTTCAAACGGCTGCTTCCTTGTTAGGACTTAAATATTTACCTAGTTGTTTAGACTTAACTACTTAGAAACTTATTTCTTCTGGACTAGAATGCTGTAAAAAAATTACTGAGACACTAACAGTATTGTGAACTGAGAAAGTTTGGAAACCCCTGGAATAAAGGGTTAAGAATCAAATCTATTTATGGAAGGAAATTTAATTCACACAAAAAGTGGCCCCATGAATTGGTGGAGGGTTTGATTGTTTGATGGATGATATTGGGAAACTGGCTGGCTATACAAAGCAAAGCAAAACTTGATCCCTACCCAACTCCACAAGCAAGAGTGGACTCTTGATCAACTAAAGATTTAAATGTGAAGGGTAAAGTTAACAGAAGAAACCACTGGACAAGGAAGAACATCTTAAACAAAACTTCAAACACCCAATCCATTTGGCGAAAGACTGATTTGACTGTATCAAAACTGAGTATTTCTGTCAGAGAAAAGGGCATTCTAGACAAAGTCAATGAACAGGTGACAGAATGGAAGAAGATTTTAGTAAGGTCTAAAATCATCATGGTATGAACAGCCAGAGTATACATGGAATTCCTGAAAATCAACAATATAAAGAGTAACACCATCAGAAAAATGAGCAAAGCATGTGAACAAGCAATTTACAGAAGCCAACAGGCACAAGAATGATGATCACTAGCAATTAGATAAAATTAAAGTGATGGCACTGTATATTGAATAAATGGCAAAAATTAGAGACAGACAATTCTGGGTGTTGGTGAGGACAGAGACATAGGGACCTCATGTGCTTCTGGTGGAATGTCATAGAAGCAGCCATTCTGGACAGCATCTGGCCCTGCTTAGTCAGATTAAATGTCTGTATTCTCTTTGACCCAAAATTCCACTCCTGGGATGTAGCCTAAGAAATTTTCATTAAGGGGACATTTAGAAGGCTGCTCATTGTAGCTGAGTATGTATCTGTGTGTGACAGAGGTGATCTGGAAAGAATCAAAACCGATAGATTAGATGTAATGGAAGGATGGATCACATAAGCACACTGCTTAATAAAAAAAGGAAGAAAGAAAAGGATACATATATACACATATACATCACATTTACATAAATAAAAACACATAAAATGGCACACGTTTTGCAAACAACATGCAAACAAAAAGGTACAGTTAGAATCATTAGAATGCCTATTGTGGAGATAGGGGAATAGCAGCGGGAAATGGAAATAAAAAGGAATGAAAGAATGAACTAGTGTGAGCCTTGCCTGAACCAGAGATGTTCATTGCCATGAATTTATGACTAAGACTAACTCAATTCTATACACCTAAAAATTAAATAAAATAGAACTCAGACTTTACCAAACAGAGCCAAGGTGCTCTATGCTTTGTCTGTGTACATATGTTTGTTTATTCAATCAGTTGTGTGTGGATTCATTCATTCATCATGTTTTGGGAAACCATGGGTGCTATGCTGGGTATTAGAGATGGCATGATGAACAGATGGGTAGTCCTTGACTCTGGTCCTACCACAAGGCCAAGGACCTGTTAGGTATTCAAAGGCTCCAAACCGAGTGGTCCACAGCCTGGGGGATGCCACCACCTTTCCATTTCTTGGTTGAGGAAAATGAGATTCACGTGAGTCTCTGAATCACAGGGTCACTGTCATGGCTGTGAATGGCAGAGCTGGGATCAGAGTTCAGGTGTGTGGATCTCTGAGGCCCCGTGCTTTTTTCCCAACCTGGCAAAGGAGGAAAGGGTAGCACAGCGGTTGTACCTGGGGTAGGCTGCAGTGCTGGCCTCAACTGGCTTATCCCACTCACTCTAGGCAGGACCAGGAAGGCTTCATGGAAGAGGCAGCACGAGTGATAAGTCCTTGAGGAAGGCATCATGGAAGAGGGGGCACTGGTGAGAGGCCCTTGAGGATAAGGTTGTCTGCTTTTTCACAATGGCATCACAATTGCTAGAACTGCACCTAGCACACAGGTGCTCGATAGACAGTTGTTCAGAACAAGTGAATAGATAAATGGAGAGGAAACACACAGGGCTGTGGAGAGCTTGAGGGCTGGCACACAGGGTGGGGAGGCAGGCCTTGAAGCCCAGGCTAAGGAATGTGGGCACTCTTCTGTCAGCCCCAGGGGTCTGAGCCAGCGCGTCCCCTTTACAGGCCATGCTTGGGCAACCAGAATCTCGCACAGCTTTGTCTACTCAGAGTCCACACAGTGTGATGCACAACTTATCTAGGACTTGGGGCACAGGGAAAGGGCATTGAAATAGCAATCAAGAGATCCAAGATACAGTCCTAGCTCTGTGTCTTGGTTTCTCCATATGTAAAATGGTTTGTGTGTGAGTCTGCACATGCCAGCGTGTGTGTGTGTGTGTACACGCGCATATGTGTGTGGTAGGGCAAGAAGTACTAGATGGGACAGTCTCCCAGGCACCTCTGAGCTCTAATGGCCCTCAGCTTTGAGTCCGATGAGTCACTATTTGTGCTTCCAACCCTGGAAACAGTGGGCTGGCTGGTGGGCAGGTGTCCTTGGCATGCCTGATTGAGAACCCATTCTTCCTTTTGGCTCAGCTCCCTAACTAGAGACCCAGATGGCTGCACATGGGGGTTGGGGGACTATTCACTTGGCTTCACAGGCTAAGTCATCACCTAAAATATCTTCCATGAAGAGACAGGTGTTAACAAAGAAGGAAGAGAAAGGGAAGGTAGCCCCAGTGCTCACCCAAGGGGGCAGGTAGGGGTCAGGGGCTAGCAGGAGAAACCAGAATGAAGGCTGTGAGATGTCAGGAGCAGAACAAGCATAGTCAGGTGTCTTAGGCTGTTTTCAGGGCTGGAGCAAGGCCAGTTGAAGCTGGGAGGAGATGTATCAAAGAACCCCTTTGGTTTCTCCCCTCTCCTCCCACCCCTGGCCTGGGCTTGAGGGCATCCTCATTCCCATTCACTGTCACTCTTCTAAGATCCCTGCTCAACTTGTGGGACCTGCTTTTCAATTTGAGAGTCACATTTCATTCCATTTATAGGATCTGCACTTGGTTTATAGCTGCCAGTGTACTTTGCTCAGTAACTCATCCCCTAGTTTTAACAGTCCCTGGTTTCAATGGCAAGATAACGTCAGTCAGGATCTGTGACAGCCACCCTTTAAGATGGCCCCCAATGACTCTTGCCTCCTGGGAATCACAACCAGAATTCTACAGTCCCCTCCCACATTGAATGGGGTTGCCCTGTGTAACCAGTAGGATATTACAGAAATGGCAGAAGTGCTTTCCAGGAGTACATCATAGAAAGACCCTGTAGCTTTGGTCTTGTTTTCTTATGGATTACTCATGCTGTTGGTAGCCATCCATCTTCTCCAATGGAGAGGTCTATGTGGTGAGGAACTGATATGTCCTTCTACCAATAGCCAGCATCACTTTGCCAGACATGTGAGGAAGCCATATTGGGAGTCAGTCCTCCAGCCCTATTAAGCCTTAGGATGACTATAGTCTCAACTGACAACTTGCCTGCATTAGATGAGAGACCCCAGGCCAGAGTCTTCCAGCTAAGTCACTCTTGAATTCCTAACCCTCAGAAACTGTGTGAGATGATGCATATTTACTGTTGCTTCAAGCTACCACGCTTAACATCTGTGAACCAAATGATAACTAATACAGGGACATAGGAGCAAAGAGAATTTACCCTGGCTGGTTCAGGAGAAGAGACTTTTATTAAGAGCTACTCCCAGAATGGTTCTGGCTAAATTGCAGAGGGAAGGTGATGTGTACATAGACTAGCCATGGCAGGACCTGCCACCATACCTCAGAGCCTAAAGGGCAAAGGAAGAAATAGGGTCACTGGAGCTTCATAAGAGCATGAAATGAACAGAAGCCACAACATGGAGGAGTACAGCTTTGTCAGAAGATACAGCCTCAAAGCAGGCAGGGAGGAGGAGGCTGACTCCTGACCCACCTCTCTCCTCTAGGCCTCCAATCTCATGCCTATATTCCAACAAGAAGCCACAGGACAAGGCATGTCTTCCATGGGATCAGCCTCCCAGGCCAAGGAGCAGGGCAGAAAATGGGTATGTGGGACGGGAGGAGAAGAGAGAAACCAAGACAGAGATCCACTCAGCCCCCTGTCAGCTGGAAGGTCTGTGAAGCTAGCACTAGGCTGGATCACATGACTGACACTAAGCCAATCAGTGCAGCCTATTCTCCAGCTATGTGATGGTTCAGGGATGGACACATGACCCAAGTCAGCCAATCCAAGATAAAAGGACTCCTGTTGTTGATGCTATTGGGGAAATAGGTTCCCTCTTTTGCTGAACTTGGCGGTGTGAAGATGGGAACCAGAAGCAACTGTGCTGAAGATGAGAATGGAGCTGGCCTAGGAGAAAGCAGATCTAGACTTGGAGAGATGGAGAAGCCTCACCCTAGACTTTACTAGATCTTGCTAGATCTTTGCTATAGTACAGTTTCCTATTGCTTGCACCAGAAGAGTCCTGAATGATACATTCTCATCAACAGCCTTGGTGATCCTTGAGGCTGCTTTCTCGGGTAGGCTAGCAGAGATCATTAATTCCATTTTACAGATGAAGAGAATGAGGATCAGTTCTCTTTCTCACTTGGCAACCAGTTCTTAATTCACAATTAAGTTAATGATACTAACCTAGTTTTTGGTGTATATTTTGTCCTACATAATTTTAGATTTCTGACTTCTTTTTCATTAGCCCTGCTTTATATATGCCTTTTATTGAAAACTGCTTCAAACTCTCTTTATATGTAGGTGGCACACAATTATTAATTTGAGTCAAACAAGCCAACAAAGCATGGGGTTAGGAAGATTTTCCAGGGTTGCACATCTTGCAGGGAGTGGATCTAACTGGTAGGCAGAACTGAGGTGAGTCCTCAGCCCTTCCTCACCCAGAAGGAGACAGGCCCTCCTTTCTGTACTTAGCCCAGCCTCCTCTTTGACCCTTCTCAAAGAGCTATGCAAAGGCCATTAGTGGGTAGGGGTGTGCCGCAAGGAACCTGCTAAGGACAGGTTACTTGAGCAGTGGTTTCCCAGAGACTTCAGAACGAAGCTGGGGGCATTTTAGTCTGGAAGGGAAGGCAAGGAAACAGATGACTTCTCCTAAATTGGCCAAAGTCCTTTTAACTGGCTGACTGGAATGACACAATCTAGAGTTCTCTGACATTGTCTCCAACTCCTTTCCCCCTCACTGACATGGTCCCGGTCACACTGGCCTTCTGCTTCTTTGCTTGCCTGGTAATTTTTGATTAGATGACAGATCTCTCATTGGGTACTAGATTTTTTTAAATATTCCTTGTCTGGGACATAATGAAGTTACTTGGAAAGAGGCTAGCCCTTTTGAGTCTTGCTTGTAATCTTTGTTAGGTAGGACCAGAGCTGCCTTTAGGGATTTGCTTTACCCCACTACTGAGAGGATCTCCTTGTAAATATTCTCCCCAGGGATTACCTTGTTAGGAAGATGAACTATTTCTGGCCCACCTTGGGCTCTGAGGATCCTTCTGCCTGGCCTGGCCTGTTCTTTTCTTCTGGTTCTTTCCTTGGTCTTAGGAGGTTTCCTCATTACACATGTGCTGCTAAATCCTTGATCTGAGGGGCCCTCCTGCAGATCTCGCTAGCTCTCCCCTCTCCACGCAGCTCTCTCTTCTCTAGTTTTCTGCCTACAAACTTTAGCTTCCTTGGTCTCTGTGAATTCTCAACTGTCTCAATTCAGCAAAGCTGCCAAGCTCTGTTTGGGTTCCCCCTTCCTGTGCCATGGCCTGGAAACTCTCCAGGCACCAAGCTTGGTGATCGTAAGACTCACTTTCTTGTTCCTTCTCTCGGGGTCACTCGCCTCTGCTGTCTGTAGTGCAATGTATGAAAACTGTCATTTCACATAGTATTTTGACTGTTTTTTTAGTTGGTTAAGGCAGGAGAGGACATCTAGTCCATTACTCCTTCATCTTGCCGGGAGTAGCAGCCCTCCACCCCAAAACTCCAGATATTCTCAGTCTGGGATTTTTTTTTTTTCAGTGTGGGATTTTGTATTAGCTGCCCATCTGCTTGGATCAGTCCCCTACTCACGTGCCTGATTCACAGCCTTACCGCCTTTGACTCTTTTTTTTTTTTGAGACGGAGCCTCAAGCTATCCTCCTGGGTAGAGTGCCATGGCATCACCCTCACAGCAACCTCCAACTCCTGGGCTCAAGCGACTCTCCTGCCTCAGCCTCCCAAGTAGCTGGGACTACAGGCGCCCGCCACAACGCCTGGCCATTTTTTGGTTGCAGCCATCATTGTTGTTTGGCGGGTCCGGGCTGGGAATTCGAACCTGCCACCTTAGGTGTATGTGGCCGGCGCCTTAGCCACTTGAGCCACAGGCGCTGAGCCTGCCTTTGACTCTTTTCTCAAACATTACCTTCCCAGAGAGGCTTCCTCTGACAATCCTATTTACATCTCTCTGGACCCCTCCACTGGTGGCATTTCCAGTTCCCTTACTGGCCTGCTCATTTCTTTCCTTTTGGATCAGCAACAATTGCCTTCTAACAAACTATGTAATTAATTTACCCATTTAATACATCAATTATTGATTGTCAGCCTCCTTGCCCTAGACTGTAAGCTCTCTAAAGGAAGGGGTTTTTATTTGTTTTGTTCTCTGCTATATCCTGAGCTCCCAGTACAGTTCTTGGTACATAGTAAATTCTCAGAAATTATTTTTTGAATGAATAAATGAATGAACAGGCGATGAAAAAAAGCCCCCACACAAGCATAGTCATGAAGACTGGAAGTTCTGGTGAGTGCATGGAAGAACATCACTTCTGGGTGACAGCAGCGCTTGGAGAAATGGCTGGTGATATTCACCAGAAATTGCTGGAGAAACACAGGTGACAGCCTGGCGGTGGAGTTCCTAAAATGCCAGGCTGTGTCCCATAGGCAGTGGGGAGCCATGGAAAGTTTCTACTATATAATAAGGAGGTCCATGGTCAGAGATTATTTAGGAACAATAACCTAGTGAATGTGAGAATGATAGCCAGAATGAATGAGTGACAGAGAGGAAGAGGTGGGGTGGTAGATGGGATTTCATGGAGGTGGAGTCAGCAAGGCTTGGCAGATGGAAGGGGGAAGTTGAAGATGATAGCTGTATATATTTCTCCATAGAAACAGGGCTGGTGTGATAGTGTAAACTTAGGTTCCAAAGGATTCCACTGAGGTGGGTGGGAAACTGGGAGAGGGTGTAAAAGGAACATGAGCCTTGAAGTCTGGATCCCGACACGTCCCACCTGTGTGAACCTGGCAGGCTGCATAACCTCTTGAGGTTGAGTTTCCTCTTCTGTGAAATGGTGCTAATCGCATCTCCCTCCCTAGGCTTTGTTCCAGGGAAATTCAGTACCTCAGAGGCTTAGCAAATGTTGGTTCCCATCTGAAAACCTTTTCTTCTCACTACTTCAGAGTTACGAGAGGCCCAAGGGATGTGAGGGTTCCTTCTCGGACCCCTTGAAGGAACAACCTTTCCATCCTAGGGATGAACTGAGGCACAGAGCTGAGGCCCACCTGATGCTCACTGACTGTCCTATGGTGGACAGCAGAGAAAATCCATGGCCTCTGTTCCAGTGGCCACTATTCATAAAGGTTGTGAGCCCAAAGAGAGGACCCATGGCTGGACAGCTGCACTACATCCCATTGCTGTCTATGTGTGGGGAGGGGATATGTGTGTTGAGTGGAGGAAATAGGACAAGTTTCCATTACACTGCAGTTTAGAACCTCAGGATTCTCTGTGTGCAGGGGACTTTAATTCTCAAGACAGCTGTCCAGTGGCTAAGGTCATTAAACACGGATTACTGAAGCAGCTCTTCATAAGCTAGATGATGGAATTACTAGATTTGAGGATGAACAGGGAATTTTTTTGTACATTGCATACAGCAATGCAGAGCTACTCACACTGAAGGGACCCTGTCAAATTAGTGAAGGGGACTTGGCAGTGGGTGTATTAAGCCGTGACTACATGTGGCTTACTGACGATCCTGTGTGCCCGAGAGAGAATCTAGGTCAATGTTTTATCATGTGCCATCAGCCTGTAAATACATACATCTGTGTATATATGGACAGAGATACAGACATGTGCACATACAGAATTCCTTCATCCTTCATACGTTTACACTAAGAATCCACTAGTGTCGCAGCCTGCAGCTGATCAATCACAACAGTCATTAACTGTATACACCCTAAGGCCTTGAACTTCAAGACTTTTCAATCTGGCCTCTACTCTATGTTTGATAAGACCCTGTATATGTATTCTTTTCTACATATTCAAGATTGAATTACATAATCTGCTCTTAGTGAACTGAATCTCCAACAGCAGGATCCAACTCAGTAGCATTTTGGCATTGAGGAGAAACAAGATTGGACCATCCTCTGGGCTCAGGAAACTTAGCACAAGCAGCTGAGCTTTGGGCCCAGTCAGTGATGTGCTGAAAACAAGCTCTTTGAAGGAGAGAAGGAGGAAACTCTGATTTGTAGCATTTACTGATTTCCATGGTGCAACTACTTCCATCACGGCCAATTTCAAGTTAGTAATGTGACAACACAGAACACAAAGCTGGGAAGAGATGTACACAATCGGCTCTCACCAGCTAATACACACTGATTCCAACATACCACTGGGCCCAGTTGACCAAGAGCGAAACAATAAGGGTCAAAGTAGCCTTCTTCCCCAGTGAGGACCAAGGTCAGTGCAGCCCTGTGTGGGTCCCATGCATTTTGGGGCATTGGGGAACAAAGCTATGACCATAAGGTGGCAAGAGACCTCCACAAGTGGCTATGGGCTCTGGATGTCACCAAGGAGATTGTGGTATTGCACCAAATAAGGGCTGAGTAAGGACACAAAGAAAAACTCCAGGGACACAGAGAAAGAACTGGTGATGCTAGGGAAGGTAGGGTAGGACTTGAGGTCACACCATTTTGCAGGTAGGAGCAACACATAGAAAGGTTTTCTTAATTTTGGTGCAACCTCACTTGCAGACATAGGCTGGAGGGGAATCTGCCCATTTAGGTCATGTCCATGGACTGTGAATGCCTAAAGGGCAAAGCTCAGATCAGATCTATCCCTCACACTTTGTATTCTCTGTTTTTAACGAGTGTTTGCCAAACGTCTTTCTGGATCCCATCTTTACTTCTGCATAGGTGGAGGGTTTTCCCTGGGCCCCCATGCAAAGTTTCAGATTATCTAGATGATTAAAGTATGCACAATACCATAGAGTTGATAGACACATTTCTTTAATTTACTCTAGTAATGTTCATAGTAAATGGACCAATTCAAAATGGATGTAATTGCATTAGAAGCATAGCTTTGATCACTCCCCCTCTTCTATCATAACTGGTCAAAAACCTAAGCCTCCTGGAACACACCTTGAATCCACCTGCCCTTTCCATCCCCACTCTCACTGCTGCGGTTGGTACCAGCAGCCCTGCAATTGTTCTTGCTTCCTTCTGTTCTTCCCACCACAGCCAGGAGAAGCAGCGATCAGACTGTGCCCTTGCTGGACATGTTTCCAAGGGTCCTGCTGGTCTTCATATAACAGGTCCCACACGATCTGGCCTCCTCCAGGCTCATCCCATCTAACACCCTCTACTCTGGCCACACTGGCTGTCTTTCACTTTCTCAAAGGTGCCACTTCCTCTCACCCTACACTTCTTTTTTCCAAGAACGTCCTTCCACTGTTTTTGCCTTGTTAGCTCCTGTTAGTTCTTCAACCTCAACTCAAGGGCACCTCTTCAGGGAGCCCTTTGCTGATTGCTGGCCTAGGCTAGGCTCCCATGTTATTTGCACAGCCTTGAAGCTTTCTTTTTGAGAATGTTCCACACTTACATTTAAATAGTTACTCAGTCCTAGCATTCTGGGAAGCCAAGGGACCAGATTGGGTGGGTGGATTGCTTGAGCTAAGGAGTTCACTACCAGCCTGAGCAACAGTGAGACCCCTTCTCTACTAACAATAGAGAAACTAGCTGGGCATTGTGGCAGGCACCTGCAGTCTCAGCAACTCGGGAGGCTAACGCAAGAGGAACTCTTGAGCCCAAGAGTTTGAGGTTGCTGTGAGCTATGATGATGCCATGGCACTCTACCCAGGGCAACAGAGTGAAAGACTCTATCTCAAAAAAACATAAAAATAAATAGTTATTCAGGTGGTCTGTTTTTGTCTGTTTCCTCCTAGGTACAGAGACTACATCTTCCTCACCCACAGCTGTACCCCCTGCACCTGCCACCATCACACCTCTCATACTGTAGGTGGTAGTAAATGTCTGTAGAATAAATGAGAGAGTAAAGCAGAAAAAGAAAAAAACCTGCATCTCTGTGCTTATGCCAGGTTTTTGCCTGTGGTCCCTTTATTGATAATAAAAATTCTACGGCCCAGAAAAGGTGTTTTATTTGTTCTAGGACTACAGTTAATTTTTTCATTGTAAATATCTCATTTTTCCTGATGTTTAAGCCCCACCAAATAATAAAGTGATGTACTACACACGAGGCATGGCTTGCTTTCTTCTGCAACCACGCTACCTAAGTCACCCAATGATCCACCTATCTACCCCCAACTCATCTATCCAATCATCTACTCATCATGATTGAACATCCCTCAATCATGTATAACACCTCACAGTTGGTAATGCCCCTCTGTATTTCATCTTCTGTGCAACTCAGCAAGGGGTCTCTGGGCATTGGTTCCATTTTGCAGAAGAGAACGCAAAGATTAGAGACTTCCTGGAGGTCATCGGCTGCTAAGACACTGGGGACAGAACAAACTTCGGTCTGTGGACTCCCCATCCAGTGCTCTTTCTGCCACACCTAGCTGCCTCTCCCAGGGAGCTAAATGAGCCACCCAAAGGGAACAGTGTCACTTCAGTTTTGCCCCAGCATTTTGCCTAAATACTCAGAATCATTTTTGCAACTAGAACATCTCTCAAAGGAAGAAAACTAGTTCATCACAGTAATCAAGTCTGTCATAAAGGATGTGTGATGATGTTTGAAAATATAATCCTATGAACATCAGAACTGACAACTTTGAAACATCTCTAGGCTAAATCTGCTAATAACAGTCTTTAGCATTCAGGTTGGCACTCACATGGGCTGGTGTGATACATTTCACAGCAGAAATGCCCTAACAAGGAACTTTCTCCAAGAGTAACTAGGTAGAGGACAGATTTTAATGAGGCTCGATCCCTGAAAGGGTGAAGTTTGAGTGAAGTATAAAGGCATGAGATGAAACATCTATTTTCATGAGTCAGATGACAAGATGGGGCCTCACATCAGAAAATAGAGCCAACACTTTCTAGAGGTCAGGACCTGTACAGACAGGGAGTCAAGGCACCAGGGCCATTGCCTCTGAAGATCCTTCCTGAGAAAATGCGCTTTGATTAGAATGAAGCAGACATGTGAACTTAAATTACCTTGCCTAGGTCAGCTGTTCAGTCACACGCTACCTAAGTCACCCAATGGTCCACCTATCCACCCCCTAACTCATCTACCCAATCATCTATATCTATCCACCCACCTACCATCTACCCATCTACCAGACCACTCATCATCTGTCCATCCATCCATCTGTATCCCTCCACCTACCCACACATACATACATCTATATACATCCATTTACCCACATACCTACCTTTCCATTTAGCCATTCATTCAGCCATCCACTATCAACTCACCTGCCCCACTTCCCACACTTCCACTCATTCATTCAACTAGCCAGTCAGTCTTTTCTGTCTGTCTGCTGTGTAGAAAGCCCCAAGGAGACCCTGAAAGAGTTGTAGAGCCTGGGGGTGATGATAAAAATATCTCTGATGTATCTGTTCATTTACCATCAGTTAAGACTCAAATATAGGTCAGGCCATGTTGAGCAGCAGTTGAGAACAGAGCCTCAGGAGTTGGTAGTAGAAGCCTCCTTTGTAAAGCTAACCAATAACCTGGAGTCAAAATGACTGCCAAGAGGGACAGATGCAAGGATTTCCTCTTTGTACTTCTGGGGTGCCAGGGCTGAGTTTCAAAGGCTAGCCCAGGCAGCCTCCCTCAGAGCAGCTCAGCTCTTTATTCAATGGACACCTACCCCCTGGCCTACCACCCTTTTTTATTACTAAAAACATGAGAATGAGGTGAAAGGGCATTAAACAAAAAGGCTATTAACCCTACCACAAAAACCTCATGCCTAAAAGCACAGTACTGTTTGCTGCTTTGGTAACTACACAAGCTGGCCAAGAAAATCAATGCTCTGCTGGTGGCGGCTCTCCCTCCTCATTCTTTCCCACTCTCCTCTGATTCATTTCTTAACCTTTTAAGGGGACAACCACAGTGGCTTTCAAAATAAAGATAAGGCAATAAGGAGGTCGCTGCTTCCCAAACCTCATCATATGTGCACCACCCTCATGATTCTCACAATCTCCACCCGCCATCTGTGCTTTCCTTCGCTGAATATCTGCCTTTCAAACTGAAAAAGAATCCTCATCTTGCTACCTTAGACGCTAGTTACACTTTTACAGTGCACCTTATAATAAACACCCAACTAAGAAAGAGTGTAGGTCTGAGTACCAGTGACAACGGTCCCCTCTTGGCCATCTGTGGCTCTGCCACCACTGCCACGCTGTCCCTTGGGGGCCTGTCCCCAGTGAGACGTCCTGCAGGCTCAGACACAGGCGCCCCGTGAAAACTCTGCTTCCTCTCTCTTGCTGCAGAAACTTGCTTACTAATTTTGAAATCAAAAGGGATGCTTAGCAAAGCCTTCCAAGGAGCAAATTTGAAAAAAAAATGTTAATGCTAATGTAAATGTTAAATGAGGGACAATGATACTGGGCTTCTACGTCAAATATCATTTGAAAAACAAATTTGAAAACCACTGGACTACATACCTGTGTACGTGATGAATATGAATACCCATAAATCACACATTTAGGGCGGTGTGTCTGTGCACACGCACGCATACGTGAGCAGATTTGTTTGTGTGCATATGAATGTGAAAATGTAAATTACCAAACATGGCAAGAGCTACAAAAATCGAAGCAGTGACATGGCAACCCACCAACTCTAGAATCTCCTGGAAAATTAATTATAGATGTTTGAGAGCCCAAAGGACTGTGAAGCAGGTATCCAAATGCATCCTTCCTCTTCAAGCTCGCACTGAATTAGCGCATACCATGTCCCAGGCACTCAACATATATAAACCCCTTTAATCTTCACAGCCCTTTAAGGTAGGCCCTGCTGTTAGCTATAGAGAAACTGTAGGGCTATCCCAGCGCCTCTCTTTAGGGCCAAAGTACCATGCCCCAGCTTCTGAGAATATTGGCTACTGAGAGTCCCAGCTCTGTTCTCTAGTGGGAATTACCTATCACCTTGGAGACCTGCCTTGCTCAGGACACACACCCACCCAGGGCCCGACTTGTGCCATCCCAGCTGTGGCGCTCCCTGCAGGAGCAGCTATTGTCAGCTTCTTGCTCTGCCCCAGCCTGCCACTCTCATTCCCTAACAGGTGTATTTCCAGAGTATACATTCTAACAAATCTGCAAGCAATACTATCTCAGAGTTTGTGCACAGACAGCCTGATCTAAGGTGCTATTTCTATTTTCTGGACAGAAAACTAAGATGCAAAAAAAAATAAAAAAGGCACTTTTTTATGGCTGGTGCCTGTGGTCCCAGCTAATTGGGAGGCTGAGGCAGGAGACTTGCTTGAGCCCAGGAGTTGGAGGTTGCTGTGAAGTGTGATGCCATGGCACTCTACCCAGGGGGACAGCTTGAGGCTCTGTCTCAAAAAAAAAAAAAAAGAAAGAAAGAAAAAAGAAAACTAAGATGCAGAGAGATTAAGTTCTCACCCAAGTTCACATGGCTAACAGGTGGAGCCAAGATGTAGCCCCAGGAAGTCTGTCTCCAGAGTCCATGCGATTAACCACTTCACATCCATTCCCCCTTAGGAAGACAAAGGTGGGCACCCCCTCCTCACCCACCCTTCCACAATTTACAATGTCCTGACCAGACCCCATGTCTTTACTTGCAAATTACTGGTTTGGGCAAGAATTCTAGGAAGCTTGAATTTCATTGAGCAAAAACAAAAAGGGGGGAGTGTTCAATTTCATAAGAAAGTGGATGTCCAGGTGTCCTTCACCCCCTTGCTCAGGGCTGGCTGTCAGCCAGGCAGGCACAGAGCGTCACATTGAATGTGTATGTATAACCTCTGCATGAGCTCACACAGGCGGAGCTGGCATCCATCAGCACTCAGAGCCACGCATCTTGTCGGCTGAAATTTGTGTCAGCTGTCTTCCCCTGATCTTAGAAAACTTCCTTCCTGCTTAGCAAGCTCCCAGCCTAACATACCTTGACACACTCGTGGAGGGGGGTTCTGGCCTCACACCAAGAGACATACACATGGTATATTACAGAGCTTTTGGAATTGGTTTTTCATAGGGTATCTGGGTGTATCTCTGAGCATTTTTGACAACTGGGGGGATATCACTGATGTTTATGTTATTTATTTGTATTTTTTTTGAGACCGAGTCTCACTCTGTTGCCCTAGGTAGACTGCCATGTCATAGATTAGAGCAACCTTAAACTCTTGAGCTCAAGAGTTCCCCTTGCCTCATCCTCCCAAGTGGCTGGGACTACAGGCACCCGCCACAACGCCCAGCTAATTTTTCTACTGTTAGTAAAGAAAGGGTCTCACTGCTGCTCAGGCTGTCTCAACTCTTAAGCTCAGGCGATCCAGCGGCCTCAGCCTCCCAGAGTGCCAGTCACTAGTGTTATTTATATTACTTTAAAATGTTTGCTTGCTATTTATATTTTCAACCTTTTAAAATGTACATTCTTAGGTTACTGTATGTAAAGGCAATACAACTTTTGCTGGGTTAATAACTATTTGGTTAGAGTTAGCTTGCAAATAATTATGATTACCCTCTAAAATTAGCAAACTATTTATATCTTTAAAAGTACTTAAAAAAATAAATATACAGCTGAATAAAATCAATGCTCCCATAATAAGTTTTAACTTTAAAATGATCACACCCACTGGGGAGCTGTGGTTTCATGGGTACACATTTTTGGTTTCAAGTGATAAGGAAATTTTGGAGATGCCCAGTGGTGATGGTTGCATGACAATGCAAATATACTTAGTGCCGTTGAATTAAATGGCTAAAATGGTAAATTTTATAGTATACATATTTTATCACAATTAAAAAGTGATAGGGTTGGAAATATTGAGAACCATGCCACAGGAAAAGCTCTATAATTCGAGGGAGCAAAATAAATGGTAAAAGAATTTAAAGAAAAAGATTACATCTGAAGGCGAAGTGTCCTTGGTCTGTCTCCATGAGGAGGTTATAGGTGACTGATTGCTTTCTGGTGCTTCTAGAATGGAGTGAATTCTTTTTATAATCCAAACTAGAAAGGTATATGTTGTTTTAAAATACATGAGTAAATAAGGGCAGGTAAGGTGAGGTTATAACATGCCCAGCCCTCCCAGTCAGGGGAACGGTGAATCAGACGTGCTGGTGGCCAAACTGAGCAATGGAGCCCACAGGCACGCAGAGGGAGGAGCTGAGGAGAGAGGCTGGTCCAGAAAGGAGGGCCCTTTGCCTTCTGCTCAGCGTGTCCCCAGGGCCACAGAGTCCTCCCTACCCCCTGAAAGTGGGGTGGTAGAAGTGACCTCACTGGTTCAGTTCCACACTGGCTTCTCTGGCTGGGACGCCTCTGGCCCCTCCTGAGGAGGGCTTTGTAGGGGCAGGATAAAGGCAAAAGCGAGCCTTGAAAGTCAGAGTGCTGTGTTCAAATCCCACCTTTTCCACTCACTAGCCCTATGATCTTGGGTAAATTATTTAACCTCCCTGGTTGAACTAGAGGGTGAAGTTACTCAACCCTCTAATTCATTAACCTCTCACACCAAGTGCTGGTGACAAGAGTCTCTGCTTTGCGGGGCTGCATTAGTTTCCTAGGGCCACCACAGCAAAGTGCCACACACCCAGCGACTTCAACACCAGACATTTATTAGCTTGGTTCTGGAGCCCAGAAGTCCAACATCAAGGTGTCAGTATGGTCGATTCCAGCTGAGAGCTGGGGAAGAGTCAGTTCCATACCTGTCTCCCACCTTTGGGCAGTTTGCTGGCAATCTCTGGCATTCCTTGGCCTGTAGAAGCATCACCTTTATCTCTGCCCCCATCTTCAGCGTGTGAGTCCAGACTTCCCTTTTTAGAAGGTCACTAGTTATTCCGGATTACCCTACTCAAGTATGACGTCATCTTAACTAGCTATGTTTGCAAGAATTCAATTTCCAAATAAGCTCTCATTCTGGGGATACTGTGGGTTGGAGTACAAATAGATTTTTGTGGGGGACACAATTTACCCTATAACAGAGGTTACTATGAAGATTAAGTGAAATAGTACATTTAAGGGCCTGGCATAGTACCAGCATATAGTGAGCACTCAGAACTGTTAGCCATTCCTATTATCAGAGCATCTGTCATTACAATAATTGGTACAATGGCCACCGTGTCACCAGCTCCTTCAGGGGAGCTTCCTTTTTGTCTTCTTGTCTCAGGGACCCAGACAGAGCCTGCACACAGGGCTTCTGCTGAAGCTCTCATAGATGAAACACTCCCCCACACTGCCTTTCTTAAGGAAATAGCTATTTCTTTTCCCTGACTTGACGAAGTCAAACTTGCAAGCTTTGGAAGGCTAGGCATCAATTCAAACAAATTGCTAAACCACATTATTTTGATCTTTCAAATTTATCTGACAGCAGAAGGAGTAGGTTTCTTTCCTAAGCTGCACATTGTCTACAGTCAGCTGTAATTGTGTTTAAATAAACGGGGGAGCGCAGCCAAGTGACACCTAGGAATACACCTAGGAAGACATTTGCATTTAGAATCAGAAGACTTAGGATGTAGTTCTGAGCCAGGTTCACCAATAATGCACCATGAGACTGCAACATACCTACTTAGCCTCTCTGAGCTATAGTTTTCTAATTCATTCAACTGACAAACATATTTCATGGACTAAGAGCCAGATCTTACAGACACCAGGGGTACAGAGAGAATTACAGGCCCCAATGGTAAGGGGCTTGCAGACTCCCTGGCCAGTAGGATCAGGCTGGTGGGCACACGAGTGATCCAGTGCAGAGGGGAACCACAGCACACTCTATGATTATAATGGGAATGTGGCATCTGCTCGCTCTCTTCCACAAATCTCACCTGGTTGTTCTGACTATGAGTTCCTTGGGGGTCAAAATTTTACCTCTTACCCATCCTGACCAGCCCTGACCTGGCCTACTGGAGTTGTTAGGAATGGTGGTTGAACTAATTGAATATCTAAATGGTTAAGAATATGGACTTGGAGTTAGCCAGACTTGATAGCTTTGAATAAACTCTGTCACTTACTATCTGTAGGATCTTAGGTGAGTCATGTATCTTTGCTGGTTATGAATCATTTAAATCATTAATTCATTAAACCCATATTTGTCAGGCACCTGCTATGTCCCAGGCACCTGGTTCTAAGCCTTGGAGATACAGCAGAAAACAAAACAGACAATAAGTGAAATAGGTAGTATCTGTCCGATGGGGTAACTATTACAAAGAAGAACGAATCAGAGGGAGAGCAGGCGGACGGGGGACAAGGCTGTAATTTAAAATGGGGGTCAGGGAAGGCCTCGTGGAGAAGATGAAGGCAGGGCAGGGTGAGGCAGCCAGATGCAGCTGGCTGGGAGGGGCATTCTAGGCTCTTGGAATCATACATCCCCCATGGTGTGGCTCTTCTGAGCATCACAGTCGATAATGTGTGAAAGTGCTTAGCGTGCTTCCTGGGCTACAGGAGGAGCTCATTAATTGATAGCTATTATTAGCATGATGTGAATAAGCGTAATTGCATCGAGGAAGGAAGAGGGGAGAGACTATAAATGCACTCTGTAAACAGGGCAGGCACGCAGCAAGGATTATTATTATTACAGTTGTTGTTTATTACTAGCAATTACCTCTCGAAAATGTTCCTGACAATCTGAAGCAACTTCTGCTTCCCCCCAGGGCCTCGGATTTGAGCCCTGGAGAGAAGCTGAGGAGATGAGAGATTGGGATGGGCATTCCTCTGCTACCTCGGGAAGGGAGCAGGAAGAGACCTCCCCTTGCCTGCCCCCAACACACACACGCACATGCACACACATGCATGTACGTGCCTGCCGGTGACACTCCACCCCTTGAGTGAATTATTGATGTCAGGTATCACAGCAAGAATTTGGGAATCACTATTAGCAGATTCGAGAACTCTAAATCCTGTTAATACTTCTCTTGTCAGTTCTGATTATTTATTGGGCTGAAAAAGTGCTTTCAGTTTATAGAAGCCTGGCAGGCAACAGAGTAGAAGAATGTGACTGAATTTCTCAATTGTGGGAATTTAATCCACCAAAGTTAACTAGAGGTTACCAGTGACTCCTGAACTCCTACCAGGTGTAAAGTGCGAGGTGAGGTGTGCGGGGATCAGAGCAAGGAAAGGCTGTGGTCCATACACATCTGAGAGAAGCTGATCCACTGGTGGAGACTAACATGGCTCCCCATGGGCCGACAGCAGGAAGCAGAGGTTCAAGCAGGATACACCAGAATATGAGGGAGAAGAATCCAGAACCTTCTTACTGGGTGTTGAGGGAGGCAGTGGGGGAGGATTCATTCTATAGTTAACACATACAATAACGATTAGGTTATAGTAAAAATTTCCTCTTGAAAATGCCTAAATTTCCTACAAAAACCATGTGTGCCTTGGATTGGGAAGGCTGTGGGTGAGAGCCATTGCAGGGGCACAGGCAGCAACTGATGGGTGGGCAAACCTGAGCAGACCCCTGAAGGGAGCCCAGGAGATGCGGCTGGGGCACTGACCGCTCAGCTGCTGCTGGCTTTTGTGTATAATGCGGAGCCGGCTTTCTTAGGGCTGCCAGAGCTTAGGTGGCACCGAGCTAGTCTATGGGGAGAAATAGGAAGGAATTTAGAGAGCAGGTGTCTTCCACCTTAAGGTGATTTTCATATCCCTAGAGTAAATGGTCTCAGTAGAGAACTGGAAAGTATTCTTGCTTCCAGGCAGGATTTACTTGGTTCTGTTTTGATATTAAACCACAACAACTTTCATACAAACGAATATAATTGTTTAATGCTGAAAGAATTAAATGAGACCATATTTGCGCAATAGACAGGCACTTAGTAGGTAAACAATGATGCTTTGGTGGATTCAGTATTGCACATTTCTTTTTTTTTTTTTTTTTTGAGACAAAGTCTCACCTTGTCACTTGGGTAGAGTGCCATGGCGTCACAGCTCGCAGCAATCTCAAACTCCTAGGCTTAAGTGATTCTCTTATTTTAGCCTCTCAGGTAGCTGAGACTATAGGTGCCCACCACAGTACCTGGCTATTTTTTGGTTGTAGTTGTCATTGTGGTTTGGCAGGCCCAGGCTGGATTCAAACACACCAGCTCCGATGTATGTGGCGGGAGCCACTGAGCTACAGGTGCCAAGCTAATATTGCACATTTCTTGATAAGACCCACATAAACTGCTCTCTGGGAAGTCACTATCATAATAGCATCAGTAATAATAACAACAATAATGACAGTGTAGTTATTGGGTGCCAAACACTATTGTTATTTCTCATAATAATGGTTGGAAAGAGGATCTATTTCCCTCCACTCTACAGATGAGGAAACTGAGGCACAGAAAAATAAATAACTCCCCTGACGTCACACAGCTCTAAGAGGTACATACACTGTGGCCTCTTTTGGCCTTTTTTCAATTTTTAATTCCCACCTGTAGTGCATCATTGCCATGCCTTGGGCAATGGAAAATATCATCAGAGTTTGAGGGTGGGCTGGTTACCCAGATAACAGAGGGAGAGAGATTAGGTTCTCAAGTTGGTTCCTACATTACCTTTGTGTATGGTGCAATTCCACTGCAACTACCTGGATCTGGGGTGTGTTAGTGACAAGTGGGATAGAATTTCTGGAAGGATTTGATGTGGATTTTGGGCAGCAAACCAGAAAGGCTCATGAAGGAGGGACCTTGGAATAGGAAACAGAGAATGGTATCAGGAGCTAGCACAGGGTCACTGGGACAAGCCCCATTTTCTAGGATGCCTAGTAGACACTTGGACTATTTCAGAGCTTTTGACAAGTTCTCTAGTGACAGCCTTGAGTGCAAAATCAAGAAATAGGCATAATCATGATAGTTTGAAAGATGGAGTCACAACTGGCAGAATGACCAGCACCCAAATCTGTCAAATCCCAGATTGGTAGAGTTTTCTCTATTTCTGGATGGAGTTCCTTATGGTCTGTTTCTTGTCTCACTCAAATTCAATCAAAAAGAGAAAAAAAAATCTACAGGCTACATAATGATGCCAACTGTGTGGCTGGTAGGAAGTCTAAAGGTTAGCTTCTATATTAGAAAATAAAGCCAGGACCCCCAAAGATCAGACAGGCAGTAAAGATGGACCACTCCAACATGATGGCTTTTAAGGCATTTGTGTCTATGCATGCATGCGTGTACGTGTGTATGTGAAGTTCCTTTGATAAGAGTATCAACTGCACAATTTCAGGATCACAGTGGGATGAGGCAACACTGGATATGAAATAAACAGGCTTTGAAACAACACTATGAACTCCCCCAAGATGAGGAACCTATTGCCTTCTCTACCTACCCTAATATGACCTTGTCTGGAGTACTTGGAATTATAGCCAAACTGAGTTTGCTCTATAATGTCCTTTTGGGGGGGGGGGCAGAGCCAGGTTTGAACCTGCCACCTCCGGTATATGGGGCCAGCACCCTATTCCTTGAGCCACAGACACCGTCCTATAACGTCCTTTTTTTAGATAAAAAGTTGTTGTTGGTTGAGGGGGAGGTGTTGAATTGATGGGGGGGGAGGCAGTACTTGAATCTTAGTAGAGATCATTTTTAAAAATTCCTACGTAAAAACGTTAAGGGACACACTGGCTAAGGATGATTCCTCTTCAGCAATAAAAGCGAATAGATCAATAAATCACCATCTGCACAAATCACCATCTGCTGCTCTTCATCACCTGGGTGAGATCAATTAGAGGATAACAGCCATCAGAAGTGAAATGCCTGAGCCGAAGGGTGCCAGCCTCTCCCGACAGATGCTGCATTGATATGTCCAGACGCACAGCTGGCTGAGAGAGGCTGGGCAGAGAATGAAAAATGGTTCCATTATTTGGAGGAACCTATAGGTCACCCTCTTTCCAGCTGTGATCACTTCTGCATTGGGTCCACTCACAGGGAATGAAGGGTCCTCACCAGGAACAGTTTAGCAAATATAAAGCCTTATTCTCACAATCGAAGATATTCAGCCTGGAGATTCTTTCAATTTCTCTGTGGCCAAATGTTCTTGTGACCCCCACGCATACCCTGAGGAACTCTCTGGGAAAAACATGAACTATATTTTCACAGGGCAAAATGAGATTCTATAACGTTAGCCTGGTCACAGCGCCTACAAACTCCATGTGATGTCCTTTTCTAAAATAAAAATCAGAAGAAGCATTTACCAAAGGGGGCACACTGCTGGTGGGAGCTATCATGTCATTGTCCGACATGCTCAGAGGATTTGTCCACTTTGAGATCTGGGAGGTCATCCCTGTTTTAAGAGGCTGGAAACTGGGAAGAACTTAAAAATGATCACCAGAAAAAAAATGAAGGCTTTGATTTTCACCTAACAGTTTCAATGCTTAGCAAGTATTCCCAAGCATGTTTTGAAGGGTCCTGCCTATGAGTTTTAGTGCAGCTTCATCAGGCAAGCCAAATTAGAGGAGTCTCTTAAGCCACAGTGCACTGATGTGTTGAGCACTGGATGTGGGGGCCTGGTATCACATCCTTGCTTCCAGCACCTGGCCCAGAGGGCATACCCACAGGATGGGCACCTTGCAATTATTTATACATCGAGTTTTGCTTACTGAATGGCAAAATTAAACACAGCTTCTTGGTCTTTACTTTCCTAAGAAAAGCATAGTCTGGCTTAGCGCCTGTGGCTCAAGCAGCTAAGGTGCCAGCCACATACACCTGAGCTGGTGGGTTCGAATCCAGCCTGGGCCCACCAAACAACAATGACGGCTGCAACCAAGAAAAGCATAGTCTTCCGTCTGGGGACATTGGGCAGAACTTAAATACTACCCAGCAATTCATCTGCTTGCCCATCTTCCCCACTGAATGGAAGGCTCTTTTTTTTTTTTTAACTATTAAAAGTATATATTTTTTTACAATTCTTTTTTTAAATTTTCAGATTAATACGAAGATAACAGAAAATTAGGCAACTTTGTGTGTGTTAGATAGAGTCCAAGGTGTAGTTGGACTATGTGCCCCTCTCCCAGGAGGTGTACCATACACAGGAGGTATGCAAATACCCTTGCATTGTGCCCTTTAGGTGGGAGCACATGGATCCCTCCCCCCCCTTCCCCAACTTGAGTTTAATTGAGTTTTTCTCTTGTGGGAGTGTATATTAGTTCATCTACTGGTTTCATATTAGTATTGAGTACATTGGATACTTGCTTTTCCATTCCTGTGGTACTGTACTAATGAGAACGTTCTCCAACTCTGGATGGGGGCTCTGAAGGGCAGGGACCATACATTATTCCTCACCATACTCCACATACCCAGCATAGGATTTGCAAAAGGAGTGAATGAATGGAGGAACAAATGCACACATCATTAACAGGTTTAAAACCAAAAAGAGCGTGTGCCTGTGTGTGTAACCCTGAGCAGTTCTCAAGTTGCTCTTTAACAATCGCTCAGGCTGCTTGTTAATATGTGAATTCCTGGGCTTTGCTGAGAGACCAGTGAATCAGCAGTTACAGGGTGGGGCCAAGTAATATGAATTCTTTATGAAGTCCCCTAGGAGATTCTCATGCATGTAGAAGTTTAGGAATCACTACCCTACATGAATTGGTGGTGTTCCAAGCCCGTATCACTTTCCGAAAAGGGGATTCTCAGAATGTTCTGGCCTTTTGAGACCTAAATAGTCAATTATAGCCCAAGTTTCTTGATAGCATGGAGAAAGCATTCAGCTGGGGAAGCAGCCTGAGACATCTTTAGACCATGGAGCTGACCAGTGGGCTTGAGGAGTCGGAATGGATAGCACCCTCCGTCACTAGTGTGCAGGTAAGTACGAGGAATCCCATTTCAGTGTGTGTTCCTTGAGAAGAGGAGCTGGAAGTGCAGCTCCTAAGAAGATAAAACAGAGCTGGGCCCCAAGCTGAGGTACATTGTCAACCTGGGATGTGTGGAAGAAATTTCAACAAGCCAACCAGGAACCACAGGCCCAGCTCCCAGCAGAGAGAATACACACTGAATCAATTGAAACTGAATCATGAATATAAGTAATTTAATGTGTTTAAACGATTTTCCCTATAGTAAACATGCTGAATGAGGGGGACCTAGAATAAAGTGTCTGCCCAAGAGTGGAAAAATGGAGACTGTGTGTGCCATATAATGAAAACCCTTCAGCAAATGGAAAAGGCTTCAATTTATTTCCACCTCCTATGTTCCTTTCCTATCTAACTCTTAATTTATAGCCGAACTTGGCCTTCTGTGGTCTCCTTGGACTACAGAGACACTTTTTATTTTGTCAAAAGATGTCCCTTTTTCTGTGACCAGAAGACAATTTTAATGAAACCTGTCTATAGGCCAGTGACAAGCTCATATTAATACGTGACAAAGGGGATAAGGAGGAAGGGAAAACAAAGTACAGAACTGTTTCGCTGTTGCAATCTTTCTCACAAAGAGAAGAGAGATGGCCCAGAATGGGTGGGTGCAGGCCCAGTCCAGCGGCCATCCTGGCTCTGCCAAACCGTTCTACAGGGTGCCTTTGAAGGAGTCATCTTCCCTCTCTAGATCTCAGACGCTCACCTACATCATGAGATCTCTAAGAACACTTTCAGTTCAGATATTCACTGAATGATGGGTTACAAACTGGAGCAGGCAAAAATAGGCATCAGGAATTTCCCATTAAAAAGAAACTCATCCTCAAGCCATGGTAAGTGTTTTGGGCAGTCTCCTCAAGTAGGGATTATGTGTTATTCGGCTTCTGTGAAAGGGGGCACTTAGAAGTGGTTATAAATGATCTCCAACAAAGATACATTGGGCATCTAGGCAAAATGCCGAGTTCTGGGATTATGAGAGATGGCAAAATGCCTCCTAGATTCTGTAGCTCTCTATTCATCCATTTCAACGTTGGATACTATGAATTCATTCTACCAAATAAGAGACAAAGCATGAAAAGATGACCTGAATTAGTGTATCCAGGTTCTGAAGCAGCCACCCTTGCCTATAGTGCTGCCCGTGGGACTCTGGGTGGAGCCCACCCTTCTCTGAGTCTCAGTCTATGAACTTATGCAATGAGGAGAAAGACTTTGGAGGTCTTTTGATGAACGCTCTGTCCAGCCTTTCTGAGGGAGGGGGTCTCAAGGGTCGTTGGTGGGAAACAGGGTGCAGGAAGCATGGGCTGGACAGGCAGGGCTCTGGGCTCTTCCTTTAACTGAGAAGTTCCTTTTTAATTTATTTTATATACCAGGCTCTGTGTGAGATTTTATAACAAGGACTTCTGAGTATTAAAAAAATGTTTTCTAAAGTTACTAGTCTAAGGAAAGCTGTTAAAGTTTCCAGCCTGCATGTAGGCTATGCTATTAAAAACGGACTTTGCCAGTAACTATATAGAGCTTTTACTTCTGAACTGTGGGAGTAGACACCCAGAGCTTTCAGGTCCAAGGTGGCTCCACTCAAGAATTTCAGAAATCTACGACTTTAGCTAACCTCACCCTTCCCCACTGCTCAGAGGAGTGGTTCTCAAACTCTGGTGGCAAACTCCAGCCTGCCAGACCAACAATGCAATCCCGGGCACACTCACACACAGATCCCCCGGAGGGGTTGTTAAACCACAGATGGCAGATGACTGGGCCTCACCCCTGCAGATTCTGATTCAACAGGCCGGGGATAGGCCCTGAGAATGTGCATTTCTAGTAACTCCCTGGGGATGCTGACCACACTTTGAGGACAAGTGGCCTAGAAGATTAGCAGCCAGCCCCCAGAGCTCTAGAACTGGACTCCGGCTTACCCTCCCAGCCTCATCACCCACCTTTGCAATGTTCTGGCCCTCACGCCTTGCATTCCTCCCTTGCTCACCAGCTGATCAGACACCACCCCCTTTCTGCTTGTCTAACTCCCACCCACTGCTCAAGGCACAGCTCAAACGCCACCTCTTCCAAAAAGACTTTCTGGACTTCTTCACCAAAGGTCACAGCAATCTTTCTGGGCTTGTATAGTTTCTCCCATGGTACTGAGCACTTTTAACCACCATTGTCATTTTTGTCCAAGTCTTTTCCCTGCATGTTGGCCATGAGCTCTAGGATAGGGAGCCCTTCTTACCCTGGTGTCCACATCATTGTCCACACCCCTGGCACCTTCACAGGCCCCAGCCTGCCAGACCAACAATGCAAGCCTGAACACACACACACCACACGGATATGCACAGAAGTGTGCCCATCAGCTCATCTTATCCACTCTTCTTAATTCCCAAGACAGACGGTCTCTATTCTGACTCTTTAGAACACAGGGCAGCATGTTAGTCCACTCAACCTATTCTTCAGACAAATTTCCCATGCTTTCTAAGAGCAGAGTCAGTAAAAAATATATCACAAGACATAAATTACTGCCCCTTGGGGCCCATAGACAGTATGCCAGACAGTAGTATCATCCAGCAATCTTAGCCTGACCCAGGTTCAAATCTCAGTCGCCTCTGATTAGCCATAATCTTAATGCTCTGAGCTCCAGGCCCCTCTCCTTTTAAGAGGATAATAACAGTACCTACTTCTGTAAGGATGCAGTGCAATTGTGATTAACAGTAACAATAGCATTTATTGAGTACCTACCGTGTGCCTAGCACTGGGCATACATTATTGAGTCTAATCTAGCGTACTTAGCACAGTATCTGGCCCATAATAATCATTCAAAACATATTAGCCATTGTTATTACTTATTTTCCCAACAGCCATGCAAGACATTTATTATCATCCTCATTTCCCAGGTCAGAAACATGAGGCTCAGAACAAGTAGCTTGCTCAAAAAATATTAGCAAGTTGAACTATGTAATGGATAACATTTGTAAGTAGCTTGCAAGGTAGGCATTATACCCTTTTGTTAATGAAAATTCTGTACTTCAAAGAAAGTGACTTGTAAGTGAAAGTCTGACATTTGAACCTGACTTTGGGTCCAGAGCTCCTGCCCCACCCCCACAACCTGGTAAACAGTACCTGTGCTGTGTGTGCAGTTAATTCTCCATGTCCTTTCCTATCCAGGAGTCATAGAGAAGCTTTTCCCATGTGGCAGAGCACACATACTGTCCCACTCCTTGTTTTGACAGCTCTGCAATCCTGGCCCACAAAGTTATTTCAATAATCCAAAAGAACAGATCATGTATCAGAAGCCATGTAATGGCCCTTCTTTTTGCCTTGTTCATCTCTAAAGGACACTAAGAAAAACAGCCCAGAGGCATGCAACTGACCGTGACCCCAAAGAAGTTGGTCTCGTTCATGGCGTTGAGAATGATCCTGCCCAGCGTATGGTCTGTGTAGTTGAAGTCTTGGATGCGCTGGTGTCGGCTGCTGGCGTGCAGCGTCTCCATGGCCCTCTGCAGTGTCTTGGCGATGACCCAGATGCCATCATAGGCATACCCGTGGAACTTGCTGGGCCCCACGCCTGACCTCTTGTTGTTGTATTCTCTCTCATACTGCTGTGGAGTCTGGAAAACAAGGGGGTCAGGACATCAGGTAATGTAAGAGCTGGTTCCCTTCAGTGCCCACTGTGCACCAGGCATGGTGCTGGGCTCTGTGCACGCAGCATCTCATTTAAACCTCACAATAACTTCCTGTTTTACAGATGAGGAAACTGAGTCAGGAGGTCAACTTGCTTACAGCTACACAGCTAGTGAGTGACAGAGCTGAGATCTGAACCCTGTCTGCTTGGCAAGGCTAGGGAGAAGGGAGAATACATCCCAACCACGCCTCCCCTTGATATCTGCAGAACTTGGGGCTATAGTACCCGCAGAGGCCCACATACCATATGTCTAAAAATTTATAGACAACTGAATAAGCTAGTCAATAAAATGTATTCTATCCTCTCACCATAATAAATATGCCTTCCTAATGACCTTGAAGGCCAAGTTTGAGTTCAGAATTCTAGGGCTCTTCAGAGCTTCAGATACACAGCAGCCCTGGGGGAGCTCAGCTTGCATGGCAGCTCCCACTCCCCGTTCACCCTTCACCCAGTCAGGCTCAGTGCATACATCCTTCCCCTCCCAGCATCACTAGTCCTTTGACCACCCTGGAGCCTTGGTTCAGTCTCAAGAAGTGGGATTGACCTTGGCAAGAGGCTGGCCAGGCCCTGGAGCAGATCTGGCCATACAGACAGGGAATTCCAGGAATGATCTAGAAGCTGGAGGGGATGCATGCTGTAGGGATCCCTGTGGCCTTGTGGGTTCTGATGCCCATGGGGCACAAGCGCACAGCTCAGGACCCAGGACAGGTGCCAGATGCCCAGGTGTAGGCAACATCCCTCCCTCCTGCTCTTCCCTCTTACTCCCCATATTATAAGAGGGCCTGTGAATGGCTCAGTATTGAAGAAAAGAATTTTCCTCTCCCATTGAGCTGAATTTCATAAAAGAATTCCATTGGTGACATTAACATGCTAAATGTGGACACAAAGTAACGAAACTACCTTTTTATTCCAATCTCTGAAACTTGCACTTCCAAATGAATGCTGCTCTGGGGAACCCATTACCCTCATCCCTTTTGTGGGCCTTTTTTCAAATCACTTCTGAACTCCTCTGCCACAGAAGTCATCAGAGCCCATGGCTTGATCTTTGGAAATATTCTCCTTGGGGACAAATTGCACATAGAAACTATAGGCTCATTGTCAGTGTATACCAGGAAGGGCCCTTAGAGACAGTCACAGATGCCCCATTAGTCTATTGCCTAAAGCACAGAGAAGACCAGAGACTTTCCCAAAGTCATACTGCTTGTGTGTGTATGTACGTCCCGACTGACCTCCCTTCCATCTCTGCTACTTCTTTCATCTTTGACTTCTGGGGTAGCACAGCTTTTTGAAAACCACCACAAGTTGTTTGGGGCCAGGTCTCAGTACTCAGGGAAGGTGATGGAGCTGGGCCATCCAAATCTGGGTTTTTCCATGGCTGGAGCCAAGAAGCCAAGTCTCTTATGGGATCACCCCTATGGGTGGCTGGGGACTAACTGCCAAGTTCCTAAAACTGTGGACACTGCGGGTGATGAATTTTGCCTGACCAAATGTGAAGGGCACTCCAGCAACAAAGCCACCTCCTTCTTTCTTGTTTCAGGGTCCCTGTGAAAGGCTGAGGTTTTATTCTCACTTATCATTTCCCTCAGAAAAGCATCATCTTCACACATCACTACTCTGCTCATCACTCAAGATACATGACAAACGAAACTCTCCTCAAATATGAGGGTTCTTCAAGAGGACCTGCAGGCCTCTGGCCCAGTTTAGCCCCGTGGGCCCGTCCTCACCGTTACCACTGCTGCCCAGAGCATGCTGGCTTTGGAAGCTCCACAGCCATCCCTAACAGTCTTTTATGAGGCTTTCTCTCCTTAAACCTTTGGGTCCCTCAATCACATCAAGTTGCTCGCACTGCAGGGCTCTCACAGTACCTCTTTCCTCTGCCAGAAAGCTCTGTGCACAACTCTTGGCGTGATATTCTCGCCATCAAATGTCAACACCTGTCACTTCTCAGGGAAGGCTTCCTCGATCCACCCATTCTAAAACACAGTGGCAGCCTCTAGTTTTATCTTTTTTATTGCCCTTGTCATTTTCTGCAATTTTTCCACTGATGTTTTTACTTGCTTCTTGTCTGTTTTTCCACCTTTCGCTCACCACTCAACTAGCATTAGGCTCCGCAAAATCACCGATGAGATCTTGATCACTGAGGTATCACCAGAACCCCCCAAAATACCTGCAGAGACCCTTTCTAGGCCTCTGTTTCTCTATAAAACAAAGGAACATACCCATTTGTACATTGTAGGACCAAATTATTCTCCCCAAGTATAAAAAATTGCAATCCCACTGTGTGTGCAAGTGCTCATTTTCTTGCATCCTTGATAATGGTTATTTAATTTTTGACATAATTGCCAGTTTAAAAAAAAGCATATTTTCTTTTAATTTTAATTTGCAATTCTGGTTAATGAGCTCCTTTCAAATACTGACCAACAATCTTTATTTTTTAGCTGAATTTTCTTTTTATATCATATTGCTAAGGCAATAGTCACATCTTTTTTTTTCAATAGTCACATCTTTTCATGTTTTGTTTTTAATGCATCCTTGTTATTTTTCCAACTTTTACTACTTGGCTATGTTTTCTTCGATTTTTAAATGTGACTTGGGTTTATTCATGGTTGTTAACTCAGCTGTTGACCGTTTTAAAAAGGATTAAAATTACATGGATCTATGTTTCTTTTAATTAATTGCATTAAGCATAAAAGGAATGAGGTTTCTTTCACTTTTTCTCCTCCCTTCAATTTTCTTCCTTTGTGCTTTCTCTGGTGTACACAAAAGCATCAGGGGTGGTGCCCATCTTTGAATCCCACTTCTTCGACCTGAGGATTACTGTCAGATCCCTCTTTATAGCTTCTCTGACACTGGGGCATCTTTAAAGGTCTCCATGATCCTCTTAAAGTAGGGGGTCTAGAGGTTTCTGGAACATCCCCAGTGTGGTCTTACCAGGAGAAAACTGAGTGTATTTTTTAAAGGCAAGCATGAAATAAAGTTTATTGAGTAAGAGAAAGATAGACTTACAGAGTAAGAAAAATTAACACAGGATATGTTCACCATAGACAGACAATGGGCCTCCACTGCCAGAGCAAGTAGGCAAAGAGACCCTCAGTGCATTCTTTTTTTTTTTTTTTTTTTCAGTTTTGGCTGGGGCCGGGTTTGAACCTGCCATCCTTGGTATACGGGGCCAGCACCCTACTCCTTGAGCCACAGGCACCGCCTGCAATTTTTAAACTTACTTGATATAGATTTTTTTTTTATTTTGTGGGGATGGTAAGGGGACCAAGATCAAGATCATATTGTTTATTTGATTTGGCCCTGGGGCCAACAAAACCCCCTATATATACTTTTCACATGTGCCACTTGTAAATCCACTTTTTAAAAAATTTCATAAAACTATTCTTTTTCCCAGGAATGAAGAGCAGGAGGGGAGAACAATGTATATATGGAAATTCCCAAATTTCTGTGGGTAGAGTCCTTGGAATGGGACACAGGTGTAGCTTAGTCCCAAAGGGTGACCTCATTCTCACTGTATTTGCCAGTATGAGCTGAAGTCATTGCTACCACATTACATCCCAGGCCATTCATCACTGTTCCTAGGTGACGCCAGCACCAATCTCCCTTGGGCAAAACAATGACAGCAGGAAGAAACACTCTCACAATTATTAAAGAAAAAGTAATCGTTATTCTTAAAGCAGGCCTCCCAATATTCAGGGCAGAAGAATTTTTTCCATTGTAAAGCTGACACTGAATGCTGATTAATTACTCATCCTCTGAGGTCAAGTTTATTGTGAGATACTAAAAGTTTCTGAGAAAATAACTTATACGGATAGCACCAATTACTGACAGGTTGTGCTCCAGCATATTTTTGAAAGGCAGTTGTTGGAACTTGAATATATTTTCCCACAGAAACCATGTTATAAATAGTGGTTAGGCTCCCAGGCTAGCCCACACAGGCTTGCTAACCTAGTGACTAAACTTCATAGGCCTGTAATTCTGACAGAACCAAGCTGAATCTTGCTTTCTGGGAGAGGAGAAGGACACATACTCTTCTACATTTCCAGCTGTTTCCCACATGGGCAAAACTGGCAGAATTGCTTGCTAGCATTTTTGTAGGGTGTTCAAATCACTTGGAAGATACACTTGGAGATATTTAGTTTGCTGGTTCCTATGCTCCAGTTTGTAGATCACGTAGGTAGCTTGTTAAAAATGTAGATTCCAGCTACTCAGGAGGCTAAGGCAAGAGGATAGCTTGAGCCCAAGAGTTTGAGGTTGCTGTGAGCTATGATACCACAGCACTCTACCAAGAGTGACAAAGTGAGGCTCTGTCTCAAACCAAACCAAACTAAACCAAAACAAAACAAAAACATGTAGATGCCAGGAATACTTTTTGTTTCAGTATGTCAATAAGTGAGCTAATTTATGTATTTGTATTTTTAAAAATATTCTCTAGATTCAAGCTTACAAAAACTGGTAATCACTGATTAAATCCATTGGACCTTGTCTTTTTTAAATTAATATGCTGGTACAATTTTTAGGTTACATTGTTCTCACTTCCAGGGTAAAGTCCCATTTGTAGAAGAGCCCCTCACCCAGGGGAGGTGTTGTATACCCTCACAATGTGTACATTAGGTGAGATCCCGCCTCATGCCCCATATTGGATCTTCTCAATAGCAACTTTCAGGTGCTTGCTGAGTTCCTTATTAGATTCCTCCAGTGTTGGGAAGCTCACTGTCTCTTCAGGAAGAGCCTTCCACTTAAGTATTGTATGACGTCAAGAATTTTTCTATTTTTCATCTATTTTCTATTATTCATCTATTTTTCCAGATGTAGAGTTTACATCTCTCTTCCTGTAACTTGTATTTGGCCTGCTACATCTTCTGTGGAGCCGTAATTAACATGCCTGCTCCTGCTTGTGTGGGAGAGGACCATGAAATAGCTCCTCAAGGAGCTGAAGAGAGGGACATGCTTCCCCTTTCCCAATGTGGCATTCTCCTACTTTTAAGCTAAAGAATCTCAGTTCAGATTTCCATTCTGTGATGAAATAGCTTATATTAGACCACAGCTCCCAACAAGAACATTTAGAAAAGCAGAATAAAATATAAAAATAGCTATCCAACTGCATCAGAAAGAAAACCAGGATAGTCAGAATTGAGAAGCCAACATTCAGAGAGGAAAGAATTGCTTAAGATGGGCCCAATATTATTTGCTATTCTCCACTAAAGGCATTTTCTGATTTGGAAGTGAGAAGGCTAGGTTCAGAGACCAAAAACATATGATCAGAGCTCTCAGGAGCCCTTCAGGGTGGGAAATAAAAAATTGTAGTTCATTGTTATAAAGGTAGTGAGATTTGCATGAGCAAGGTCTCAGAGGAGAGGGGACCATGAAAAAGGGAGCCTGATAGTAAGATTGGCATTTTCACTTGAAACATTTGATAACTAAGTTATATAAAGTAAGGGGCTGAGAAGCCAACCAAAAAGGGCTAAGAATACAAATAAACTATTTGTAGCTTCACAGCATTGGAAAGATAAAAATTAGAGTCCAGAGCCAATGAACACTCTAAGATTTCAGTTCAGAACACTGAAGGGTCAAACACTAGGAATAAGAACAAACCAAAGTACACCAGGCCTTACAAAAACTAAAACCAAATTTGGAATTGCTTCAATTCTTGATTAGATTAAGGTGATCTGCCACTATTCTGACTGCCTGCTTTAAGAGAAATAAATCTTCTCTGGAGAAAGATAGCATTATCTGTAGCCTCTACAATTTTTCATATATGATGAATTTAATAAAAATTTACTAGGTATGCAGGAGATAAGGGCAGATAAC
>NW_003852409.1:3139097-3142143 GCF_000181295.1 Otolemur garnettii
AAGAAAACAGATTAAAAGATGCTGAACATCACCAGGGAACTGGAAGGTACAAAAGAAAAAAAAATAGAGAGAGTGAGAACACGGTGAAAATTCTAAAAATTAAAAAATACAACTGAAATTAAAAACTCAAAACATGGATGAAGTATCATGCTAGACAAGGGGAAAGTAGACGAGGGAACCTAAATACATGTCAGTAGTAAATATTGAGACTGAAACATAAGCAATAAAAAAACCCCAGAAAATAAGAAATGAGCATAAGAGATATATGGAATACACTGAAAATATATAATATGTGTATAATTACTGTCTTGAAAGGGGAGAGAAGAGAAAATAGATAGAAGCTATATTTTAAGGGATAATATCCTAGAATTTTCCCAAACACACATCAATTTATAGATTTGTAAAGTCCTATGAAGCTCTGTGAACTCCAATCAAGATAAACACAAATAAAATCTAACTTTAGCATAGCATAGTTAAACTGCCAAAGACCAAAGCAAAAAACAAAATCTTAAAACCAGTTAAAGAGAAAAAAAGATGCATTGCCTTCAAAAGGGAAATAATAAGTCTGACAGCTGACACAGCAGAAACAATCAGAGCCAGAAGACAATGGAATGTCATCTTAATGTGCAGAAAGAAAATAATAGACAGGCTAAGTTCTATACCTGGTTAGTATATTCCTCAAAATTAATAGTAAAATAAACATTTCACAAGACCAGAAACTGAGAGAATTTTTCTCTAGCAAAGCCACGATAAAAGAACGCCAAGAAGAGTTCTTTAGGCAGAAAGATAATGATCATAAACAGAAAAAAATAGAGAGGCAGCGCCTGTGGCTCAAAGGAGTAGGGTGCTGGCCCCATATGCTTGCTGGAGGTGGCGGGTTCAAACCCAACCCTGGCCAAAAACTGCAAAAAAAAAAAAAGAAAGAAAGAAATGGAAGAAGAAATGAACAGTAATGGACAGTGTAAATATGTTCATAGATGTAAACCAAAAAATGGCATTATAGCCAACAACATCCAAGAAACTCTTTAACAGGAAGAACAGAGATTAAGGACTTATATTACCAGCAGCAAGTCTTAATATAAAGCTTCATTAATCAAGATAGTGTGGTATTGATTAAAAGACAGGCAAAAAGACTAATGGAAGATCCCTGAAAGGCCAGAAACATACCCCACTATATTCAGACATTTAATCTATGACAAAGGTAACACAGGCAATGGGGTAGGTGGTTATGGCCTTTTCAACAGATGGTCCTGATTCAACTGGTTATCCACAAGGAAAAAAATGAATCTTCATCTTGCTTCAAACAAAACGTAAAATAAATTTCATGTAGGTCCTTGATCCAAATGTAAAAAGTATAACAAAACCTCTAAAAGACAAATAGGAAAATATCTTCATGAACAAGGGTGGGCAACAATGTTTAAACAGGCCAGGAATATATTAATCATAAGGAAGATAATAAATTGCACTACATTAAAATTAAGAATAGCTGTTAATCAAAATACATTGAGAGTGATGAGCCACAGAATGGGAGAAGATGTAAGTAATCCCATTACCATCAAAGGAGTCATAGTCACAATATAAAAAAAAATTTCAACAAATCAATAAGAAACAGGTAAAGAATCTAACAGGAAATATATGCAAAAGACTTGAATAGGCAATTCACAAAAGAGGGTATTGAAATGGCCAATAAAGATGTGAAAAGATTCCCAACTTCATTAGTCATCAGGGAAATGCATATTAAAACTAAAACAAGATACCACCACACACCCACTAGATTGGCTAAAATTAAAAAGCTGACAATACCCAAAATTGATGAGCATGTGAACCAACTGGAACTCTCAATGACTGCTGGTAAATGTGTACATAGGTATAACCACTTTGGAAAGCTGTTTGGCAGTGTCTACTAAAGCTGAACATATGGCTACCCTATGACTCAGAAATTCCACCTCTAAGAATGTATCTAATGGCAAAGTGCACAGATATTCACCAAAATATATCAAATACCTAGGAATAAATCAAACAAAATATGTGCAATAATTCTATACAAAAATTATGAAACATTTCTGAGAGAAGTTAAAGAAGACCTAAGTAAATGCAGGGATATACAAAATTCACAAATTGGAACACTCTATATTGTTAAGATGTCACTTTTCCCTAAATTAATCTATGGATTGAAGAAAATCCTAATAAAAAAGGTTTGTGTATATGAAAGTTCATATTGACAACCTAACTCAAAAATGAACATAGAAGCACAAAGAGAAAAGAACAGTCAAGATGATTTTGAAGAACCAAGATGGGGGACTTCTATTAGTAGTTACTGAGACTTACTAGGAAGCTACAGAACATTTTGGTGAAAAAAACTGATAAACAAATAGCAGAGAAAATAAAGTTTGTAAATAGAACCAAATATACAGAGCTATTTGACTTATGGCAAAGGTGATATGACAGCACAGTGTGGGCAAGATGAACTTTTCAATAAATGGCATTGAGTTGATTAGATATCCATCTGAAAAAGAAAAGAAATGTTGATCCCTGCCTCACACCATATACAAAATAAATTTCAGGCTGATTGTAGATCTAAATGTGAAAGGATAAACAATAAAGGTTCTAAAAACCAAGATAGAAAAATACCTTCATCTTCTTGGGGCAGGTTCTATTAAAGTAAAGAATTTCTGTTCATTAAAACACACCATGCAGAGGACTTCCAGGCAGCCAAAGACAATGGAGGCTGCGTATAAATTAGCTCCCTCAAATCTCTACAAGCTGTTCTCAATAGCTTTGTAACTATAGAAGTTCTATATAAAATCATACCCTCATCAACAAATAAAGACAGAGAACATCAAAACAATAAAATAACTGAGTATAAAGGACAAAAATTAACAAAACTCACGTGCGCTTTTTTCCCACCCCTGCTCTGATGCAAGGTATTGCAGCAAAGGCAGTGAGGAAACTGAGGCCAAGAGAGAAGATGGTAGCTATTTAAAGGTGAACTGGAATAACTACCAGAAAGACTAATCCACCCTACATCTAAAGATACTAAAAAAAA
>NW_003852409.1:3142635-3155665 GCF_000181295.1 Otolemur garnettii
GACTTGTCCAACATCACTGCATCACTATTAGGTTAAGCTGCATGTAACAGAAGAAAGACATTATCAGTGACTGAAGATAGCACTTTCCTCCTCATATAAAAGATGTCCATGAGAAGCAGTATAGTGCAGCTCTGACAGTGTAATCAGGGACCCATGTTCTTATCTTTATGCTCCACAATCCTAGAATGGTATTTCCTTCTCAAGGCCGCCTAATGACCCAATATGGCTGCTAGAATTCCAGCCATTTCACCTACATTCTAACCAACACAAAACAGTAAGGAAAAGAAGGACAAGATCCACCTTTAAAGTTGTCTTTCTAGAAGTCCCATTTAATACTTCTACTTATATCACATTGGGCAGACTTAGAATCCTGGCCATGTCTAGCATGGGAAGCTGAGAAAATGTTTATTTTCCATGTACATTAACACATCCAGTTAAAAACTGAAGTTGTGATACTGAACTCTGACTTGTTGTGTTACTGAACATGGAAGAGGGGAGGAGTGGCATGGATGTTGGTATAGACAATCAGCCATCTCCCAGAGTCACCTAGTTGGGAAGTGATGGGGCCAAGATTGAAAACTAGCCAGTGGCCTCTCCATAGGTTGCCCAGACCTTCCTCCTGAGCCATGTCCCTCTGCCACAGCATCTTCCCCCAGTGACGTGAATGCCTGGGGGAGCAGCAGGGAACAGAAGCTCTGTGGGTGGGTGGGGGTAGAGGCAGCAGGGCTGTGAAGTTAGCCTCCTGTGAGAAACTCTCCTATTTTTCTTTGCCACCTTCCCTTCCCCAGCTCTAGAGCCCCGAGCATCTAAAACTCCAAGTTCTTTGTCACAGAACTCACACTGCAGTTGTGATGAGATGGGTGCATCTTTTCATGGGTCATTGGCTCTAAGTTGAAGATTAGAAACACACTAGATTTGTGTCTCCTTTAGTTTTCCCACATTAAATAAACAATCACAGGCGGTTGCAGAAGTTACTTGCCAGAAACATTATATTCAAGTCTTCCAAAGACAGGCCTGTGCCTCAGATGGAGGGCTGGGACCTTTTCTGGGGTTTCCACTGATTCCAGGGCTCTGAACAACTCTATCAGACCCATCCAGTGCTGGGTCTCAGCAGGGAACAGCGACATGGGAAGAACGTCCTTAGCACAGAGACCAAGCCATCATCGGAGAAACCAGACCAGAATTGTAAATGCTCACAGTGGAAACAGCCTAACGGGACTTGAAAAATGGAAGTTGACACTTTGAAATCACCAATGTCAACAGTTACTTTATAGGAGAAGAATAGTGATGGGGAACCTCAAGGAAGAGAAAGAGCCAGATGGGAGAGTCCAAAGCAAATGCCCAGAGGCAGTCTTCGTGGTTTCCAGAAGACTGAGCTCCGAGAATGCTCAGGGAAGCCAGAAGGTCTACACTTGTCCCAGCCTGGGAAAACCCAGCAGAAAAGGTCTGAAAAATGTGCTTCTGGAGGGAGCCCATGGCGTTGTTATCCTCCTATCAGAAAGCTCCTGGCACTGATGAGTGAGCTGGGGACAATCTATCTGATGCTAGAGACAGGTGTATAAAGGGGGGACCCTCATAGAATGCATCCAGGATGGAGCACTCTTCTCCCTGAAAATCTACCACAGCCATGTCACATAGTTTGCTGTAATAAATCCTTACTGTCTTTACACAGAGTCAGAGAACTGAGCTGTGAAAGGACTCTAGGAGTTACTTGGTCCAAATCTCTCATTTTCAGTTGAGGAAAATGAGGCCTGGAGAGCAAGAGTGACTTAGTATGAACGCAGGATTAGCAAGAGATCTTCCGATGACCAGACTGTGTGTTTCCTGTGTGCCACTTACCAACAAGGGCCCACTGAGATAGATGTCACAGGAGGGCTGTTTTGGGGTATCTTCCTAAGCACACCCCTGGTCTAGAGAGGCAGAGAGGAGGGGGCGTGAGTTCAGATTAGAAGTCTTGCTCGCAAGTCCTGGGTCTGTCCCAATCTGCTGAGTGACTACATTGGATTCCCAGGGCTGCCAACACATTTCCACAAACTGGGTGGCTTAAGACAACAGAAATTTTGTCTTTCCCAGTTCTGGAGGCCAGACATCTAAAATCAAAGTGTTGCCAGGGCTGGCTCCTTCTGCAAGCTCTGGAGAAGAATTCTCCATTCCACAACTCTCGCCCAGCCTCTGGTGGCTTCCCAGGATCTGTGGCATTCCTTGTTTTGTAGACCTGCTGCTCCAATCTCTGCCTCCTTCATAGGCCCTTCTCTATCATATCTCCTTCTGCCTTTCTCTTATAAAGGAAACCTGTCATTGGATTCAGGGCCTACCAGGTAAGCCAGGAAAATCTTATCACGAGAGCCTTAAGTTAATTACATCTGCAAAAAGTCCCCTTTCCCAAATAATGTCACATTTACGAGTTTCATGGGTTAAAACATGGACACCTTTTGGGGAACCAGTGTATACGCTATAGTGATCTTGGGATGTGAGGAAGGCAAAAACCTGTTTACTCACTATGGTTTTACAAGTGTTTTTGTCTTCATAGAGAACTGATGGGTCCCAAAATTACAGGCATCAGTTCAGTTGCCTGTGCCATCCCAAGCAGTTATGCATAAGCAAGTTCAAGTCCAGAAACATTTTTGGACGCTCTAGAACTTCCTTTGACCATAGACTTCTGAAAGCTGTTTGGGGAAGCTGGCTTGTGATCAGATCACAAATAGGAATGCTGGGCTCTACTCCTTTGGAAGAGAACATTCAACTAGAACAAGTACAACAAGAGCACAAGTTGGGTGTGGGGAGGGGTTTGACAAACACAAAACACCCGTGGGGCAGGTACTGGAGGCAAATAAAGCACTGACTTCAAGTCCAAAAATTCAGGAGGAGCCAAAATAACTTAGTAATCAAGATACAAAATATTTTACTGCCAAATCTAAAAAATCAAAACTAATGCAAAAAACCCACAGTAACAAGATAACAAAATTTTAAATAAGATAGACTTCAACCCTGCACTTGGGCATGACTCACCTCACTTGGCACACTCTAATCCCAGTCCTGTGGATTCCATCTTTAAGATTTTGATAATTTGTTCATCATGAGGTTTTTTTGCATTAGTTTTGATTTTTTTTAAAGTTGCATTAACAGAGTTTGTTTAACCTTTAATGCTAAAGTTTTGGGTACCTCCTTATGTGTTATACTTAGCCCTGGACTTGCAAGTTATAACTGAAGGGAATGGGCTGGAGAAGTGATGCCTCTGAGGATATGGTCATCACCCCTAAATCTCTGAAGGACTATGTGGGGCAGAGGGGACCATAGGATCTGACTGACCCCAGAGGAACCAGAGAGGGTGGAAGTTAAGGGAGAAATAGTGAGTCCTCTGCCTGCCACTGGAAGATGTGAGACTGTGTGTGGGGGGGGGGCTGGGGGAGGTAGACTAGATCATCTCTAGGAGCAGCCCTTGTACCCTCTAATTCCAACAGACAAAGAGACTGTAGATTTCTTCATGTAACTTTAGTCGCCTTGTAACCATGAGGTAAGGGAAGAAATATCACCTCTTGTTTCAAAGACCATGGAGACAGGAACTGGGTCTTCTGCACTTTCAAAAGCCACTCTGATGGCCCTGTTCTACCTTAAGGTACTCATGTGGTGGTTTCCCACAACTATGGGATGAAATGAACAGCCTCAAGGTATCCTACTCACAGACCACCGACGGGGGAGAGGCCAACCACCTTATCAGCCCCAAATTTTAAAAAAATCAAAAAAAGGAAGCAGTGATATGATGTTGTTATAAATATCAAAACATTGCCTCTAAAATACACCATGAAAAATGATCTTTCTAAAAGGCATCCTTGTGTGCTGCTCACAGTCCTGCGTGGCTTCGCCATGAATAAACCGAATACTTCTCAGAACGACATTCAAGGGAGGCCTTCTCACAACTCTCATCCCCACTTAGCTGTCCAGCTCTGATGTGTAATCACTTAAGTCTTGGGTCCTAAAGCTTCTCCATTTAGTTATTGTACCATCTGCTCTCATAAATTTTTTCCTTTAATTTTTGGGTTTTCCTCAAATCGCACACTATTTTTAGATTAAAATATTGAGTATCCCTGGACCTAAGTATCTTAATAAATTGCAAACTTTGACACCTTTAGAAATAATGCTTACTGAAATAAATGAGTTATTTCTGCTCATTATTCAACATCTCAAAAAATTTTTATATATGCATTGAATTTGGTATGAAAATGCTTCTTTCGACATTTTCCAACCAGGTGCCAGCATGATCTAAAGAGTTGTTTACAAAACATGTCCTAATGATTTGCCATTTCTTGACAAATCAATATATCATTTGTGTAGAGTTGGGTCTGATTGAGATTAAATAATGAATAAAACTTATACATGTATAAATTTTCTTTATTATGAAGCTTTTTCTTGAAATAAAATCGGGTCTGTAAGAACCCTGGGGTTGGGTAGAATTTATCTGAATACAGAGAAGACAGAAAAGAATTATGTGCACTGCTGTATCAAATTTTGGCTGGTGTTCAGCATTGAGAAACTGATGTAACCACCCTCACTGGGGTTGTCATCACTTGACTTTTCATAACACTTACAATGATAGAGAATGGTGTACTTTTGAAATACTTTTACATATGCCTATTACATGGTCCTTGAAAAAGCCCTACATGATAAAGGGAGCAGGGGTCAGCAACCCTAGTAAGAGCACACAGAGGCCCCAGGGGCTTAAGCTCTCTGCCCAAATGTCTGCTCCCAGTCACGATGGCATCAAGACGCCAGGCCCACACTAGCTGCTTTGCACAATCGTCCTGATAACCCCACAGGAGGGTATTTTTACTACTATCATACAGATATGGAAGCAGAGGCTCTGAGAACTCAGTTTCAAGGTCACAGAGCTGGTAAGCAGCAAAACTGGGGTTTCAAGTAGTCTGGTAGGTCTATAGCACATGTGTCCTAAAGTCTACCCGAGACATTTTTTCCTCTCTTCCAGGAGAGCATAAGTGAGACTGAGAGATGACATTCTGGGTCAAAGGAGCACAGGATGAAGCACTGGCAGAGCCCAAAGGCCCTGTAGCTGGCAGCAGGACAGTATCTCTTCCATGTATGTGGTACTATATGCCTGCAGAATATCCTTGCATCATTGGCTTCTCACAGTTCCCTAGAGGAGCATGCAGTGGAGGGCTGGCTAACCCCCTTTTACAGATACGTGAGGCTCAGAGAGGTCAAGTGATTTGCTCAAAGTCACACAGGACAATACATGTGCACTTTTGCCAACATCACTAGATAAAAGGATCCAAGGAGGTGGGCCTAGGGGCTGAAATAGGCAGACCAAGGCACTGACCTTTCCTGAGATGGTCTTGATCTGCTTAGAGCTCAGGGGCTCAAAGTCCACACCGATGTAGCCCTCCATGGCAGCAAGCAGATTCTTTCGGAGGCAGCGAGATGAGTTGGCTTCCGTGTGCACCTGCTCCCACCAGGAAGGCTCGTACCAGCCTGGGATGATCCACTGATATTTACTGCCGTACATGTTCTCCTCATATGCCTGCAACAGATGGGGGGGACTATGAAGGCACCAAGACTCAACCCTCATTCAAGGCTCTGTGCCCTATGAGAAAGGTGGAGGGAAGTCAGGTGGAGGGAAGTCAGGCTTCCTCTTACAGAGGACTTACTTAACTTTTTATTACTTGCTTGGCTTCCTCCTTGTTATTTCTCAAAGGATCCAAGGTGTTTTGTGGAGAACACATTTAATAAAATGGTAAACACTGAATAAAAATTAAAACCCAGGGGCCTGGGAAAATATACATTATAGTATGTTGATGGGAGGTAAAGGGAATAGAATACAGACAATCAAGCCAAACCTTCCAACAGTACACATAATTAAGATGCAAATTTCATTACAAACTTCCTAGAAACCAAGGAGAAAAGGGTGATAAGATGATTTACATAGCTTTTATTATTAAAAACGAGAAAATGAACCAGCTCTTTGGGGAAACAGAGTATTTACTAGTCTTCAACCCTTGAAAAATATCACATGGAGCATATTGTTAAATTAGTCAGCATGGTATCAGCATCATCTCTACCACAGATTTCACAAAGCTGTTTTCGGTATAGATCTTTACTGAAAGCTAAGGCCATGCCTCAAAACACAACCCAGGCGGAGCGATTTTCAAGGGGCCAAGACAACTTAATCTAAGGGTGCAGCTTATGTAAGATGCCCCTTGGCAAACTAAGAAGTCTCTCCATAGCTTTACCCAAAGGACAGCAGGAAAGGGGCATCAAGTGAGGGTCTAAAAGACTTATCCACAAGGCAGGTAGATTGGGCTTCGATATATCATCCCCTGCCCAATGCAACTGTGGAAATGCCTGGGGGCCTTCTTTCTCGTATTGCCAAGTTCTGAACAGCTGAGACTGTTGGGCACATGAAGAGGTCTAAGTAGGCGCCGGTATGCTTGTCTGTCTCCTCTGCCACATGCAGAGTTCCTGGAGGGGGAGGCCATGCTGCCTCTTTCCTGGGTCCCTAGTGCTTACTACAGTGCCCGGTCTACAGAGAACACTCAGGGAGTGGTTGTAGAGTGACTGAATGAACGTATTTCTGTTTAACTTGGTTGCCTTGGCTTTCATTTTCTCTGCCTCTGGTAGACATGTAATTGGAGAACCTCTGGCCACCAAACAGGTCCTACTTCGTGCTGATGGCTGGTCCTGAGCTCACGGTATTCAGCTCCCATGAACCGCTTTGGTTCGTACTAACTACAGACATGTAACAATGATGTGAATTTTTTAAAATCCAATCTCCTTTTTTTTGTTTCCTTTTGCATCCTCCCCTCCCCATGCAAGAAGGACATTTCCTTTTTATATAAAGGGTCACAAGGATAATTGTGATAAAACCTAACAGGAGTAAAGCTGTTAACAGTTGGGATGCTGCTCCCCTTTGGTGGCCTCATTTAAGCCTCTTGACAACCCCGTGAGGCATCTAAGGCAGAGATCATAGTTTCCACTTTAGAGGTGAGGCAGCTGGGGACCAGAGATATAAAGTGACCTGCCTGAGGTCACACAACCGGCAGAGCTAAAACCAGAACCCACATCAGAGTGCTTGGGAATTTAGAATAGATCACCGAGGATGGAGCAGAAGACAAAAGTAACATGCCATACTCATACTGTGCTAGAGCCAAAGTGAACATTTTGCCACAGTGCTATAAATAGGCCTTGCATTTGCAGACGTCTGCTCTCCCATTGGGTGGCAGTTCCAATCCCGAGAACCAGCAACACGCTGTAAAGTTTGCACTGCAGCATTTGCATGGCAAAGACACAGCTGTTTCCATCCGGCCTGTGTTCTGACCCCTACAGGGACAGGAAGGCTCTCTCAGGGTGGGGTTGGGGAGGGTCCTTGCTCCCAGCACCCCCTCCCTCCATCCAGTCTGGATGTAGCATGAAGTCATCAGGTAGAGTCTCCTTGGAACCTTCTGGACCCACCATTAGAACTCCTTCCTAACCCGGCAAGACCAGAAGTCCTCAAGGGCAGATTCCACCTGAGGGTTTGGCATGTGGACTCAATATGCAACCAGAAACCTCTAAGAAACTCCTTAATGAGTGAAGCAGCCAGCTAAGTGTCTAAGAGAAACCCCATCTCAAAATACCATAAGTCTAACAAGACTGAAGAGGAAAGCAAGAGGAGGAGGTGGGTGGTGTCCCCATGCAGTGTGGAAGGCAGGCGGCCTAGGGCTTTCGGTCAAGAGGAAGACAGCCATGCCATCTGTTCCGAAGTGGAAACCACGGCTGGAAAAGTCACTGGGAAAATCGTTCCAGCGCTTGGCACAAAGTGAAATTGTAGCCATCCCTGGGCTTTGGTTTGGCTTGAATCAGAACATGAGGTCTGTCGGTATTTCTTGCACACGGAAGGTGGCCAGGGCTTAGTGTGGAATCTTTGAGAATCATTTTTTATCATTAATTTATTTTCCCTGGAGTTATTTGTCTTCTTCATTTAGTCAACATCAATCACCCACCATGCACCAGCTCCTTGCAATGGCCTGGGAATATGGAGGGAAAAAAACCCCAGTTTCTTCTCGAAAAGAAAGGAAGTTCTCCAATTTAGGGCATCATTTTCCTTATTAAAAGGGGCTATTTCTGAACCGTGGGTAGTAAGGAGCAAGGTTTGTATTTTTGGAAAATTATCAAATCTGTTCACTCTCTATTTTCAACTGTTCTTTTGTTCTTCCTTCTAATTTAACGTGGAAAGACCTCTTGCTACTCTTTACTGATAAGTAGAATGCTCAACACACTTTTATGAAATCCACTAGTAAACTCACCAGCCCAAAAGTAGCTCATTCTATCTTCAGACACCCGAGACCTTACATAAACAAGCATAAAAAGATCACTGACATTTACTGAGGTCTCATTGTACATCAGATACTGTGCAAAGTTTCTGCTCATTTAATCTTCACAACAATCCTCCGAGACAGGTGTTATGGCCCCCAAATGACAAAGGAGAAAACTGAGGTGCAGAGGGTATGAATAGCATGCTCAACTTCAGTACTAAGCAACAGAGCAGGGATTCAATTCCAGGATGACTAACTCCTGAGTGCCAAGTGCCATCCAGGGTCTCCTGCAATGTTGGCCTCATAGCCTCCCTTCCTCCTATATCAGAAGATGAGCAGGCAGGGCTCAGCTGGCTCCTGAGCGTTCAGCTGAAATAATCCTGTGATACTGTGGCATTCACCCACTGCTCTGTCCTTGCTCCTGGTCTCTTTTCAGGTCTTGCACATGTCCTGAAACAGGGCACCAGAAGCTGAGCAGGACACCAAGCTGGGATCTCTGCAGCAGAAAGCAAAGGGACCACCCTGCCCTGGGTGTGACATGTAGTCTGAGGTCATTATCTGGCACAGTGCTAACCCTGGTGACCTCAGATTCTGTAGTAAACCGGGGGTCAACTGAGACACTCAAAGTCCCTTCTCTTCTCAACACACAGTACTCACCAGCTATGCCTCTACCACCTTGGACTTAGGTAGCTCCATTTGTTATATTCTAACCTTATATGAGAATCTTTAATCTCCTTGGATTTTGTCAAATATTCCCACCTGTTAAAGCTCTTTGAACCTCGGTGCTGTCATCTAACATATTCCATGACTTCTAAAATTCCTACAAACATGCTATTAATAACATCCTCCAAGTCACAGACAGAAAGATCAAAGAGGACAGAGATCTGTGGCCCCTCCCTAGTGACTACACCTAGAATAACCTCCGTCTGCAGAGGAGCTGACTAGGTAGACAAGGACCCACCTAATGGCCTCCCATCCTGCTGAATTTTCTCCTGATGTGGGAAGATGAGGAGCTGGGACATCAACAAGGAAACAGATTTGGTTCCTGTGTTAGAGCTCTTATATGTAACTAAAGTTAGAAATCATACAGAGAAAACCTCTTTTTGATTAAATTGCAATCAGGTGGATGAGGATTGCACCTGGGCTCTGCTATGAATTGGGTGAGGGCTGCTGGACAAGCCCCTTTACTTCTCTAGGCTTCTGACTCCTTAGCTATAAAACTGGGTATCAGAGTTGCTTCTCGTGGTTATTGAAAAGATTAAATGAGACAAGGTATAAAAAAGTACTGTGTCACCTATCACATACTAGACAACTGTAAAGGATGTGGGGCAGATACTGAATAGCCCACCATTGTCCCAAAATGAAGATTCTGCAGAGGCGAAATGAGTCACTTGAGTCTCACCCTGATTCCTGGATATTCTCCCTGTGCAGTTCACACAGCAGGGCTCCACTAAGCCAGACTAAACTAGGGCCCTTAGAACTAGCTGACGAGGCTTAGACAATAGGTTAGAGAATGGGTTTGGAGAATCAAAGTCTCTCTTCCTATGACTGTATTGTCTGAGCCCTGGGATTTCAGCTGCTTGAAAAGAGGAAAAAGCAGTGAGCATAACACTTCTGCCTCTAAGAACCCAGACCCCCATCCTAGGATCCTGCTCACAGGTCAAGCAGCAAAAATGGGTCTGAGAAAAAGCTTTGTGAACCTCTCCAAAGGCAAAAATGATAGGACTATTTTACTTACACAACAGAACACTTTTGCTGCCATATTCTGGTCAAACTGGCCAAGGATGATCCGCACGTCATTCCCCTGTGGACAGAAGGACATGCATGTGAAGGTAAATGGATGATCAGCACATGGCAGAGAGCTCAAGGTCACGGGCAGAAAACATTCCTGGGCCCCAGACTCCCAGGTAAGCAGGGCAGAACCTCATCCCCACCCAGTCCAGCCTGGATTCTCTGGCCCTCTCTGGGGCCAGCTTCCCTGGCTCTTATAGTTGGCTCTTCCTGGTCTCAAGGGCAGGACATAGGGCAACCCTGCACAGGCCAGAGGCCAAAGCCGGCCACACTGAGAGGCCTTGGAATCTCCTCTATCTTCTTCTGACAAGGGTGGGCAAAAACCCTGGGGTACAATAATATCATCTCCTCACTTTATGTATGGGAAAACTGAGGCCATAAGAGGGAAAAGAAGTTTCTATGTTCCCCTGGGAGTTGGTGGCAGAGATAAGACTCCACCCACTCATACTCCTTCACAACATTCTAGACTTTTCTACTTCTCAACTATTGACCCCTCAAGGCATCCCTGGAGTCCAAAGCTTCCCAATCAAGAGGTTTCAGTCTCTTCAAGCTTGTTGGTGGAGCTGAGATTTTGTTCAAAATAAGTGGCTCAGCCTCAATTTCCTCATCTGCAAAATGGAGATAATGGTCTCACTTACCTTACAGGATTGCTGGGAGGACAAATAATCCTTGGAAAGTTCTTAACACGATGCCTAGCACACAATGAGTGTATAATTTTATTTCTAAGAAAAATCTATATTTGAAAGCCCTAAAAATGGGACTAAATTCATTATCTCAGGGTGGCTAATAGTTGTGTATTATACAGCAGCCTCTGTGACGCAATCAATTCATTCATTACTGAGCATCTTACTGAGGCTCTCCTGGGTGAGGGTAATGGGCCTTTGGTCACTTTCTGGGGCACTAGGATCCAGGCTGGGCCCCTCCCCACAAAGACAAGTACACTGGAGAAGGATGTGCAGAGCAGCCCCCAGACCAGCTGGACCCCAGCTCACACAGATGCCCCCCACCCCAGCAGCCTCTTGCCCTCCACAGTGAGGCCCAGCCTGGGAGGTGGTACCACCTTTCTTGCTGTTCATCCATCCCCTCCAGCAGGCCTCAAGGCCCTTTGATACATAAAGAAGAAAACATGCCTTTACAGATCAGTTTTTAGCATCTTTTAAAATTGGAAAGTGCTGACTGCGAGGCCATTTACTCATCATGTACTTTAGCAAAATAAAGAAGGCCTGGATTCTAAAATCATCCTTCGTTTGCAAGCAAGAATGGAAAGAAGGGGGAAAAAAAAACCTACTTGCTCTGAAAGGACTTTAAAAGATCGTTAACAGAGCAGTTGCAGGAAGGCAAGCCTTTGTCATCACCAGTCTGCAATGCTATAAAAAGTTCTAAGCTGCTTCCGTTCTGTGGACATGTTCCCAGGCATGCTACGGGATCTTTCTGCTTGTTTGTTGAAATCATTTAGCATTTTTTGCTGCTAACAGTATCCATCCATCTGTCCAGGCAGCCAGCAGACACACACTGAGCATCCACTTTGTGCCAAGCCCTGCATGGCTAAACATGATAGGAGAGAAACAGCTTATTGTGAAGTCAAGGAATCCTGGGTTCGAATCCCAGCACCATCTCTGACTAGCTGAAAATTAACTTCCTGGAGCAGTCTCAATTTCTTCATCTCTGAAATAGGGATAATCCTAGCTACCTTGCCCAATAGGTGTTGGGTTCATCACAGTGAAACTCACCCAGTGCTCTCTCCCGGTCCTCCCAACTCCCTGGGCACCCCTGCTCAGCCTGCCCTGTGCCAGCTCCTCATCTTCTGCCCATCCCCAAATGCTGGTGCTCCGCCCCCAGCTTGTTGCTCCCACCACTGTCTCGGGGCAACCTCACTCATGACTCCAGCCATGACTGGCCTCTGTGTGCTGTGGACTCCAAACCTCTTTCCCCAGCTCTGGTTGCTTACTGGATTCTTCCCTGACAGGCATATCCAGCACAATATGTCCCAAGCTGACGGCTGTCCCGGCGAGCCCTTTCCTCCTCCTGCATGTTCCATACTGAAAATGTTATCATCAACCTCCACTCATCCAAGTCGGAAACTTGGGAGTCACCTTAGATCTACTTGTCTCCTTCACCCTGCTGTATCTAGGGGAGAAGAGAACTGTTCACCAGCTCCTGAATCATGCCAATCTGTCCAGGCCCCCTGCCCTGGGCCGAGTTACCATCAGTGAATAGGACAGCCTCCCAAAGGAGCCTTCCCTGTTATCCTGCCCCACCCGCCCATCTCCACAGAGCAGATTCAAGTCTGACAGTGTGAAATCTTTCCATTGCTCTCCAAGTTTACAGATCAAATTCTCACCCATCACCAAATGACTTCTGCTCAATTTTCTACCACATTTCTTAGCTATACTCTATGGCAGTGAGAATGAATACCGCCATCCGTCCATTCATTCATTCATATTCTCCACCCTGCCTTCTTTCTGAAGTGCATCCATCCCGAGTGCCTGGCCCTCCTGTCCCACCTGCTCTGCCTGCACAGCTGCTGCTCACCCTTCCTGCCTTAGCTCAGGTCAGGATCCTCAGCTCAGAGAATCCATCTCTCACGCCCGGTGGCCATTTTCTCCTCTGCAGGCCTGGGGCACACGGTGCTTCCCTACCATGTGGCACAAGTACACTCACTTGTCCATCTTCCCATCTTCCCCATTGAACTGACTTACCTCTGGGTTCCCTGCTCCCAGCAAGGACACTGCACACGTCAACAAATATGTGTCAAAGGCACGCTGGATGCGTGCTGAATGCATGCCCTGTGTAGCACCAGGCACGATGCCAGGCCTATAGTACTCGTTCAGTAGCTGGTAGCCATTATCACCACTCTGCTAAATATCCTGCCAGCCCTAGGGTCTATGCACTGATTTGGTTCACCATGTTCATTTCTTTCTTTCTTTTTTTTTTTT
>NW_003852409.1:3155747-3157216 GCF_000181295.1 Otolemur garnettii
AACTCTGGAGCTTAGGTGATTCTCTTGCCTCAGCCTCCCGAGTAGCTGGGACTACAGGTGCCCGCCACAAGGCCCAGCTATTTTTTTGTTGTAGTTTGGCTGGGGCTGGGTTTGAACCTGCCACCCTGGATATATGTGGCCAGAGCCCTACTCACTGAGCCACAGGCACCGCCCACCATGTTCATTTCTTAAGTAGACTGAGGGACCCACATTTTCATGGCTGACCGCTTGACCACCTGATGACAGATGAACTACTGGCTCTGCCACTTGTGGACCATTTAGTGTCTCTGTTGCCATAACAACGAACTTACAAAGACCATTTGGTTCTATGCTCCTAGCCCAAGGGATCACCCATATAGTTAAGTCTTTTCCAGAGAGGCACAAGGCTTCTTCTGAGGCTGTATAGCACCCTACAGTCAGATCCCTCACTGGGGGCCTCCTCACCCTCAGAGGGCCCTGGAGACAGATCTTACCCAGAGCTAGGTGATGCCTGATTTGGGAAGCTGCTCACACCTGCTCTGCTTCTAGATGGTGGGTCAGGGTACAATGCTGAGAAGCCTAGGAGTGAAGAGGAGGAGCCAGCACCCAACACAGCCCAAGCCAGGAACTGGGGGAGGGGAGAGGGCAAAGGGGGTTCTTGGTGGGGGCCCTTGAGAGCAGTATAAAGAATTTGAGGTGCTTCCTAGCTGGGGTATGTAATTTCTGGGATGTGAGGAGGTGTCCTGAGAGTATGAAATGCACAGACATACCTCTGTGTTCTTTCTGGGGGTGCAACTTACTGGAAGACTCAGGGGTTACATAAATGGTTTTGGATTGGGGGAATCTTAACAGTTTTTATACACATGTGCATGCCCTCACAAAAGCTCCAGGATCACGCTTTTCAGTGCTGCATAATTTGTATCTTTTCTTGAATGTCCAGAGATTGAACAGAAAAAAAATTGGGGTTAGCACGGCCCCTGCTTCTGGCCAAGCTCCCTACCCCCCTGCCAGGGATATGAGCCCACTGTCATGTGCTGAAAAGGTGTAGGGCAGTGTTGGGAATACTGGGGGGGGGGACCTGTGAATGCCTCTCAGGGTAAAAGTGACACAACAGAGCTGTGGTGTCACAGAAAAGGGGGGAAGTGGCAGAGGACAGAGTCTGGAAAAGCTTGTACCCCAGGAGGGACTCAGCTCTGAAGGGGCCACCTAGAATGGAACTAGATAACAAGATGTGGACAAATAAGAAGTCCAGGTCTAGGGTTCACGCCCTGAGAGGTCACTCCCCCAGGAAATGTGGGAGGAAATAGCCATGGGGCGTGGGCAGGAGAAGGAGGCAGAAGTTCCCATCAGCTCTCTCTGGAGAGAAGCCCAATGCTGTTCAAGTCCTGGGTAGATTTCCTTTCTTTTTTCTTGGCACCCCCTCATCCATTGTCTAGAAAAACCATTTTGTTTCTTTGTCTTTGGAATTCTAAAAGGGAGCTAAAATCTCA
>NW_003852409.1:3157236-3192207 GCF_000181295.1 Otolemur garnettii
ACACACACACACACACACACACACACACGTGCATGCATAAGACACTTGAAGAAGGATGACCCAATTCAAAGAACTAGTGTGTAACCTTTAGTTTAAAAGCAATCTTAACACAGTAAAAATAATGATTCCTGAGCTCTTTCTAGCTGTGGTGCTAAGCAGTATTATCAGTCCCACCCTAAGAGGTGGGCCCTATTATCATGCCCACTTTGGAAAGATTCGTGAGAAGATCAATGCCCAAAGAATTAAGTGATTTTCCCAGGTACAGTGGACACCTTTGGTCCCATGGACCCTGTCCTCAGGGCAGGTGTGCTCTCCCAAGCTGTGGTTAGAGTGGGCTGCTGGAAGTTCACTCTCTTCTCTGCTAAGGGGAGCTTCCTGGCCATGGAGGCCAGGCCATGTCCCACACCTATGACTGACTCTCTTGGAAGAAAGCTTCAGCCCAGCTGCTGAAAGGTAGGACCTTGGTGTCATCTATGCTCCAGAGAACCCCAAGAAGACTGGCCAAACTGGTCTCTGGCCAGCTTTCTGGCCCATCTCCATCCCCCCCTTCCCCCTGCTTTATCCTGCCTCCCTCTCTTGCTCCTGAGAGCACTCCTTCAATAAATCATTTTCACAAGAATTGTAGGCTGTTTCTAGGGAATTCAACTTTAGACACCAGGTCACACAGGTGGCAAGTGATGGTGCCAGCCGCGACCCCAGGGTGGTGTGTCCCGGAGCCTGGGTGCTCATCCACCCACTTGGCCTATTATTGCCTCCCAGCTGAGAAAGCAAACCCCACTGAGGCTGCGCTACTGGAGCTTAGCACCCAATCTGCAGCAACAACTCACGGAGAAAAGTCAGGCAGATTTCAAAGCGAATAGATATAAATGGCAAATGCAACCCTGAGCCATGAAAATAGCTAGTATGCATTTAAAGAGCAGGACAGCAGAGGCAAGGGAGATCAGGGACTGTCCTGGCCAGCCGGTCCTCCCAGCAACAGAAGTGTAAGATCCTATAAAGAAGGTCAAGGTTGACCCAACCTTGATTTTGACCTCTGGGTTGTCTAGAGTCCCCTACTACCCATGTACCAGCCTTAGCCCACTCAATCACATACTGGTTTCTCAGATGTGCTTTACCTTATTGCTCTGACTGCTGAAAAATCAGATAAAACCATGCACAATGCTATAGACAGGGATGAGATGCTGTGAGCCCCAAGGCAGCTGAGCTATAGATGCTGACCACAAGTCTTAACAGGTTGGGTGTTGGCATGAGCAGGGCAGTGGGCACTGACCTAGTTGTAGGCAGCCAGTCTAGTCACAGCCACCCCTCTGGCTGTAGACATGGGCTGAGCCCTAGAGGGTTAGCTCAGATGTTCTCCAAAGTCCCCCCTGTCTATGAAAGACTGACTCCACACCCAAAATGAGTCCTCTCTTGTATTTAGCTAAAATTAGTCTGTCTTAGACTCCTCTCCACCCCACCAGAAGTGTCCCTAAAGGCAGAGAAGTGGGAGACATGAACTTACTCTCAAGGAAGGGAGTGGAGAGGGAAGAGCCCACAGCAGCCCACTGGCAAAGCTTGGCATTTCTCTAAAGTCTGTTATTGTATCTTGAAAATTCATGCATATTTACCGTTCTAATAATATATCTATGTCATAAGATAAAAATGATGCCTTTTCTTCCCTATGTCTGAGCTAAACTGGCCCCTGGGAAGATGCGCCATGTTTATTTTGCAGCTTTGCAACCCCCAGGGCAGCTGCAGGCAGTTAGGATGGGCTCCTGCCGGGGCGGGGGAGGGTGGCAAATCCCATCAGGACCTTCATATCCAGTGGGAGAAAAGGGTGATGGTTCCCTCCAGGACTTTTCTAGTCAGTGAGGCAAAGAGAGCACAATTCCTGCTAGGACACTCCACGGAGCACAGGAGAGGACAATCCTCTTCAAGGCCCATCTCTGTGGTCTTCCTATGATAGGCAGAATAATGGCCACATCTGAACCCCCAGAATCCATAAGAGTTTTATGTAGCGAGGGCAGTGGGGGGGGGGAGCTCACTTAGACTAAGTGCTCACACTTAGACAGTGCAGATGGAATTAAGGTTGCTTTGTAGCTGATCTTAAAATAGGAAGAGCTTCTTGGATTACTCAGGTGGGCCCAAAGAAATCACCAGGATACTTAAAAGTGGCGGGGTCAGAGATGAAGTGATAACCACGTGGGAAGGATTCAACTAACTATTCCTGGCTTTGAAGACAGAGGAAGGGGCTACCAGCCAAGGAGTGTAGGCAGCCTCTAGACACTAGAAAAAGCAAGAAATAGATTCTTCTCCAGGGCCTCTGGAATAACACAGTCCCACCAATACCTTCATTTTAGCCTACAGAGACCCTTTCTGGACTTCTGACCTCCAGAACAGTAAGATAAATTTGTGTTGTTTTAAACCACTCCTATTTGTTACAACAGCAATGAGAAATTAATGAACTTCCCTTCCCTCCTTGGCAAGTCCTGACCCTAGACTTATCCTGCCTCACTCCCCTCTCTGCTGGAGTTTCAGGATCCTCTCTGTCATTGCTGGCCAGCTAGGTGTCTTTTCTGGCCAGAGCTGTCCCATTAATGTGACCACTGAAACATAAGAATGCTCAGGAATATTGGTAGAGAATTGGGCTACACTTGTGAATCATTCAAAAAAAGAAAGGTGGCTCTGTGCAGTCAAAAAATATGTTCTTTCCTTTTTCCTTTTCTGTTTTAGAATAGAAAGCCTGGTTTAATTTAGAGGGTCTCCAAGAAGGCTTGCTGGAACTCAAACATTGCACAGATATAAAAAATGAAGACGAAGCTTTCTGTTTAATATTCTTTCTGTCTGTCATTCCCTTCTTTTTACTACCCTTCATTTGTGGTCAGTAAATGAGCTGCATTCGATTCACTTCATTTCTGTTTTATTACTGAGAAGGTCTTGGGGACAGTGATCACTTTAAAATTTCAGGTGTTTGAGTAACCCTGGACTATGAAGAGGCACATTCCTGCTAACTGAGGCCTGCGGGTGGACACCACACTAGGAGGCTTGTGGGAGGGTCAGAGCTAGTCTGTTCCAGGATAGACTCGTAGCTCAGTTACTTAACTGCATGGCCTTGAGCAAGTTATTAAACTAGTCTGAGCTTCAGTTTCTCTACCTATAAAAATGACATGCCTTCAGAGCAGGTGGGGGCAGACTTTTCTATAAAGGTCCAGGGAGTAAATATTTTAGATTTCACAGGCTGTATAGTCTCTGTCACAATTACTCAGTTCTGCTGCTACAGCACAAAAGCAGCCAGAGATGACATGGCAAATGAATATGTTCCAATAAAACTTTACTTACAAGAACAGAGGGTGGGCTGGATGGGCCTGTGGGCTATAGTTTGCTGACTGCTGTTGTAGGATTATTGTGAGGATTAATGAATCCACGGGCAGCAAGTGAGAGCTAAGAGGTATCCTCCATTGCTACTAGAGCAGAAGCGTGGGGTGAGGGCAGAAGAAAAGGCTGTGAGGAGATGGGGAAGAGAGACAAGTGGCCCTCTGGAATGAGGCACTGTGCTGTCTTGTAGGGCAAGCAGGATTCCCGCTTCTTCTGGTAAATCCATCTGCAGAGGGGGAGCTCTATGGGTCCAGACTGAGAACTGCTCACAATCTCTGAGCTTTGTTCAATGTCCCCAAATCTGGGTTTTGTCAAGCCCTTTGTTATTATTTTAAGATACGCATTAAAAGATGGAGAGTTGCGTGGCTTTCCCCCATTATGTTACATAATTATTATTATTATTTTTTAGACAGAGTCTCACTCTGTCGTGCTGGGTAGAGTGCCATCACATCACAGCAACCTGAAACTCTTGGCTTAAGCAATTCTCTTGACTCAGCCTCCCAAGTAGCTGGGACTACAGGCGCCCGCCACAATGCCCAGCTAGTTTTTCTATTTTTAGTAGAGATAGGATCTCACTCTTGCTTGGGCTGATCTTGAACTCCTGAGCACAGGTGATCCACTTGCCTCGGCCTCCCAGAGTGCTAGAATTACAGGCGTCAGCCACCGTGCCCAGTCCTATAATTTTATTATTTGGTACTTTTCCTACTTCAATGCTTCTCAGGTTTCCAACATAATACTGACTGCTAATTATTCAGCTCCCATGAGAACCAACACTCTGCACAGGGCAAATGTCACACAACGATTGGGATGTGTCAATGTCCTCCAATGTAGTGGAGGACACAGAAGCAGGCACAGGAGTCCAGCCCGGGTCCGCTTGATTCAAAGACCCTGTTCTGAGTTTCTGTTTGGGATGGTGAATAGGTTCTGGAAATGGATAATGGGACGGTTGTACAACACTGTGAATGCCACTGAACTGAACACTTAAAACGGTAAATTTTATGTTATGCATATTTTACTACAATCAAAAAAATAAAGGGTCACAGCTAGAAACAGCATTCCCTATGCTTTCTGAGTTTTGAGGGGAAAAAAAGAAAGTTAATAATTACTATAAAAGCAGGGTACATGGGCCCTGATGGTGACAGGTAGGGGATTATGCTGAGGGAAGGGACTTTAGGGGTAGCTGGCAAAGTTTTCTGACCTGGGTGGTGTCCCTTTAGGATTCATGAAGACGTGCATTTGATTTGTGTAGTTTTTGTTCTTTGTTTTATAATAAAAGATTTTTAGAATTCCTGATATTTCACAATATCATCTGGTCTCCGCAACCCCTGGATTGCACTGAGGCAATCGCCTCTTACATCTCAATTCCAGAAGTAAAGGTCTGTGGGTGCCCCATGATTGAAATAAAACACACCCCAACTCCACCCATGAATGGAAGTATGAATACAGAGTTGGGGTCCACTTCGGGGAAAGTGAACAAAGCAACGGAAGAAGACAGAGAGGGAGGTATGAAGCCTGCCCTTCTCCCCACCAGGGCCCAGTTCCTGGTCTCTATGAAGAAGCCTCCCAGCCCAGCCTGGAAACAGCTCAACTTGAAAGTCCTCTGTTCAAAACAGGCTTTGGAATAAGCTTACACGGCCTTGGGTCTTCATCACACAGAAATGGTTTTATTTCCTGACTTTCTTGATACAAATTTTGATACATATCTGCTAAATCAGCGTTATTAATTTCATTATTCAGTTCCTCCATGTTCTTGCTTTTGTTTGCCTCGGTAAACTGCCCAGGATGGAGAGAGAGATGTCATGTCTCCCAATACTGTCGTGTTACTATCAATTCTCCTTTGTATTTTTAGCAGCCTTTTCTTTCCTTATTTCGGTGAGATGTAATTTAAAGCAATCACAGTCCATAAGCACGTTATTCTCACGGTGGATTGTACTTTTATCTACGGAAAAAGACTATCCGTAATCCTGTTTGATGCCTGTACCTCCAATTCTCTTTGGTCTGACATGAATCCTGGGATTTTTGCTGCTGTTCGTTTTGTGTGGTAGAAATTTGCCCAATCTTTTCTACCTTTAACCTTTCTGCATCACTTTGTTTGTCTGATGTAAATAGGTAGGGCTAGCTTTCAAAACACAATTGGAAAGTTTTTGCCTTTTAATAATGAGTTTGACCTATTTGGATTTCCAGGCAGAATCCTCATATTTGGTCTGCAATTATCTGTTTTGTACTTTCTGGTTTTCACGCCTGCCTTCTGTCACAGTATGCGGACTAGATTGCCTGCGCTTTTATCTTTCGTAAGATAGATAGCTTCAGGCTATGTTTGCATTATGATATATGTACCATTGAGTTATTCAAAGCATTCTTTAGTTTATATTTCTCTAATTATGAAACTCATGAGTAAAACGATCTCTTTTGGGTCCCTGTCCTAATTAAAAGCAAGACTTTAGCACCCATTTATTTTTCATTCACCCACTTCTCAGGCCATGGGAAGGTAATTTGGATTTTTATATCTCACTTATTGCTGTTACTGTATCTATTTTTGCATTATATATAAATGATATGTAATTTTTGCTTCTGTATATACTTCTGTAAGAATTATCTAGACTTAGTTCTCCATCCACAGGTTCCAGAGGTCCCTGCTCGGCCATTTCGAATAGGACTCCAGCTATAAAGCACACATAGCTCTCGGCTGGCTGATGCAGGACTTCAGAATTAACTCGGGAAGGGCACCTGGCTGGTACATCCTATGGGGCGCACATGGCAGAGAATGTCTCCCACTTGCTCCGTTGTTTCTGGGATTTAAAGCTTGTGGAGGAGGGAGAGGGTGGCCAGGTTTTGCACCTCTGTGGGAAGTTTGTTATTTTCTGGCCTAGATATTTTTGTAAGATTTTCCCCTTTAAGTTTGTACATGTATGCCAAAACTTTTGCCAAAACACGTCTGACCATGACACTCCTTTCACCAATTCTGCTAGAACGTAGAAAGGATGCCTAGTCTACACAGATACTCTGTACGTTTCCATATGAAACTGTTGATTTTGTAGTTCAAAAAGGGTAGAATATTGTCAATTTTGCAGGTCCAATAGTATTAGGTCTGTCTTTTAAAGTTAGTTTCCTATTTTTAAAAGTAAACATTTGAGGATAGTTTTATATTTATAGGAAAATTAGCAAAGCTAATATAAAGAGTTCCCATGCACCCTCACCCAGTATTCCCTATTGTTGACATCTTGTGTTGGAATCATACATTCGTCACAATTAATGAACAAATTTTGATACATTATATAACATTAGCTAAAGCCTATCTTTTATTCAGATTTCCTTAGGTTTTTTTTGACTCTAATGAATATGTCCTTTCTCTATTCTTGGATCCCGTCTAGTATACCATATCATATTTAGTGTGAGTCAACCAGATGTTTATAACTCAGGGACTTACTGTAATAGCCTCTGTTTGTAAGTGCATGTCCACTTAGGCTTCTTTTGGCTCAGACATTCCCTATTTTTGAGGACCTAGACAGTTTTGAGGAGTATAGTCAGGTATTTTGCAGAATGGCCTTTAACTGCAATTTGTCTGATGTTTTTCTCATGGTTATACTAGGTCATGGAACTTGGAGAGGAAGACCACCGAGGAAATGTTAAGTGCCATTTCCATCACATCCTATCAAGGGTGCTATCAAGGTGACTTACCACTGTTGATGTTGACCTTGATCGCCTGGCTGAGGTGGTGTTCATCAGGTTTCTCCACATTCAAGTTATTCTTTTGCAAGTGATTTGTATTCTTTGGAAGGAAGTAACTTAAGTAGTGGGGAGTTATGTCCCACCTCCTTGGAGTGTGAGTTTTTACGTAAGTTATCAGGAATTCTACATAGGAGAATTATCTGTTCTTTCCCATTTATTTATTCAATCATTTATGCAAGTATGGACTTGTGGATATTTGCTTTATAACTTTGGGTTATATTCTAATACAGCATTTATTTTAGTGCTCAAATTGTTCTAGCTTTGGGTCATTGGGAGTTCTTTCAATAGACTGCTGTACTTGGTTGACATCCCCCACCTCTGCGTGTGTGTGTGTGTGTGTGTGTGTGTGTATGCGTGGTGTTATTCCGAGCACTTCCTTACTTTCTGGTATTGTAAGATGCTCTGGGATCATCTTGCACATTTCCTGCCCCATAGAATCAGCCATTTTTCCAAGGATCCCTGGTTCCTTTTATTGGAGAATGGTATTAGAAACCAAAATCTGGGTGCTCGGTGTGCTTATTGCTACTGGGGCACCCATTTGTCTTTGATTTTGGTGCTGTTTCATTTGTCCTGGGATCTCCCTTCTCCAGTATCCATAGCTTTTATCTTTTCTCTCATTGGATTGATCTCTCTGGCAATTTCCTCTGCATTCTGGAAAGCATCTCAAGTTTGCCCTCCACAGTTTTTATTTTTATTTTTCTTGGCATTAACTCTGCTCTCCACTACCTCCAGTGCAGATTTTACTTGTGCTGTTTGATATTTGCTTTCCTTCCCTGTCCTCTGTAAATCCTTCTGCATCTTATCCCACAATGAACTAGAGACTTGCTTTTTCTCTGAGCTTTCCAAAAGTTTCTACCTTTTCTTTGTTCCTAGGATTTTACCCTTGTATCCTCTGTTGGTTTTGTCTCCTCAGACTTGGGTATTTTATTCCACACCCCACACACTGTTGAGGAGACCATTATCCTGAGTGAAGTATCTTAGGGATAGAAAGACAAATAGCACATGTTCTCACTTATAAGTAGGAGCTAAACAAGGGATATAGTCACAAAGAGCTGTGACGGACTTTGAAACCAAGAAGCAGGGAGATTGGGAGGGGAGTGGTGGATAAAAATCTACTTATTGGGTACAACGTATATTGCAAGAAGTTCCTGGGTTATGAATGAGATAGACTTATTCTTAAGTTGAACATGTATGTAAGTTGGAACAGGTAAATTTACCTGTTACCTGTAATAACCTCTGTTTGTAAGTGTGAGTCAACCAGATGTTTATAACTCAGGGACTTACTGTAATAGCCTCTGTAAGTGCAAGTTGTATATAAGTCAGATGTTTGCAACTCAGGGACTGCCTGTATTTTGGCGATGGGTACATTGAAAGCCCTGACTTCAGCATGATACGATTCATCTGTGTAACAAAAAACTTGTGCCCTCATTTTTTGAACTTAAAAAAAATGCTTAGGAAAAGCAAAAAAGGGGCTCCCCTAAGCCCCAAAATGAAATTGTTGAGCAAACTAGGTTGGGTTTCAGGTGATGGGAAACAAGAGTGACAGAGACAGAAATTTCTGTTTCCCCGAACTTATATTCTAATGAGAGGGGAATGAAATTAAAACAGTTACGTAAAATTAGACTGCTGAATGTTGTAAAGAGTTGAATGAATCGTGTCTCCAAAAAACATACGTTGAAGTCCTAACCCCTTGTACTCAGAATGTGAAAATGGGGTCATTGCAGATGAGATTGGTTAGGATGAGATCACAGGGGAGGAGGTAGGCTCTGATTCCCACACAACTGTGTCCCAATAAGAAGATGACGGGAAGGGAAGGGAAGGGAAGGAGTGAAATGCCACACATGGCCGAGACTGGAGTCATAGGGTGGCAAGCCAAAGACTGCCAAGAACTGCCAGCAACGCCAGCAGCCAAGAGAAGGATATTGGGGCTCAGAAACCCATGTCTCAAATATGGCTTTTAAAAAAGTTGTGTCAGGGCAGTGCCTGTGGCTCAAAGGAGTAGGGCACTGGCCCCATATGCCAGAGCTGGCGGGTTCAAACCCAGCCCCTGCCAAAAACTGAAAAAAAAACCCAAAAAACCAAACAAACAAACAACAAAAAAGTTGTGTCAGTGTAATAAAGAGAAATTTTATTTAGGTAGAATAAAGAGAAAGTTTAGAACACTTCCAAAGAGAGTTGGAAGTAGGTCTCTCTCATGATGGAGAAAAGGTGAGAGAGACCCCAAAGATGGCAATTTGACATGCAGAATAGAAGAATAGTTAAGGATACTGGAGAAGGGAGAGTCCAAGACAAATGAAACAGAAGCAAAATCAAAGACAAATGACTGCCCAAGAAGCTTCAATGTCCCCTGATCTCATCCCCACCCACTGACTCTCCCAAAGCATGAAGCCCTCTTGTCTGCCTAAAGTCTGGACCTACCAAAGAATACAATCACCTCCAGTCCCCTCCCTGAGTTTTCATTAATTGAACTCATATCACAGGAGGGAAGACTAAAGTTTGTCAACACATCTGGACAGACTTTTGTCACAAGCCCTCATCTGCTCTGTGGTCCTGGACTGCTGTATGCACCTCAAGCCCACTGAATTCTCCCTGGTAACCCCGCAACCCCTTGGGCAGGATCCTCTTTCCCCTTGCTTCCTACCACCTGTTTTGCCAGGATCCTTCTATAGTTTAAGCTTCTGCATCCCATGGGGAGGGTTTATACACATTAAATGAATTTGTATGTCTCTTCTCCAATTAATTTACATCTTCTGAGTTGATTTTTCAACAAAACACAAACACAGGGACAAGCCCTACAACCTTCGAGAGAGCACAGTCCAGCCCATGGGCTGGTCTCAGACTTTTGGCCACCAGAAGTCTGAAACCTGCCACTTTGTTATGGTGGTCCCAGGAAATGAAAACAGATGTCAGTCAGTGAAATGGAGCAAAGCAACCAAAAGGGACAAGCGGGAGCTATAGGGCATGCAATTTTAAATGCAGCATTTGGGGAAGGCAAAGGGGACCACGGAGCAAAGACTCCAAGAAGTCAGGAGAAGGAGCTCTCCAGGGGTCTGGGCAAGGGAATCCGGTCCTCAGCCCTGCTCCCTCTGCTTCAATGATGTTGGAATCTTTTCTCAGAAGCAGAATTGTGTAGGGCTGTGGAGGAAGCAGAGCCACACCATCGCCCCCACCTGGGTCTGAATTCCAACCCACCACTTGTCAGCCAGTGTCTCAGGGTAGTTCCTTACTCTCTTTGAGCCTCAAATCTCATCTGTGAAAGGGGGATAGAAAAATTCCCTCCACCTTAGGGCTTCAGGGAGGATGAAATGAGCAAATGAAGGTCAAGAGCTCTGCTTGAGGGCCTGCCTTTGGTCCACCACTGGCTACACTCACCATTGTGACTGTCACTCCTGCTTCTATTAGAGTTGACTGGCTGATAAGCAGAAAGCCCAGTGTCCAGCAGGCTTTCAACCAGTACCTCTGCCATGCACACAAAGGCTCTTTAAACTTTAAAGCCTACAGATGCTGGGCCTCGGGGGCACAGGAAGCTACTTCAAGTACCCGCGCTGGGTACCCGCAGATGCCTCTGCATGTGGCAGGAGAATGCCAGGGCAGCTGCAGGCCCCCCCTTCACCCCAGCCCAGCAGCAGATGGTCCCTGCATAGCAGCAACCGCATCCTCAGTCCTTCTGGGCCCCACACAGCCTGTGGCACTGCAGGGGGAGGCTCTAGGGGAGCTCCAGCTTGAGCCCCCGGGGCGGGCAGTGGCCCTTACCTGACTAAGACTTCCTCACCCACAGAGGCTCCCAGGGCTGAACGTCTGGATGAGGTGCTAACAACTAGCATGTTCCTCCTCTTGTTCCCCAGTCTCTGAGTTTGAGCTCCCCATCTGTGAACTGAGGGATTTGGAAGGCAAAATCTCTAAACTGCCATCTGCTCTGAATGGTGGAGCCCGGACCCGCACAAGACAGAAGGGATCTCTCAGCAGTTGGCATCTGGGGTCTCCATGCCAACGACTTTAAATGTAGGCATGAGGGAATTGAAGACAGCAAAAGAGGAAGTCCCAGGCTCTAACTACACCTGCACCTGCTTACAGATCTCTGGCAGTTCCTCACCGCCCTCAGGATAAAAGACCAAACTTCTTAACTCGGCACTTAACTAGGCCCCTGGGAACTGACTTCTGTTTCCAGCCTCAGTATCTTCCCTCCTGATCCTGCCCCAGACCCTTCAGGCTTGGATCCCAAGCTCAGGAGGGGTGTGCCTGCCCTGCCCTCTCCCTTCATCCCTCCATCCCTGCCAGGCTCCTACAGGTCAGGTTCTGCCCATGCTGTGCAGCCCACTGTTGCCTTGTCTGAACTCTCTCCCCAGGTGGGATGAGTCACTTCCTGCCTTTGTTCCCAGGCCCCTTTGTTCCTGTCTCCCCTGAGAGGTATCTGTCTTCCTGACCACACTATGAGCAACCTGAGGACAAATACAGGTCTGGTGATGCCTGTGAGCCCAGAGAGGATCTGGTACACAAAAGGTGTCTGAGAGAGTTTGCAGCATGAAGGGACAAGTAAAAATTAGAGACAAACAGAGTCACTGGATGGGCACCAGGAGCCCGGGCTTTCAGTCCCAGCCGGAGTGCTTCCTTGCTGTGAGCTTTCAGCCCACAGTTCCTCTCGCTTCAAAATAGAGATGACAATGACTTGTGCCCTGCTTGCCTGTCCGGCTGGGCTGAGAGGTGTCAGATCACCAGGAAAGCTCTAAATGGCTATGCACTTGGCAGCCAGCACCTTTGGCCAGTGTTCAACTGGGGAAAAGCCAAGGGAAGCCAACCCTGGGGGAGCTTCTCCAAAGTCTGAGATGCTAAGTGGAAGTGAACTTGAGGTCCAGGGAAAAGGTGAGGCTCTTTCATACTCAGGGTTTCAAGGTCAGTCTCTCAATGAAGCAGTGGCTCGTGTGCCTACCTTAAGCTTTTTGACACTGGTGCAGGGATCATTGGAGAAACTCTCGGTGTCCGAAATCTCAATGTCCTCGCCATACAGAACCCCGGTCAGGTCGTTCCTCACCTGTCAGCAAAGAGAAAGCAGAGGGTGGGTGTGCTGGCCACCACAAAAAGGGTCACCCTGGGGAAGTGGCTCATGTGGGCAAGGTGGTTTTTCTCCACCTTTTCTGCTGACAATGGGAAGGGAAAGGGCTTTTTCCTACATTATAAACTAGAGTACCCTGTGGGAACTTGGAGACCCCCGGTCCCACCCTGCAATTGGCAGATGAACACAGGATGCCAGGCAGGGAAGGGGCTTGCTAAGACCAGCCTGCAAACTCCTGTGAGAGTCAAGACCAGCACCCTGTTGGTGTGTCTGCTATATCACATATCCCCAAATCAAGCTATCCAATGTCTTGGTTTATATTTTGCATTATTTATTTGTAATATTATTTCATTTTTATGGTGAAGACATAGTCAAGACACTCAGAATAATGATGTAGAATAAAGAGTGAAGAGGTATTGAACCAGCCTGTGATATTAAATATGACTATGTGTCTGCTGACACACAGAATGACTGATATCTATGAACTTGGAAAGCAAAGGGCTACAAACTTCACTGTCACCAGGACCAACTGGTATGGGAAGCAACTTGTATGGAAGATATTAGGGAGTGCTGGGGATTGTGGCAAATTGGTGACCAAATGTCTCCTCTAAAGACAGTAGTTGCTACTGGGCTGCCAAGTTAGAACACTGGAACCCTGGCATGTTGCTGGTGGGAGTGTAAAATGGTACAGCCTCTGTGGAAAGCAGTATGGTTGCCTTTCAAAAACTTAAACATAAAATTACCATATAATCTACCAATTCCAGTCATATATCAAAAAAATTAAAAGCAGAGACTTGAACAGATATATTTATACTCAGGTTCATAGCAGCAGCATTTACAATAACTAAAAGGTAGAAACAACCCAAATGTTCATTGGCAGATGGATAGATAAATAAATTATGGTATATGCATACAATGGAGCATTACTCTGCCTCAAAAAGGAGTGAAATTCTGATACATGCTACAACATGGATGAGCCTTGAAGACATTATGTTATGTGCAATAAGCCAGACACAAGAGGACAAATACTGTCTGATTCCACTTATACGAGATACTTAAGGGTGGTTGAATTCATAGAGGCAAAGCAGAATAGTGGTTACCAGAAGCTGAGGGGTGGAGGGAATAGGGAGTTATTACTCAATGGACACAGAGTTCTGGAAAGGGATGATTAAAAAGTTCTAGACATGAATAGCAGTAATAGTTGCACAAAAATGTGAATGTACTTAATGCCACTAGATCGCACACATAAAAATGATGAAAATAGTAAATTTCACGTTAGTGTATTTTACCATAATAAAAAAGCTCTTCTTATTCTAACACTTGGTGGAGGCCTATAATGTATCTCTCAAAGTGTTTTGAATAAGCTGGGCTTAAATGTCACCGTATGGCTACTGGGAAGTCACCACCAAGGAGGAGGAACAAAGGAGACTGCTATGGGAGCTGCCATCTTTTATTTCTTGGAAATGAATATGAAGCAAATGGAGCAAAATGTGAACATTGATTAATCTGGCCAGCAAGTCCATGGGTGTGTATTTTATTCTGTGCTTTTATGAATGCTTGAAATATTTTTTAATAAATGTTTTATGTAAAGAAAGAAACTGCCGCAATCAGGACAATCCTGTCTAATCTTCATTTTTACCTCAATTTGATGAAAGATGGGGAATAAGTTGATTGGGGGGAAAAGTTAACTTTGCCGTAACCGTAAGAATTTATTTCTGCTGCCTCACATCCTTTTGGGATGCAGATGGGGTCCCATTACTGCATGTCTCAAAATCATGTTGTGAAGCAACAGCAATTGTTAATTAGAAAACGTGCACACTTGCCCCTGCTGGAAGGCACTTTAGCTCCTGTGCATGCACAATCAACCCTGGCTTTCCACTTGTACAGAATCCAAATTTGAGGAAACAACTTGACCTTTCAACTTAGTCTTTTCACCTGTAAAATGGAGGGGGCAACATAGCTAGTAGCCCAAAGGGCTGATCCAAGGTCCAGCTAAAACCACCGATGAAACTAAAGATCTACATGCTGCTTAAAAATTAAAATCATCGTTTTCAGGCCTAAAGCCAGGCATCAAGGCAGTCAGTGGTTTGAGATGTCTATGTATTAGTGTGTGCGTGAGAGCTGTATATCAATAGGGCAGAATAAAATATTTTATAAGCAGCCAGAACTCAAAACAAATAATCAAGTTGTCTCATTCCATCCCTAATTTCACACATGAGGAAACTGAGGCTGACTCTTCTGTCTCTTGCCAGATGTGGATGGTTCCAGAGGCCCAGTTAACCAGAGCAAGTCAGAACAGATGGTCAGTGAGATCAGCCACTCATTGCCCATAATTTCAGCACCAAGGACTCTGCCCTCACCTCAAGTATTTATTCTAATGGACTTTTTTAGGGAAAGCAAATGGAAGAAATCAGTAATAAATAGCATTTTAAAATAACCAAAGTGTGGAAAAGAAATAATATAACTGATCTTCCTCATGAGGAAAAAAAATCTATACCCTCATATGTGCATAGAAGTGTACTGATGAAATATTTACTAAGTAAATTTGTAAATACGTATGTTACCTTCTAAACTGCATTTTTACAACATGGGCCAGAGCCCCAGGAGTAAGTCTTCTGAAAAAGCTGCTGCGTTTTTCTCCCCAAGAAATGGTATGGACTGAGGAAATGAGGTCTTGCCAGAAAGCGTGTCTCTAAAGCAGTGGTTCTCAGAGGGCAGCTCCAGGAGCTCATTAGAAATGCAGATTCTCCAGCCCCCAGTCCCATCTACTGAATGAGACCCTCTGGAGTGGGGGCTGGAAACTTGGATTTCAGCAAGTTCTCTCAATGACTCTGAAACACGCTCAAGGTGAGAACCATCGTCCTAAAAGAAGCAGGATAAGTTGGAAGTAAAATTGATAATAGTGTGAAAAGCTTTTTTTAATGGCTTGGATGTGTTCCCCTTGTTTAGGAGATCAGAATGAATTAACTGAGTAAGACAAGTGCCAAAAGAGTGAGTAAGACTAGGAAGGACATTCACAAAGGTATCACATCTAGAATGAAGGAGGGGATAGTCCAAGTGTCCTCAAACTACGGCCCGCGGGCTGCATGCTGCCGGCCTAGGACATTTATCCAGCCTACCAGGTGTTTTTGCCGCCACTGCCTGTCCTGCTTAGCAGCCGACTCATCCTGGGGCCTGCAGTCTGGCCCTCCAACGGTCTGAGGGACAGTGAACTGGCCCCCTCTTTAAAAAGTTTGAGGACCCCTGGGATAGTCCCTCTCTGGGCCGTCCACTTTAGACCACTCCTGGAGTGCTGGACTCAGTTCTGCCTGCCTTTATCAGGGCAATGACAAGGTGGCTTGTGCTCAGAGGAGAGTGGTGTGGGCAAGGGACCAAGGGCCCTGAGGGAGGCCCTGGGCATGGGAGATTGGTAAAGGTGACAAAGAATGCAACCAGTAACGACTCAGGCTCCTGTTCAGCTTTAGGAATCAAAGATCCAAATGCAAGAACATTAATATTTGAACTCAGACTTCAAGCTCTAGGAAAGCCAGCATTTTTTAAGAAGGAAAGACCCAGGAGGAATTCATGGCTTTGGGGGATGGCTCTGTTCAGGCTGAGCAGAGAGAAAACATTGCCAGGACAGAGTGGCAGGGACCAGTATGTCTGCACACAATTCCCTCCTAGCTGGCTCACAGAGCTGTGGGTGAAGAGAGTGACAGGGCCTTGTCACTCCAATGAAGCCATCACAACGGCCTCATTCCTGCAACTGACTGAGTGCACAACCTCCCTCCACACTCTAGGCGTGGAAGGCACACAGCCCAGCTTTATCCACATCTGTGAGACGCCGGGGAGAAGGGGAGGGTGGGAAGAGGAAAGCAGGACCAGGGGAAAGGTGGAAGGCAAATGGAATTGGGAAGGGAGTGAAGGTGAATGGACTATTTGCAAAAATTTTCTTGCTCACATAACTGAGTCCACGTGACACGTGACTCATTTTAAGCCTACTGTGGGTCCACCCTGCTGGCTGGGGCTGCAGTCACCTAAAAACTTCTGGACTACATGTTAGAGTCCCGTAGGGAATTTTAGAAACTACTGATGCCCTAGTTACCTCTTAAACCAATAAGAACCTCTAGGGCAGGGCCCAGGCTGCAGGAATTTTAAGTACTCTTCAGGTGATTCCAATGTGCAGCTCAGGTTGCAAACCACTGACTATTGGGGTAAAAGCAACAGCCACCATACTTCCACCTGCATTGCCAGCCTGCCCTCAAATCCCCACATCACCTCTCCAGATCGAGGGCAGCAAGATTCCTCCCTTGCCCTCTCCTGCCCCATCTAGTAAGTTCAGCTTGTCTTTAATCCCTGGGCCCTCTATTCCTGGCCCTTCGCACCACGAGCAGATCCTGGTTACATCAGAGTGATAAAGAAGAGAAAGAATGGAGAGACAAGGGCGCAAGAGAAGGAGAGAAGGGAGAAGGGAGAAGCAGAGTGTTATTATAGTCACACTCTACCACCTCCAGACCACAGGTCTCAAGCAGAAAATGATCACAAGGCAAGTGAAATTTACAGCCAGTGGCTGGAGGCTGCAGGGACCATCTGAGACTCCAAGACTCTTGGCTTCTGTGGCCAGTTGTTCCCTGGACACCTTCCCTCACACGGCCACTGTGCCAGCCGAGGAAGCATCCAGAAAGGCAAAAGTGAAGTAGGGGAGAACCAGGGCTGTGCCACACATGCACTTTACAACTCTTTGGAAATTCTAATTAGGTTGCGAAATGAACTCCAGAGCAAGGCAAATTCCCAGCTCCCCTATGGAAGCTGAGGTAACCTACTTTGTCATTCAAACACATTCACTATATATAGCCTTGGATGGTGCCGAAATGTCACTCCTCTTACCTGACTAAAGTGTATAATTATAGATTTACTTCTATTCATTCATGAAATGTGTCTTCACTTGATTAAACAGTTCATTCAAGTAAAATCCATTAAAATATGGAACATGTTAAAATGGGGCTCGTTAGAGGCAGAGGGCACTGCTGTAGTTAAGATGCTAATTAGGATAAACAGGCATTTGAAACACTCAAATCTTTGAATAATTCGGGTCACTTTTACTGGGGCTGGAGCTCCCCAGGAACCGCCATTAATTTAAGCTAATTAAAAAATTAGCCTGGAGAGGCATAGACTGAGCAGGAAGTGATGGCCGACTTCAAATACTGAAGAGCCGTCATGTGGAAGAGAGAGCTCCTTGTTTTGGGCACCCCCATGGTGGTGGAGAACCAACAGGTAGATGGTTCAGGAAATTAGATTTTGGCCCAAAGCCAAAAAACCCTTTCTAATGATGGAGAAGGTGGTTTTGGTAGATAGGGAGATTTTCTTAAGATTCGGGGCATGGCCTGTACTTAAATTCTTATAGAAACTTATCCACTGTATTTCAACCTCTCCAAATCTGATGATCAGTCATCGAAGAAAGCACTCATTTTGAAAAATGGAGCCACCTAGTTTTCAGAGTTTTACAAATAAGTTAGCTCTTATAGTAACCCATAACCAGAGTTGGACATATGTGAAAAAAATTTTAAAGGGCAAATACATAGTGACTGTGAATTAGATCTACTCCCCATGAGCAGCAGCTGTACATGAGTAACACCAGTGGCTACATCCAGCTGTGTCCACCTGAAGTCTGCATGTGTGTGTCAGAGACACCTGTGAACACAGTGCAGGGAATCTTCAGGATGAATAGTGACCTCCCCAAAAGATGTCCAGGTTTTAACCCTGAGTAAGCAACTGTGAATGTGGCCTTATTTGGGAAAAGAGTCTTTGCAGCTGTGATTATCATAAGAATCTCAAGATGAGATCATCCTGGATAAATCCAATATTAAGTGTCCGTATAAAAAGAGCAACAAAGGGAAATTTGGGACACAGAGATACAAGGGAGAAGGCCACGTGAAAACAGAGGCAGAGACTGGAGTGATGCAGCTGCCAACCAAGTGACAACTGGAGATACCAGAAGTTGGAAGATACATGATGATTCTTTCCTAGAGACTGCAGCATGGCCCTACTGACACCTTGATTAAGGACCTCTGGCCCCCAGAATTGTGAGAGAATCAATTTCTGTTGTTTTAAGCCACCAGTTTACAGTGATTTGTTATGGAAGCCACAGAAAACTAACACACCTGGGGCCTCCTAGACCTGGCTGCTCAGTGATTCAACCCACATTCCCACTGGAGGAGCCCAAGCTTCCCATCCACTCCTGTCAATGCTGGCATCACCTACCTTTAGGCCCAGACTTGTTAAGAGCAATGGCTTCAAGCCTGCTTGTGCATCTGCCTCTCCCTAGGAGCTCTGCAGAAATACAGATGGCAAGGCCTCAAGAGCCAGATTCTGGCACTGGTGTGAGGAGCCCAGCAATCTGAGTATGTATAATGTGTCCCGGGGTCTGGGTTACATAGCCAGATTTGGGAAACACTAGTTGAGAGACACCCTCTTGGAATGCAACAATCTGAGTAGCCCTTTAGCTTAAACTCTTCACCCCATAGGACCTAGTAATGGATATGGTGGTGCACTGCCAGAACCTACTAGTGGACAGAAGCTATTATTCTCTAGATGCCAGGGCTTGCCCTTGACTGAATGAGGCATCCTTATCCAAGGTTACAGCCCTTCCCAGGCCAGCCTGCTCCCAGTGATTGGCCCATTCCTCTTGCTTCAATTTGGGACATCTCTGAAGGACCACTGCAACTCCAGAGCTCCCCATGGGTAAGCCTCGTGGAGGTCTCTGTTGCAACTTTGTTGGATCTCAGCTTCTCCCTCTGCCCAGTCCCACTTTCCCTACCTGCTCCTATGGATACTCTCCAATGCATCTCCTGCATGTAAGTCTCAGAACCTCTTTCCTGGGAACCTGATCTACAACAGACTCACTCTCCACCCATATGAATGTCAACTCAGCCCAAACCCCCAGTGCATTGCCCCCAATGTCTTCTGCTGAGAGCCTGCAGTGCAGCTGTTGGTAGGACTCTCATAGACTCAGATCATTTATATGAGTGGCTCAGACCTTTATATTCCTTTTGACTAAAAGTAAGAGTTTTGAGTGAAAACTCAAAGTAATTTCTAAACTTCATTGGAAGTCTGAAGAAAGGAGGAAAGTGATAAAACGACCCACATGCCCAGTACACTGACCCAACTGCATGTATAATATCTCATGATGATTATTTTCAATTTGCTCTCATACATAGCCTCCAGCCTGCCCTGTCCCTGCTCTGTTTCTGGAATTGGACTTTTACAGTGGGCATCACTTCAGTTGTCTTGTCCTCAACTTCCAATTAGGCTTGGCCAACGAAAGCCTAGTGTGTGAGTGAAAGGGCCAATGGGAGTCCAACAGAAGTCAGAGGGCTAATGGGAGCTCAGCAGGAGTCAGAGGGCCAATGGGAGCCCAACAGGAGTCAGAGAGTAAGAAGAGAAAAAGTTCAGGATGCTTTTTCCTCAGGCTCCTGCCCACTTTGGTTAGAGTCAAGCAGTGCCCCCTCCCTGCTCCAATAGCACTGCTTCCTCTTCTTTTTTCCAGAGCACATGGATGGTCCTGACTCCACCACTGCTGGTCCCTGCCTGGAGCTATATTAGCCCTGGTTTGTTTCCTTTGTCCTTCACAAAGTCATTCTTCTAAAGTAAACATTCTTTACATCCATCTGTTCTTCCTGGGACCTTTACAGATACTGTCTTTTAGGTAGCAGTCATCAAAATATAATGCATTGTATATCTTAACTTTTTCACTCATAATTCATTTCCACCAACAACCACACATGCTCTAGTCCCCCTACATTAGTTCCTGACCTCTTATCTTCTCTGTCCATGTCCTGCTCACCCTTTAAGTCCCATGACAAACAGCTCCTTCTATGTGAAGTCCTTCTGGATTCTTCAAGGGGCTGCACTTGCCCCCTCTGACACCTGCATCCTCTGCTTTCCCTCTCAGGCCCACACATTCTTGGCCCTGTTCTGGAGTAACTGGAAATTCCTCTTAGGTTGGTCCCTTCAACCTTACTGCAGGTGGTTGGGGAAGAACCTTCCAGCTGCTCGTGGACACAGAAGACCTAAGCTCTCTATGGCTTCCCCAAGGTCAGGAAAGACAGTCTGCCCTTTCCCTCACCAGGAGCCATGGAGCCAGCACCATCCTGTAGAGGTGCTGAGTGTGTGTCCTGGCGGGAGCTGGCAGGCCAGGTGAGCCAACCACATCTTGGGGTGGACACTGCACCAAAGTGCTGAGCAGGCTGATAGCCTGAGAGCAGGGTTGAAGCTATGCTAAGCTAAGCAGTTTCCATAATGTATCTTCCTAGGAGCAGTACCCAGAGACACTGGGGAACAGGTATTTACTCTACAGAGTTCTAGTGGAATTTTCCAAAGGGGGTCAAAATTTGGAGGCACCAAGTTTATTGTTATTGACATGGCTTGTTTACCTGTCCCTCTGCCTCTAGGCTATGAGCAACTGGAGGGTGGGGAGGCCTGGTCTGAGTTCTGGTCAGATACCAGCACAATGGCCTGGCTCAGACAACACTGGCTGACTGAGTAGATGAAATCAGAGGACACCCCATTTGTCTGCCTGAGGTGAATGTCACATAATGCCTAGTACCCAGTATTTCAAAGGGGAGGCTTGAGAACTATCTGTGCTGCCTCTGTGCTCCAGGTATCAGAGAAGAGGAAGGGTTCTTAGGCATCAGTGCCAGAATCCTCCAGAAGGGAAGTTAGAGGGAAAAACCAGAGAAGGCTGCACATCTGTGATAGGTGGGAAGGGTCACAGCAACAATGAGAACTCACATTTACTAAGCACTCTTCATGCACCAAGCCCCTCCCATATGTCATGTCACTGTGCAGGGCCATTGGTATAAACTCAAAATGAACAATTATAACCAGCTTGTGGGGAAGTAAAATGAGACTCAGAGCTATTGAGTCAGCTGCTCTAAGTCACACAGCAAGAATGTAGTGAGCTTGGAATTTCAGGTCTATCTCTTCCTATAGCCCACACTGTAAATCTAGGGTCAGCAAATTTCTTCTGTAAAGAAATATTTTAGGCTTTGCAGGCTGTACAGATTCTGTTCCACCTACATTGCAAAAGCAGCCACAGAAAATGTGCAAATGAGTGTATGTGGCTGTGTTCCAATAAAACTTTATTTACAAAAACAACAGGTTATGTTGGGCCACAGTTTGCAAACCTTTGTTCTTGACACATGATAAAAAGCCTGTGGATCTATTTTCCCCTGTAGGAGGGCTGTGGGAAAAAGGTAAGAGTGCAAACTCTGGAGTCAGGTGGTTCCAGATGGGAATGCTGGCTATATTCCTACTGTCTGAGCTACCTTGGGTGAGCAAGGAACCTCTTTGAGCCCTTTTCTCATCTATAAAAAGTATATAACCACAACAGAGGTTGTCAGAAAGGTTAAAAAAAGCTAATACATGCCAAGTGTCTACTATGGCTGAGGTTCAGTAATTGGTAGTGTCTATTATCAGAAACCACATAGATAAGGAGGGGAGGCAGAGAAAACATGAAGGGTGGGGGAAGAAAGGGAAATGGTGGTGGTGCTATTGGTATTAAACTCTGAATGAGTGTCTTCTTATGAAGGCTGGCTGTAGACTTCCTGCAGGAGAATTCTATTCCACACCCAGTGAAACCCTGCTGGGGATTCATAGGCACCCGCAGTGGGAGGAATCTTTTCAGCACCCCCGGAAGTAGCAGATGTGTGGAGCATGGTGACTCCCCACAGAGGGTAGGGAGGCAGCTGTTCACAGACTTGATATGGCAAATTGTATGATCCACTGTCTTCCTGGGGCGGGCAGCCAAGCAGTGATGGGGGAGCCTCTGCAACCCTGTCCCCCAACGCCTGCTGCCCACGTCTGCTGACTCACACGGAAGATCTGGCTGTGCCAGAAGGAATCAAAATGGCTGTCTGGTGAAATGCAAGTGGATGGAGACTTGGAGGCAGGGGAATGGTTTCTTCTGTTTCCACCCAAAGGTTATAACTTTGGCGGAGAAGGGACGATGTGGGGAAACTCCATCAATATTGCTGAAGGCCAGGATGTAGCTTAGGATGCCAGATGATGAGTCCCTGGCAAGAGGTAGGATTCACTGCCCCAAGCCTGGCAGCACCATGTTTGGCAAGAAAATGATCCATCTGATCAAGAGGATGCTACACTGAAAGTTGGGAAGGAGAGGAAAAGTGCCCAGTAAAAACTATAAAACCAGATATGAGGAAGGTTGATATATGAAAGGGATTAAAAAGGGCCCACAGAACAGGAAATGCTCAAGAATTCTCATATGTCTGTACACCAAAGTACAAAGTATGGAAAACAATGTTAACTATGAAACTTTTGAGAAAGATGGTAAAGCTGAGCACAGATGTCCAACTCCCACCTAAGCTACCTCCTTCTGAAAGTGACAGAAAGGACCAAGGGAGTATAAAAATAGGGGGGAATCTGCTGCAGCATTGGAAAGTAGGAAAGAGTGCCATCAATATGCCAACTTTGAGGAATTTCTGCTAGGTACGGTGCCAATGGAAGCAGATTGAAGGCTGACTCATAGCTCTCCTTCCTGAGAAAGTAGTGTGGTGCTGCAGGGAGGGTGAATGCACTGACTGACCAACCAACCTCAGAGCCTCTGACAGGCTAGTAAGTGGTAGAGGGGAGGCTGGGCTTCAGTGGGAGTACAGAGCCCACTACCAGAATCCCACCTCTCACTGTCTAGCCCAATAGCCTATAGAAGTGGCTGGGTTATTAGATCCAAGAGCAAGAAAAGCCCATCCAAGCCCAGCTTCCCTGTGGTACACCTAATCATTTCCCAGACACAGTAGGCAGGAGAACAAGGGAGGATACTGGGAGGGACCCTGTACCTCTGGAGCAGCTGTCAACGAACTCAGTGAAGAAATGGCTATAGTACCAGATGGCTCCCTAATCCCTCAGCTTCTTGGCCCCGGACAGGTAATATAAAATTCCATCATCTAGTCTTTCAGATGAATATCCAAGGTGAAGAATCTAATACTTTCTGGATACTGATGAAATAACAAGGGGATCCAGGGAGAATTCACCCATACTACAAGCAAATACTAGGTCAAGGAAGGCCTAAAATGTACATGGAAACTATGAAAAAAACTTTCTAAAACATAAAAAAACAAGGAATACAAGCAGAGAAAGAACATCATCTCTAAAAAGATTTGCTCTGGGAAATAAAAATAAATTGTACCATTCATTTTGTACTTCAAGAGATTAAAGGAAACCTGGTCTCTAAACTGTAAGAAATGGAGCATACAATAAATGAAACTGAAATTTAAAGAAACCAGGCAGAGTTAAGATAATAATGACAGGAAATGAATAATGTTATGAGAACTTTAAGAAGCATAAGAGTAATGAAGAGTGAAATTTAATTGTAGAAAACTAATGAATGTTGTGGAGGAAGACCTTGAGATGTTTTCTCAGAATGTAGAGAACAAAGACTGAGATAATATCAGAGAGAAAATAGAAATATGGAGAATAAACTACAAAGACTCATTATGAATTATTGGTATTCCTAAAAAGGATTCCAGAACAAAAGAATAATAATTACAGATATAATAAAAGAAAACTTCTACAATCTGAAGAAAGACTAGATTCTTCAAATAAAAATATAATCTTATTTTAGACAAAACAGACAAATACCAGACATGTGCTTTCTTAATTCTCATAAATAAAGACTCCTATGAGCATCTAAAAAAAAAATTCTGTTTGCATAGAAACCAAATTAGATTACATCAGACTTCATGACAACATTGATGCAATGTCTAGAGAGGTTTGAGGAAGAACATTATGATTATATAATTCTATACTTAGATAACTTGCCATTCACAGAGAAGCAATAGAGAGAAACTGTTATTTATGCGAGGGCATAGTAGATATAAAGATTATATGACCTCCCTGAAAAACAAAACTCATGCCACAGAGTTAAATCCAAAGATAGAATGCATGAAGAATATGTCAATTGAAATTGAAGCCATACAAATATGGATTTGAATCTTAAAATCATAGTATTATAATATACTGTTTCAAAATAGAATTGATATCTTAAATCATAATTGCAAAAGGATGTTTACAATGTAAACAGTAAAATCAAATAAAAACTCAAATTATAACAATAAAAAATTAAAGGTGATAAGGGACGGGGAGTAAATAATGCTACTTCTATAGATTACAATAGATACAACTCATTTTATGTTAGTACTTAGAGAAATAGAAGCCTAATATTTTAAACTTAAGTGAAAGTATACTTTTATTATAATGAGGATGAGACATTACTTAGTTAAAATGTAAGATTTTGCCAAAGTTGTAATAAAAAATAAATTTATATGCTCAAATACATTTAATAGCAATAAAAAGAGTTAAAAGTAAGCATACAAATCAAGAAGTTAGAAAAAGAATGCTGAAACAGACATAAATAAAAAAGAAGATATTAATAAAGAGAAAAGCAAAAGCAAATAAATTAAGTAGATAAATAGAAGCAGAGCAAATAAAGAAATCCAAGAGCCAGTACTTTAGTTAAAAAATAAGATAATGGGATGTGTCATTAAAGACTTGTGGTTATTTTTATCGTTATTGTTTTTTGTGGGGGGTTTTTGTTGCTTTTTTTTTTTTTTTTTTTTTTGCTTTGCTAAGAACTACATGTTCTTTAGCTAGAGAAATGTCTGAAAAACTTGTCCATCCCTGGGAGGGTGAGTAATTTCTAAAGGGGATGCAAATAGACCTTCCCTTTTGCCAGCAACAAAGGTTGCTGCCTTAATAAGGAGGATGAGAAGACAGCTCTATCATGTAGCAAAATGGAATAAGAGAGCCATATAGGGGTAAGGCTCTAAGAGAAATCCCCTCTGACCTTTGGGGATGTGGATATCTGAGAAGAAAAAGCCAACAGAGGTACTGAATCCATAGGAGGAGTGTGAGGATGCCAGGGAGTGTGTCTAGGGACTTGGATCAGTGGGTGGCAGGACACAGACAAATGTCAACAATGTGGCTAAGTAGCAGCAGTAGACAAGGACCACAGAGCATTGGCTCTCCCAGATTTGTGTCAGAAAGACCACCAGAGTTGCTGGTTATTTTAGAGGAGGGTGATGCTTCAAGAGACAAACAGCAATGCTGGTTAATCTGGCAGGTGGTGTGCATGTCCTAGGTTTAATTTAATTTGAAAAAATAATGTAAAATGTGACCATTTTTAACTGTGGAATTTAAGATGTTCATTACAGCTACATTAATAAAAGAAGCAAACTAGCTAAGATAAAAAGGGGGAAACACACATATAATAAGAAAGAATATAACAAAAGACAGAGACTTGAAAATTGTACTCAAACCTATGCTAATAAACTTGAAAGTCTCAAGGAAATGGACTATTTTTTGGAAAATATAAATTGCTAAATCCATATAAGAAGTATAAAACGAAACTGATCAGTAAACATGGAAGATTATACAAAGATAATTTGTAAGAAGGACAAGGATGACGCATGCAAAATCATAGAGGGTTTCATAGACTTATTTTATTTTCAAAGAGCAACTAATTTGTATATTGTATAAATCATACAGGGCATCTAAAAACTTGTAAGTCTTTGTAATTGTTTTAAAGGTAGAATATCCCTAAAAATGGAACTGATAAAGATGGTGCAATCACAACAAAATATAAGTAATAACCATATGTACTTATAGAAAAAAATAGATAAACTGATTAAAAGAATAACACAGCATAACAAAAAATGGAATGTCAATATGGTTTAAGTAAATGGAACCCAGATCCATTTATCCAACAGCCTATCCATGCTGTCCATGGGGATATACAACAGGCATTTCTAAACTAACTGCTGAGTATCCTCTCTAAAACTTTTCCTCAAGTTAATAAATGATAACACATTATATCCAGTTGCTGAGATCAAAAACTTTGGCACCATCTTTGATGCCTTTTTTTTCACTCATATACCTGTTCATTCTATCAGGAAATTTTGTCAGCTTTAGCATAAAAAAAAAAATCTAGACTCTGATTGACTTTCCCCATCTAGTCCAAGTCACCACCCTCTACTCAGTGGCTAGGGTGATACTTTTAAAACTTAAGGCAGATAAAATCCCCCTCCCCCCACCTTTTTTCGAGACAGAGTCTTGTTCTGTCATTTGGGCAGAGTATAGTGGCATCGTTATAGCTCACTGCAACCTCACACTCCTGGGCTTAAGAGATCCTTCTGCCTCAGCCTCCTGAGTAGCTAGACTACAGGAATATCCCAACACTACCATTATTTTTTGTACAGACAGGGGTCTTGTTCTTGCAGGTAGGTTTTAAACTCCTGTCCTCAAGCAATCCTCCCACCTTGGCCTCCCAAAGTGCTAAAATTACAAGCATGAGCCATCACACCTGGCCAATCCCTCTTCTTTTCAAAACACTTTCCAGTCGTCCAGAAATAAATCCATATTACTATAGTCAGTTGATTTTCAACAAGGGTGCCAAGACCATTTCATGGAGAATAATAATCTTTTCAACTAATGGTCCTGGGACAATTATGTGGATAACTTCAAACAAAAGAATGAAGCTGGAACCTTGCTTCACACCATACACAAAAATTAACTCCAAAGGGACCTAAGACTTAAATGTAAGAGCTAAAACTATAAAACTCTTGAATGAAACAAAATTAAGTCTTCATGACCTTGGATTAGAAAATGGTCTCTTAAATATGACACCCAAAACAAAATCAACAAAAGAAAAATATTTGATTTTACCAAAATTAAACATTAATGCAAAAAGCACCATTAAGAAAGTGGAAAGACAACTCACAGAAAGGGAGTTATTTGCAAATCATATATCTGATGTGAGTCTAATCTAGAATATGTAAAGAATACTTAGAACTCAATAAAATAAAAACAAACAACCTGATTAAAAATTGGACATAGGATTTTAATAGCCATATGTCCAAAGAAGATATATGATAATACACAAATAATAAGTTAATAGCCACATGGACAGATGTTCAACATTATTATTCATTAGGGAAATGAACTTTAAAACCGCAATAAGACACCACTTCAGGCCGGGTGCAGTGGCTCACGCCTGTAATCCGAGCACTCTGGGAGGCCGGGGCAGGTGGACTGCTTGAGCTCACAAGTTTGAGACTAGCCCGAACAAAAAATGAGACCCCGTCTCCAATAAAAATAGAAAAATTGAGGCAAGAGGATTGCTTGAGCCCAAGAGTTGGAGATTGCTGTGAACTATGACGCCACAACACTCTACCCAGGGCAACAGCTTGAGACTCTGTCTTAGCAAAGTACCTCAAGAATGGAAGAAACAGTATCCAATGTACTCAGCCCTACTGTGAAACCAATTTATAGCTTTTATACGAAAGCTATAACCCAATTATAGCCCAAGAATATGGGGAAATGGGAGAGGGAGAAGGAGAGGGGAGGAGGAGAGGGGATGGGGAAAGGGAGGTGGGATCACACCTACGGTGCATCTTACAAGGGTACAAGCGAAATTTACTAACATAGAACATAAATGTCTTAACACAATAACTAAGAAAATGCTGGGAAGGCTATGTTAACCAGTTTGGTGAAAATATTTCAAATTGTATATAAAAACAGCACATTGTACCCCATGATTGCTTGCATTGATGTACACAGCTATGATTTAATAAAAATAAATAAATAAAGACACCACTTCACACTCATTAAAATGGCTATGATTTTTTTTTTAAATGGAAATTAACAAGTATTGGTAAGGATATGGAGAAATGGGAACCTTCCCACATTGCTGCTGGGATTTTAAAATGGTACAGCCATGGTTTGGCAGTTTCTCAAAATGTTAAATGTAGAGATGTACCAGATGACCCAGAAATCCCACTTCTAGGTGTAATACCCAAGAGGACTAAAAACACATGTTCACGCACAAAAACTTGTACACAGATGTGTGACATTATTCAATATAGCCGAAAGTAGAAACAACTGGAAATGTCCATCACCTGATGAATGGTTAAACAAAATGTGTTATATCCACATAAAGAAATATTATTTGGCCAAAAACAAAGAAAGGCAGTACTGATACATGCTACAGCATGGATGGACCTTGAAAACATTATGCTAAGTGAAATATCCCTGACACAAAATGCCACATATTTTATAGTCCCATGTGCATGAAATGTCTATTATAAGCAAATCCACAGAGACAGAAAGCAGTGGTTCCCAGGTGCCAAGGGACAGGAGGGAATGAAGGATTGCTAGTGGGTATGAAATTCTTTTGTGGAAGTAACAAGAATGTTCTGGAATTAGATAATGGAAATGGTTGCACATCATCGTGTGTATACCGAAAACTATTTAATTGTACACTTAAAAACAGTCAACATGGTAGATTTTATGTGTTGTCAACTTTTTTCTCAAGTAGAAACAAAAACTGAGACACTCTCCAGCAGTGTCTCAACTGACTGACAAGCCAAAGTCCATGCAAATGTCCTGTAAGGGTCCCAAGTCTCTTTCCCACCCTAAACCCCAACCAACCACTCTGTCCTAGCCATAATGGCCTCCCTGGCACTGCTCCAGCTCCTCCAGCTCCCCGCCCACAACAGGATCTTTGCAATCTGTTCCTCTCCCAGACATCCAACTTGCCCCTCTCTGCCCTCAGGTATCTGTCCAAACATCACTTTCCCTTTGAAGCTCTCTTTGACTTCACCCCCTTGATGTGGTATATCCTCCCTTTACCTACTTTATTTTTCTCCCTAGCATTTATTATCATTTGACATATTTGACATTTATTTTGCTTATTGCTTTTTATTATCCTTTGCCTCCACTAGAATGCAAGTGCCTTGAGGACAGGGTCTTTGTTTCACTCACTGATGTGTCCACAGTGCCTAGAACAGTGACCAAAACATGCTGGGCACTCAATAAATATGTGTTGAATGAATACAAAGAAATTGATGACTATAATTTTTCATACTAATAGATCAAAGAAAAAAGACATCACTATCAATTTAGATCTAAAAAAGCATCTGACTTTTTAGCATGCGTATCTGGTAGATATGTTGCATGAATAAAAATAGAACATTCCTCAACATGATGAAGAGTATCTGCTCTTCCAACAGACATCAAACCTTACAAACAGTATTCTCATTAAAGTCAAGAATAAGACAAGAATACCACTGTTAGCTGTCTTTTTCAATATAATCATAGAACATCTAGTGAAGAAGCAATAATAACAATAATATATTATTAATATATAATAGCACATATTACTGTATTAATATATAAGATTATATGTATAGTGGGAAGCCCCTACAATATATATAAGGGGACCACCTTGGATACTGTTTTAAGCCCTAAGTGCTTTACATGTATTACTTATTTTAATATTCACAACACTTGAGGGAATATGAGTAGGTCCCCATACTAGCAATGCAGAAAAATTAAATAATTTGCCCAAGGTCACTCAGCTGGCAAGTGGCTGAGCTGGAATTTGAACCCAGACGATCGTGCTGCTCTTAACCACTATGTGGTACTACCTCAATGAAAAATGATGAAGATAAAGATGTTATAATGCTGGAAAACAGAAAGCACACTTATTCTTGCTCCAAATGTTATTAGATACTCCCTAGAAAACACAAAGGAATTAAGAGAGAGGAAAATTACCAGAAGTAATAGGAGTTCGGTGTGGCCAGTCATAAGATGTATGTACACAGATCAATAGCTTTTCTATATTCCAGCAATAACTACTTAAACAACACTCAGGAAAGTAGATTCCATTCTCCAAAGCAATAATAAATGTAGAAGACGTGAAAAGAAACATAACAGCTAATGGACAGGACCTATCTGAAGAAAATGACAAAACTTTACTGAGGATTCAACAAAAAGCTTTGAATGGAGAGATGTCTCACACGCATGCATGGGCAGACACAGTATTATAAAGACGTCACGTCTTCTCCAAATTAATTATAATTACTGACATTCCAATAAAAACATCAAGGGCATTTTTGGAAACTTACAAAAAATTAAGTTGGTGAAAATAAAAATGATAGTGAAAAAAGAAGGGAGGATTATACATTAAACTATATTCTGCCAATTCCAAATAAACAGATCAATAGAATGAAATTTAGAAACTCAGGAACAGTCTACATCTGCATTGTCCAATATGGCAGCTACTGGCCCATGATTACTGAGCACTTGAAATGCTAGCCACATAGGTTGAAATTCCAGATATATCTCATTAAGCAAAATGTATTATTAAAATTACTTTTACCTGCTACTTTTTACTTTAAAAAATGTGGCTATTAAAAAATTTAAAATCACAAATGTGGCCTGCATTATATTTCTATCATACAGAACTGGCTTAAGATATCCGTAAAATGTAATATATGATTTTCGAAAGATAAAATTTAGCATAGGCATTTTAAATCAGTTAGACAAGATAAAATAATTAAGTGCTGAAAGGAAAATTGAGTGACTATGGGGGCACAAGGAGAAAGGTTTGATATTTCAGACCATATACTGAAATTCAAGATAAATTGAAGATTGAAGCAATAAATGTACTAGACGAAAGTGTAGGTACTTACAAAAATTCTTGGGATGGCAAGAGCTTGCCAAGCATGATAGAAAGATGAACAAAAGTGATCTTGATAAATTTGACTATATAAAACATTAAAAATTTCAATATATCAAGTAACATCAAAACCAAAATTAAATGTCACATGAAAAGCAGGGTAATATCTCAACAAACGTGACAAAGAGCTGATATCCTTACCTTATAAAGAGCTCTTATAAATCAGTAAGAAAAAAAAGAACACTCCAACAGGAAAAAGTGCCAACAACATGAACAGCCAATTCATAAAAGGAGAAACAGAAAGGAGAAAAAGTCTTCATAAAATAGAAATCCAATCTCAATAGTAATCAAAGAAATGCAAATTAAAATAGCAATTGCCAAAGATCAGAACAGAATAATACACAATGTTGGCAGGGAATGCTGTCATATACTGCTATGAAACTCTAAATTAGTATGATCTTTCTGGAGGACAATTTGGCAATATGTACAAAAGGTTCAAAAATATGCATATGCTATTTCTAGGAATTTATCCTTGGAAAATAATCAGAATGTTCACACAAAAATACAAGTATGAGTTTATGGCATTGTTGATTATAATCAGCAAAAATTGGCAACTACCTCCATGTTCAATAACAGGGGCCTTCTTGAGTCATGTGTGGCAAACACATAGGCTAGAATTTTTTGAACAGAGATTGGGTAAAAATGGTGACATCTAGCTTCTGTCCTATCCTAAATTCCTGGAAATGACAGACAGAAATTTGTAAGAAAAAAGCCCCTACCAGTTCTAGAAAACAATTAAGAAGACCATTAATGGTCAGAATATTTACAGAATTATTGGAATATAGGAAGGAAGGGAACAGATGGTAGGATAAATAAGGTTGGATGCAAATACAGCCCGGAAGACATCAGAGAGGACTGGGGCACACACAGGTCAGGGCAGTTCAAGAGGCCACCAGCACCAAGTCAACAAATACTGGGCAGCCACTACGAGTCATGGTGCTGGAGAACATTTGCTGACCTGGGAAAACATGTCCCTGCATTGTCAAATTAAAGAGGCCATTTCCATAGTCGGGGCATGTATTTGTTTATACACGGTCATTTATATGCACTGAAAAACACAGTAAAAACATCAGCCTGGATGTTAACAATGACCTTTCAGTGAGCCATTTTTAATTTTTCTTCTTTCTCTTCTGTGTTTTTCAAGTCTTCTGCATTGAGTGCATATCCACATTACAGTTAGAAAACAATAATTAGTATTTTTAAATTAAAAAAAAAGCAAAAACTAACAACAAAGCAGAACTCAACATTTTTATGTAAGACAGTAACTGAAAACTTATTATTTTTCTTTTGAATTTCTGCAATAACTTCCTGGCTGCTTTCCCAGCCTCTGGTCTGCTTGTCCCCATCTGTCCTCAAGACCGCTACTACCTCACCCCTCATTTAAAAACCTTCCATGGCTCCCTACTGCTGACAGGTGAAGTCTCCAGTTAGGGGCCTTCCCCATCCTTCTCCTCTCCTGGCCACTTCCCCCACTTCTGTCCTTGTACTTTGGGCTGTCTAGCTGCAGCAGACTCTTCACCCTTTCCTGAGAGTTCCACACCCCTCCCAACCCCTACTCCTTTGCTCAGTACCCAAGCCTTTGGCACCACCCAAACCTGGCAGATGGGCCTTAGCAGAGAAACCGCAATGAGAACGTACCAGAATAGCTCTGCGGAACCTACACACTACAAGATTCGCTGCCCTATCAGGCAAGAGGCCTGACTAAAACAAAGTGTCATGGGAAGTGCATTAGGGACAGTACTGGGCTCTGCGATTCTAGATCTGGGAAAATAACAAAAAAGTATAAGTGAAGAATCCCATGGCAAATGTGACAAGGGACTGCGAAGGGGGCTCCTGGAGACACATGTTGGCTGGTCTATTTGTTTACCTTCTTGCTTCTGGGGCAGGGAGGGGTGTGGGGTGTGGGTAATGTAGCAGTGCTGGCCCCAGACCCCAGCCTCCTTCTGCCCACAGGTTTCCCATCTACACTGGCCACCTCCTGGCTGTGAGACCTTGGCTGTTACTTCGTCCTTTCTGAGGGAATCTGCTCTATAAAACAGAGACAGCACCCTACTAGATGACTAAATATAATCACTTGGCACACAGTAGGTCTCCAACAAGTGACAAGTGATGATGTCATACTACACCTTCCTACCCCAAATATCCTGATGCAGCAGCGGCTTCACAGAGCCAGGGTTGTGTCCTGGGAACCTGGCCAGAGGCTGTGCAGGAGGTGCCAGGAAGCTGCCCTGGCACTGAAGTCACCATGGATGGCCAGGTTCCCCTAGAGATCTGTCAGACTTCCCGTGGGCTATCTCAGAGAAGGTGGGCTCCTTCCCTGTGTCCCAGCAACCCCACAGCTGGAGTGGAGGGTATATTTATCTAATACGCCTTGTCCTCTCCAGTAAACAGTGTCATACTCACCCTGTCCCCTGGCACCACAGACCCACAGCCAGACCCCTGGTCTCTCCATGGAAGCCCCTTTCTTTTAAGAGCTAGGGTTTGAGTATAGAGGGGGGGAGTCCTGGTGTGGAGTGTTTGGGAGGACCATCCACCAGGTCCCAAGGTCTTCCTTCTACACGGCCGATGGGCCAGCCATCTCCTCCCTGTTCTGGAGTGGAGGGCTGTCTGCCCAGACCGCAGCACCCAGCTTGGAGGGCTGCCTTCTCTTCGGTAGGCTGAGCCACAGCAGCCACTCCTGGATAAAAACCCCAGTGGAGGCTTCCAGATGTGCACTGACTGCCATCAAGATGGTAGGGGCACAGGAAACTGGAGACCCTGATGGGCAATCACTGCCACCCAGGTGGGGTCTTCCACTCCACAAGGATAAGCAGAGAACTTGCTGGTGGACTGTGCTTCTCCCTGGGACACTGACACGAAGGGACAGTGTTGCTTGAATCCCCAGGCTCACTCTCCTGGAACCTCAGCAGTTGGCTGGAGGCTTGTGGGGTCGATTTTTGACCCCATTGGACTTGGTAAAGTCCCTCTAATTGGACTTAGAAAAGCTCTTCCCACTGAATATCTGCTTCAGATCAAGGAGTCAACGAGAAGCTTATTGACAGTGCCAGCTCCCACCCTCATGAGGGAACTGAACAGGTGACCAAGTGGTCCTTGTCCTGCACCCCTTCAGAGGCCATTGCACCGTGTCTGTGCACCACCTATGTAAGCACTAACTTGGCACTTTCCTTTAAACCGTCTTGCTTTTAAATAGGGATTCCATGCTAAGCAATAACACCCATGAAGTGTAGTTATGATGGGTCATGATTTTTTCTAATACGAAATATAAATACAAAGAACTATTAAAACTGTACAAAACCCATGCCACATAATCATACCACACTCTGGGAAATAATGGGCATACCACTCCAAAAACAGCCAAAGATGGTGTTGCAAACAGCCACCTTGGCACAGGCAGGACAGACATGGAGCTGTTCCCACTGGCCCGCAGGCCTGGTTCCCCGCAGAGTGTGAGGTAAGAACACAGAGAAGGAGAGGATGCTTGCTGGGTGGCAGCCAAGTCACCTAAAAGCATGAGAAAGTTCTTCAGATAAATTAGGGCAAGAGGTGGGGCACTAGTACCATTAGGATCAGAATCTGATCCCTCGGGAGTCCCCTCCTGTCTCCTAATGATAAACGATCTGCAGATACCTAGTGGCCCAGGTGATCCTGCGGGCAGGAGGGAAGCTGAGGACGGAGACCAAAGATGGCTCAGTCCTCCCAGCATGTGTGACCCTTTTCTCTGATAAAGCAGGCTTAGGAGCACAGTGGTCTCACTCAAAGTGTGCCCATTCCTCCAGTGTGGTGGTTCTCAAACTCTAGCCTACACCAAATCAGACTTCTCAGCCCCACCCAGACCAGGTGACTCCCTGAGTGTGGGATGGAATCTAGGTGACCAGGGACCACCCTTTGAGAACCCCTGCTCTAGAAGACAGGATCACCTGACCCTGAACACAGAGGATTTTGAAGTGCCAACAACTATGAATGAACCTTCCAGGATGACTAGTCCAGAAAAATAACCTGGACAAATTACACTGTGTACACTCCAGAGGTCAAACACCGACGTCATGCGTGAGCAACCACATGGCAGGTTCCTGGGCCTGGTGGCTGGCCTAGAACTTTCCACTGAGATCTTCAGGAGAATTCTCATACCAAACAGTGCCACATCCATAAAAGACTTCAAGTTAAGAAATGATGTGTGACCTGTGGCTGAGAGACCTGCTGACTTCACCAGCTCCTCTCTTCTTCCTGAGGGCCTTACTGACTGAGGCAGGAGGTGGCAGGGGAGGAC
>NW_003852409.1:3192600-3210061 GCF_000181295.1 Otolemur garnettii
TGTTTCTACTGAAAGAGAAGCCAGCACGGAGATGTGGCATGGGGGATATTAACTAGAGGCGGGACAGAGAAGGACTGTGAAGGGTCTCTTGAGCCATGCTGCCAGCTCATTCCTGCTAAGAGCGGCAGGGAACAACCGATCAGTCTACCAAGGGTGGCTTCCGGGTCAGAGGCAACCTTGGGCTCTCCCTATCCTCTGCTGCAGGCATGACTACCCTCTAAAGCAGTAACTTTAGAGGAGTTCCACAGACCCCTTTGGTGGGGCAGATGGCAACTTGGCAAGAGGAAAAGGTTTCAAAGAGCCAGGCAGGGCCCTGGAGAGCCAGAAAGGGCAGGGGCTTTGAAGAGGAAGCTTTCCAGATGGTGACCTTTTGGTCTCAAGCAGATCAAGGGCCTCAGTGGGTCCTGCCACTTGAAGGAGGCTACCGGTATAGAAAGGTCAGCCCCAGAAGCCTTGAGACTGCTGAGGGCCACCGACTAGGTAGGGAATCTTGGAGCCTGTCTGGGAGGGACAGGAAGGAAGGGTAGTGAAGCTCACGTCAGGCATAGAAACTCAGCCACACAGCAGGGTTCCTGGATGGGGGCCAGCCATGAGCTAAGGAGCCAGATTCTAGAGGGTAATAAAAATAACAGCTACCCTCTGCATGGTCCTTATGACAAGCCAAGCACTTTTCTTAGCCCTTTAAGTATCCTAACACATTTAATCTTCTCCAAAAACCTAAGAGGTAAGTACTATCATTATGCCCATACTCAAAATGGAAAAAGAAGATGGCAAATCAGCATATAAAGAGATGCTCCACATGGTATGTCATCAGGAAAATGCAAATTAAACAACGGGATACCACTACACATCTGTCAGAATGGCCTAACTCCAAAACACTGACAACACCAAACGCTGGCAAGGACAGGGAGTAACTGGAACTCTCATCTGTCTCTGGTGGGAATACAAAGTGATACAGCCGCTTTGGAAGACAATTTGGCATTTTCTTACAAAATTATACATACTCTCAGCATATAATCCAGTCATCAAGATCCTTGGTACATGTATTTATCCAAAGGACTTGAAATTTTATGCAACGCAAACCTGCACACAGATGTTTAGAGTAGTTTTTTCACAATTGCCAAAACTTAGAAGCCACCAAGATGTCCTTCAAGTAGGTAAATGGATAAAGAAACTGTGGTATATCCAGTCAGTGAATGCAGCTGATCCTTCACATTCATGAGTTCTGCATTCTCGGATTCAACCAACCACAGATTGAAAATATTTGGACAAAAACAACAAAAATAGAAAAGTAAAAAGTAATATAAATAAAAATATAAGAAATACAATATAACAACTATTTATATATCATTCAGAATGTATGCGGTATTAGAAGCAACCTACAGATGAATTAAAGTATATGGGAGAATTGCATAGGTTATCTGTAAATATTATGCCATTTTCATTCAAGGCATCTGGATGAGGATTTTGGTATCCTTGGGGGTCCTGGAACAAATCCCCCATGGGTACTGCGGGAGGACTGTATTATTTAGTGCTGAAAAGAAAGAAGCTATCACGCTGTGAAAAGACCTGGAGGAAAGTTAAATGCTTATTAACTAAGTGAAAGAAGCCAGTCTGAAAAGGCTGCAGTCAGTAGAACTCCAAATATACAAGATTACGGGAAAGACAACACTGTGGAGAACAGTAAAAAGGCAGGATGTTCGGGCAGTGAAAACGTCTATATGATGCGGCATGATGAATACGCGTCGTTATGCACCTGTCCCAAACCGCAGGCTATACAGCACCAACAACCAACTCTATGGCACTCAGGATGTGTCAGCACAGGTCCCCTCAGCTGTAACACCCGCACACCCCTGCTGGGGCTGTAGATAACGATGGGGAGGCTGTGCACGTATGGGGGCCGGGGACATATGGGAAATCTCTGTGCCTTCCTCTCAATGTTGCTATGAATATAAAACTCTTCTAAAAAATAAAATCTTTTCAAAAACCAAAACAAAACAGAGGCAAAAGTGGCTAAGCAAATCTCATGGCCATGTCTTAGGAGCAGCAAGGCCAGGGTCAATGGTCTCTGCAAGCTTTCTCTCATCCTAGAACCAAAAATCCCTCAAGCTAGGAGAGCTTGAGGAGTCAGCTGGCCAACTCTCTTATCTTACACATGATAGTGAATGATTTGTCTAAGGACACTGGTTAGCGCATCCAAAAGCACCACCTAATGAGAGTGGGTGAGTAGTAGATCCTGACCCAGAGCAGGGAGAGGCCCCAGCAGCCTGCCACACTCTCTGCCGTACTCCTGGCACACCCTGCTTGCTGCCTTCGTCTCCACCCTTCTCCTGCCTCCCTCCTCAGCTAGGGTCTGACTCCTTGGTCCTTACCTCCCCCCCTCACAGCCTTCCATCCCCCCAGTCTCCCTAGCTTCAACCCCTCAATTTTCAGAGCCTTCCAGACACAGGCATACTTCCTCAAGACCAACAGCCACCTGCCTGGCCATCCCTCTCCATCCCAGACCAAGTGGACCACCCTCTCAGCGTAGCCCCCACTCATCAGCACCCCTACCATTGTCTCATACTTGGTGAGGCCCAGTGCTGACTCGAGGCCTCTCTCCACCTTCTCCCTCCTGCCCCTCACTCACCAGGCCTGCTGAGAGCCACCAGGTAGACCCAGGCTACTTTAAGCCCTAAGGGCTTCCACCATGGGAGAGAGCACCACTCTGAGCCAGTGATGTAGGACAGGCCCCGCTGACACCAACTGCATGCTGAAGCCAATGGAAAGCTCAGAAGGGCACTTGTGCCAGGGACCTTGAATGTGATTCTTCTGGGGGTGGCCTGGGCATCAGGATTGTTTTTTTTTTTAGAGACATAGTCTCACTTTATCGTCCTTGATAGAATGCCATGGCATCGCAGCTCATAGCAACCTCCAGCTCCTAGGCTTAGGCAATTCTCTTGCATCAGCCTCCCAAGTAGCTGAGACTATAGGTGCCCGCCAGAACACTGGTTATTTTTGTTGTTGTTGTTGTTGCAGTTTGGCCAGGGTCGCGTTCAAACCCTCCACCCTTGGTATATGGGGCCAGCGCCCTACCCACTGAGCCACAGGGGCCGCCTGGACATAAGGATTTTTAAAGATCTCTAGGTGACTCTGACAGGTGCTCTACCCACACAGGGGAATACTACTCAGCAGTAAAAAGACACAAACTACTCATAATACCACAGTGCAATGGCCCTCAAAGGTACTGTGTTAAGGGAAAGAAGTGAGGCACAAAAGACGATGTGTTATGTAGTCCTACTATGTGAAATTTCCAGAAAAGGCAAAACTATACCTGGAGCTGGGAGGCTGGGACTGACTACAAGTGGACAGATGCAAAGGAGTTTTTGGAGCCCCTGGGCATGTTCTAAACTGGCTTGTAGTGATAGTTACACAACCGTGTAAATTCATTAACAGTAATTGATCTGTATACTAACAACATATGAACTGTACAGTATGTATTTCAATAAAGCTGCTAAAAGTGAAGGAAAGTAGCTGGGCATTGTGGTGGGCACCTGTAGTCCCAGGTACTCCAGAGGCTGAAGCGAGAGGATCACTTGAACCCAAGAGTTTGAGTTATGCTATCAGCTATGACACCAAAGCAGCACTCTACCAAGGCAATGGAGTGAGACTCTGTTTCAATCAATAAACCAATAAATTAATAAATAAAAATTTTTTTAAGTGAAGGAAAGGAAAAGAAAACAATCCGACTTAGAGAATTTAAAGTTTGTTTTGTATTAAAACAAAATAAAAACAAAATTCCCTGGTGATTCTACCAAGCAGCTGAAGCTGAGAGCCCACTTCAGGAAGCCTGAGGCTGCCTCACCCCGAGGCCATGGCTCTGATCTCTTGTCTGCTGTGCACGGGGCCCATCACAGCCTGGGGCACACAGGAGGGCACAGGATTACTTTCTGAGTGATTGGATGGCCAGAGTGAGCTCCGACTCTGCACAGGTCTTTCACTTACGTTTTCTCATCTAACCAGCTCATCCCCTGGTCCCTGTAGGGAGGGATAAATATACCCACTTTACAGAGGAGAAAACTGGATCCTTTTGAGGCCTAAGATCACACAGCCATCACTTAGCAAAGGTGGGCTTAGAGATCAGTCCATCTGGCACCATGGGCTTTCACCTTACTTTTAATGTTTGATCCAGAGAAGGCATGGCTGCAGCAAGCTTGATCTTTCAGCCATCAGCTCTGTCCATGGATCCCTGTTTGTCCCAGCAGCTACTCTAGGTCTGATACATCCTGGAGTCAGCACAGTGAAGTAAACTGCCTGGGATCATCCATTCATTGCATGGCAAAACTGAGCCTAGAGGTCAGCACATCTGATCCACATCCTGGGCTGCTTCTGGGTCAGTGTGTGCTAACCTTAATCTCAGGGGGTGGGGGCTTGAAGGAGCAGCTGGTACTAAGTACTGTGGGGTTATGTGCCTCCATCGCAACTCCAACTTCAGGATTGCTTTCCTTTGACATTCCTTCCAGCACACCAGTCCGGAACAGAAGAGCCTGATGCTGCTGATTGACCAGTTTCATAAAAGGAATCTAGTTTCCCTTGCACTCATGAAAAGCTGTTAGCCTCTGGCGGCTTTCCAGGGCCTGCACTCCAGTGATGCAGTCCAGACATCGGGAAAGAGATGCCAAAGCCCTTGGGCACAGAGAGGAGTCAGCTGGGCTGAGAAATTTAAATCAAGAGGGGTCCTTGCCAGCAACACCACCAAGCAGCATCCTGTCCTCAAGAAAAGAGGTTTCCCACTGAGATGCCCTGAATACCCGGCCGAGGGCCCTACCACCGGATGCAGATACGGTACTAAACTGTTCACACCTGACCCAGCAAAAGGGTTGTACTAACCAACAGTCCAGAGGGTCAGCCCAACCCTGGCTAGGCTCTTTACCAGAATGTGCCCTGGGACATGAAGCCATCCACCCTCTGCTAGCTTCAGTTTCCTCATCTGCAAAATGGGAACCATCACCTCTCCCTACAGGGCAGCTGGCTATGAGAGTGGTTAGAAATGTATAAAGCACTCAGCCAATGCCAGGGCTGATAAATTATTCTCTTTAGACCAAGTCTGGTGGGATTTTCAGAGGGTACATGCAGGTAGTTCCCATGTGACCCCAGGGAGTTATGGATGGAAGAAAGGAGTGAGGGGAAATCTGAAATCAGGGTCAGGGCCCCAGAACTTAGCCCTGACTTTTCTGTGAACAATATTTCATGACTTCAGAGGTGCTCTGAAACCTTGAACTTTGGCCCTACTCCTCTCTTGGCCTCAGTTTCCACTTCTACAAAATGAGGAGGTTGGGGTGGGGGGTGTCTCTAAGGGTCCTTCAGGCTCTGACAGCCAAAGATGCTATTAGAAAAAAGCTGTTTCCTCCAAATCGCTGCAGGCTCTGGCGATAATTGGGCCATGGGACTGGCCCTCCCCATCCTCCACCACTGACCTGTTTCACACTCATTCTGAACATTTATCGCTGCTCTCTAAAGGTCTGTCTTCCAGCAAAAGCCTCTTCAGTGTTTGGCAGTGAGTCACCCCCACTGGAGGTCAAGTTCCCTTTGTGCCTCCTATGAGGGGCTGAGAAACTGAGAGGTGGGAACATGAGGAGCAGCCTTGCCTGGGAAAAACTTGCCTTGTTTGGATAACCACAGGCTGTGAGGCCAAACACTCCTGCTTCTCAAGCTCCTCAAGCTCCTCTAAAACCGGCCTTTTCTGCGGATAAGCTACCAAGTTTACAAAGCTCTTTCAAATCCATTACTCATTGGATGTTGGTAAAAACCCTGCAGGGAGGCGTGCAAAGGTTATTAACCTCATTTTACAAGGGAGGACACTAAAGCTCAGAGAAGGGAAGTGACTTCTCCAAGGTCACACAGCCAATGCAGAAGGACAGGGTCTCTCCTTCTTATGGGAGAGATGGAGAAGAAGCTGAAGAAGAAACCAGCTCTGCTCTGCTCCCGCCTTTCTCTGGCCACCCCTGCCCATCCCTCCCCCTTCCCAGGCCTGTGGCAGGACGGGGGTGTGCCCTCCTCCACCTCTTCCATGAGGTTTGTCTGCATGCCCCATTTCCACGTGGAGATTCCCCACACAGCCAACAGTGTGTTTCTCTTGGGCTGCTAAGGGCACCTGACTTGTGTTGTTGAAAGCTACAAATACGGCGGGCCCGAAGGTAAGCTCGAGATACAAAGCAAATGGCAAAGACGGAAAGAGACAATTTTGCACTTGTCTGAGTGGGGATAACCTTTTAAAAATGTGTTAGTAATAATGTGTGGAAAAGGGAATTTTCAAAAGCTATTAGTGGTACTAGAAAATGAAACAGACTTTTTAGAGGTCAGTTCCTCTCAAAATCTTAAAGGGCCCAGAAATTCCACTTCTGAAATCTATCATCAAGGGGCACATTTGGGCATGAGAATGTTGGTTGTGGTATCAAAAAGCTGTAAATATCTGTAGTAAGTCGTGATACATCCATTTGACAGAGCACCTTGTCCCATTATAACGTGGAGCCAATCAAGAGCTCTAAGATCTAAATGAAAAAAGCAAAATAAGTAATATGAAGTCATTTGAATTTAAAACAAATATACTGAAAAAGTTCTAGGCAGAACACCCAACTGAAAAGAGGGGTTACCTTGCAGAGAGAAAGTGGGATTTCAGGGTATTGGGACAAAGCAACACTTTCTTTTTTACTATACATATTTTCTTTTTGCACAAAAACACAAAACAAAATAGCCAACCCCTAAGTGTATCAATGTGTGCTTGTAAGTCACTAAAAACAAACAAAAATCCCCAAACCCACCCAATCCAAGGTGACAGTGGGGTCCTTGTTCTGAGTCACAAACATTCCTAACAGGAGAACACTCCTTGGCAGTAGTTTATGATTTTAGGTGGTCACTATGGGACCAGTAACAAGAACAACAAGTCTACAGGGGCATCAGGGGAATGAGCCACATGATGTAGCTGAAAGGGACAATGAGAGAAAGGGGAGCTTCACTCCTGAGCCATCTAGAGTGGAAGTTTTCAACAATCCCCACATGCTCAGATTCCTTAGCTACCAGCTCTATTTCGTCCATGATGAAACAGCTTTGGTCTTGCTAGTAAAAGTGTGCGTAAAAGCCTGGTGATATTGCCCACCCCGATTAAGCCACATTGCCCCTTGGTAGGCCATGACAGCAGCTAGCAGTGAGTGGGACCGTGTCCCAAGCCGAGTACCTCGGAGAACCTCTGCACGTCCTGCGTCAGCGTGCCCACGCGCTTCCACTGGTAGTGCTTCAGCAACTTGAGGATGGCTGGGTTCACCGCGTTATCTGATGGGACAGTCCGAAAGAAATAAGGGTATTTTTTCTTATCAGCTAGAACAGGCGTGGTTGCAGCGAAGGAAAGCTGAAAGACAAAAGAGAGACACTTCGTGAGTGAGCCTCGCAGCTGTGACCTGGCACCTCCCCTCACTGAACAGAGAAACACAAACACATGGGAAAAGATATGTTTCAACCTTTTATTGTAAAAGTCATCATCATAATCACAATAGAGGAGAAGGATAAAATGAAAAATAAGGAGAGAGAAGGAAAAAATTAGCCACTGCTCCACCCTTCACCAAAGAACCACTATTAATACTATAGTCTATTCCTTTCCAGTCGGTTTCTATGCCCAATGATTGGACTTAAAAAGCAGATAGTTTTGATATCATTTTGCATACACAATTGAACGGTTTATTCCCCACATGACATTATCCTGTAAGCATCTAACTATCCTGTTAAATTCTAGCATATGAACACACCAAAACTTACTGGATCATCTCTAATTTGGGGGCATTTAGGTTGTTTCTAATTTGCCATTATTGTCATATTATTCTACAGGCATCTTTGTGCATAGCATTTTTTTTTTTTTAGACAGAGCCTCACTTTGTAACCTGGCCTAGAGTGTCATTGCCTCAGCCTAGCTCACAGTAACCTCAGACTCCTGGGTTCAGGCAATCCTCCTGCCTCAGCCTCCCAAGCAGTTAAGACTATAGGTACCTGCCATTGATGCTCAGCTAATTTTTCTATTTTTAGTAGAGATAGGCTCTCCCTCTAGCTCAGGCTGGTCTCGAATTCCTGAGCTCCAGCAATCCTCCCATCTTGGCCTCCCTGAGCCACCACCTCTGGCCCAGGCATAACATTTGCCCCCTATATTCCCATAGAAAAGAGTCTGTGATATAAAATTTCTCAGATAATGAATCTGAGCCTGTAAAGATTTGATATTTATTTCTAGAAAGGACTTTTATCACTTTACATCTGCTAGCCAGGTATAACTAGAGGGCCAATTTTACCACATTCCTATCAATAAAAGGAATAAAATATCTTTTCTATCTAATTTTACAACTATTTGTCACTAAAAAAACCCCTGAATCATGTTGTATTCATAGTTATACACAATGTACCTTTTTCCACGTGGTCATCATTAACTTGTAGTATGTCCCATTTTAGAAGTTACTTTTTCATGTTCTTTGTTTATTTTTTGGGTAGTATTCTAGTGTTTTTCTTATTAAATTCGATGACGATTTCTTTATGTATAGTGTTCAAACTCAGGCTATGATAGTTGCTGCAAATATCTCAGTTTGTTTCCCTTTATATTCTGTGTATGTATTTTAATTTACACTTTGTAGTCAAATCTGTCTATCTTTCTCTTTATTATTCTTTTATTGTTAAGTGCTAGTGAGCTGTTAAGTTGGATTTTATCTGTCCTACGAGGCCCAGCTTAAAAGTCACCTCTTCCAAATTTCCTCTGATCTCTACTCTCTTTTCCCTCAACCTCATCCACAGAAAATGGTTATGAAATATTTTGGTCTTTGCAGTGTGATGGTGAAAAAAAAATAGTATCATGTTGTAGCTCTAATTTGCATTTATCTTACTTCGAGTGAAGCTGGATATCTCTTCCTATGTTTAGAGCAGTTGGGAGTTCCTGTCTGGAGACTGTCCACATCCTTTGTCCCCTTCCCAGTTGACAGTTCAACTCTTAGTCTTCTTCATCAGTTCGTAGAAGTGACCTTTTTCATGTTACAGAACTTAGCTCTTTGTGGTAGAAGTTGTTAATTTCCCCCCAGTTTGTACTTTGCCTTTGATGTTGTGTATAGTGCCTTGTGCCATGTAGAAGTGTGTTTTTCAAATGTGATTGAATCCATCAAATTTTTTTCTTTAAGTCTGTCTGTCCATTCTTCCTCCTTCCCTTCATTTATTTCATTTACATCTTTGATCCTGAGAGGACGTAGCAGAAACAAGCTCAGTCTTTGCTGCCACCGGCTGTCTCCCCAAACCCTTCCTTGTCCCACCAGCAGCCCCAGATTTGATACATACCGGGGTCCAAGGAAGCATTCAGGAAATAACATCCAGCCCCTGGGGGCCCCAGATAAAGATATTTTACTGCTGCTTCTGTCACCCCAGGCAGCGCTGAGACTTGGCGGGAGCGGTAGGGCTTTGTCCTATTTCCTGGGCTGGTTTGGAGGGTAGACAGCCACTACCTAGGATCCCTGTGTTTCCTGTTAGAGCTGATAACACAATAGTCCCATCGGCTGTTACCTGGAGCTAGAGAGCATGTGTAGAAACCAACTTCTAAGATCTCCAAGGACAAGGGCACTCTAAATCTGGTAAGGGTCAAGAAGGTGTGCACATGGGGGTTGCACCAAATCTTAGTGAAAACAGATGGGCTTCAGGGTATTTGTAAACTTCCTGAAAAGTGTAGGAACAGATTTGCATCGGCATGTATGTATGTAAAGGCATGCGTACTTTTCTAAAAACGGAATCTATAACTTCCATCAGATTCACAAAGAGAATCGTACCATCCAAACAAAGGCTGCACACCTGCCTACAGATGATACTTAGGTCTCATAGTGAGCGCAAGAAATAGAACCTCCCAACAGTTCCCTCAAACCCAGTGTCCATGATTCTTCTCTCAAGATTAAAACAACACTGCAAGGCTCATCAGTATAAGAAGGAGCTATAAGAGAAGTCCGGGAGCAACTATTCGAGGACCTGGAACATTACATATGCCATCACATCCCCAAAAACGCTTATCAAATACAATTTGGAAAATATTGGTTTTCTGATGTCATTTCTGAATCACACTCCAGTTGCTACTTTACTGTTATTGTTCCATTAGTTCCAGGTCCACAATTAATTGTTGCTTGAACAACCTCATATGTTTGCCCTGTAGGTAATTACAGTGGTTACTGTTCAGTGAATAAATGGCCCATTGTGTTTACAATGGGCTTGGAGTACGATATGTGCCCCAGGTCTAAATCATGTTGGGTACAAAATATTAACTGGCACTGACATTTTCTGCACCATTTGAGATAATGCACACTTTGATTAGATTGGTTTGCATCACTGTTTCCCTGGCTTTAGCCTCCTAAAACTTTCTTCCATGGGCAAAGACCGCAGGTGCCCAGCAGCACTGCTGAACTTCAGAATGAGGAGGAATCTGAGAAATCATTTAGCTCTGGGCTTCTCTACCCTATCTGCACACAGGAGTCACTTGGGGGAGATTTTTAAAGATACCGATGACCTGGTCTCCCTCCAAACCAACTGAATCAGAATCTCAGGGCACAGAGCCCAAGCATCAGTATTAGTTAAAAACTTTCCAAGTGATTATGGTGCTCAGGGAGGGTTGAAAACCAGTGACACAGCTGAACACCTCTGATTTTGAATGAATATACAAGACTGATGCTTAGAAATGGGGGGATGTGGAGATCTCCACCATAGCTAAAGGACTGTAACACCAATGCACTTCTTCCTCCTTACGGCTGTGCAGCTGCCTCTGACCTACTCCCCATTCTCTCCCCACCCAGCAAAACCCCTCGTATGGCAGCACTGGGGCTGCTGGCTCTAGAGTCATACTAGAGCCTAGAGCAAGCTCTTTGGGCTCTCCCACCCTATTTCACACAACTTTGTTTCTGAACACACTGTATTGAAGCTTCAGGTTAATTCCTAACTAAGAACTTGTTTCAGCCAGTAATTTAAAAAAAAATTTTTTTTAGAGACAGTCTCAGTTTATCGCCTCTGTAGAGTACTGTCACATCACAGCTCACAGCAACCTCCAACTCCTAGGCTTAGGCAATTCTCTTGCCTCAGCCTCCTGAGTAGCTGGGACTATAGACACCCACCACAACACCTGGCTATTTTTTTGTTGCAGTTTGGCCAGGGCCGGGTTCAAACCCACCACCCTCGGTATATGGGGCTGGCCCCCTACCCATTGAGCCACAGGTGCTGCCCCGAGAAATTTAAAATTTAATTTATAGTTTTGTTATTATTTCTAGTTTTATTGTATCATTTTGAGAATTTGTTGTGTATGGTGTCTGCTTTTGGAATTTATTGAGATTTTCTTTTGTAAAAGGTCCACGGTGGCTGAAAAAAAAAAAGTTGTAAGCTATTGACTTATTAGACCACTAATGTATAATAGATATATTAAAACAAATTATATTATGATATGCTTCATATTTTTGTTTACTCAATCCATCAAAGGCTGAGAGGTTTGCGAAATTTTTCTTTTATCGGCTATGACCATTTCTTCACGTGTTTCAGCAGTTTGACTTTATACACTTTTTGTTTTGTGCAAAAATGTTCATCACCGTTATATCTTTATTTTTCAGCAGTGTATACCTTCCCCTAGTGCAAAGAGCAGGCACTTAATAGATATTCATAGACTGAATGGAGGATTGAAATATTTATCAAGGTAAAATAAACCTGTCATTTTATTGCTTTTTGTTTTATACTATATCTTGCTTGATGTTAACACTGCAACCCTTACTTTATTTTGTGCCTGCATTTGCCTGTCATAGCTTTGATCCTCTTTTATTTATATTCTACTAAAATTGTTTTAAAATATATTTCTTGAAAAGAGCACATGGGCAATTTTAAAATATGTGTGTTTACTGCTATAATAAATACTTGGTCTTGCATTTATCATCTCGTTGGCCATCTTACTCTTTTTTTTAACACTTCCTTTCAGTTTCCTTTTGTTCTCATTGGTCCTCAACTTTGAATCTACTCTGCTCTGGCTGTGTGGATTCATCTTGCTTCAGGTATCTGCATGCTGGAGAACCTTTGAATAGTCTGTAGAGGGGTAAAGGGTTGCAGACTTGCCGAGGATAGCCCTGTGCTGCCTTGAAACTTGGCAGAATTGGACTGGGTATAAAATTCTTGAGCTACTACTTCTCCCCTTTGAAACCACAAGGTGATGTAGGGGCAAAATCTGGGGCTAGCTTGGTTGTGGTTCATTTGCAGGCACCTGTTTTCCTCTGCCTGGATACCGGAGAGATTTATTTTTCTTTATTCTTGGAATACAAAAAAAAAAAATGGCCAGGATAGATCTGAGTGTGGTACTCTTGGTTTTATCTGAGATATAGGGAATCCTATATACTCCTTATACATGAGCTATATACTCAAGTCTTCCAACTTAGAAAAAATACATGTTTTATATATATATATATAAAATACTATATATTAAATATATTAAATGTTTATATATAATTACATAATAAATGTAGTATATTATTTGTATTTGTAATATACATATATTTTAGTAAATTTATATGTGCTATATTTATTAAATTGTAAATATACATAATAAATATAACATGTATAGTATATCTATTATGTATAATATGTTTATATCATATTCCTGTATATTCTTGTTTCTCCTCTGGAATACCTATTTTCTCTTCATTCTCCAAATCCACATCTGCCATACTTTCTTTCCAGATTTCACCTCTTGGTCCTTTTCTTCTTCATTCTAGAAGGGCATCTTATTTTAGCCTAACTATTCTATTACAGGCCATGTGCATTTTAACATTCACTATTTTCAGCATTATCCACAGTTCTAGCAGTAGGGCATAAGCATTCTCGTTTTTTCACATCCTGGCTAGTATTTGGTATTACCTGACTTCCTAATGTTACTTTCAGAGATAACGTGGCATTTCCTTATATTTGGCTCTACACCTCTTCGGCTGTCCTGTGGTTAAATAGCTGTGCATAAACATATTGGCCACACAGGCTCTTTGTTCAGAGAGTTGCCGAATCTCTTTTCAATACCCTCAGTTTAAGCTTTATAGTCTTTGACAGATTTAAGGTCTTTGACATTTTTAGTTTCCTATTTGTTCTCTATGATCGTACCCTTTCCTTACCCCGCATCTCGGGCTGTCAATCATGGAGACTGTTATATAGTGTATGAATGAGGGTGCCAAACATCTTGCGAATGTTTTCTTCTTTATCCTATGATAGATCAATTTCAGAGGTGGACTCTTCCTCCACTTCTTCTGAGTATTGTCCTCCTTTGATTATTTTTGAAGTACTTCATCAAAGGTGTTTTCAAGGTACTCACCCTCAAAAGCAAGGCAAGTTGTTTCAGACTGGGCTTATCAAGAGACACAATGTGTGGATTGCCCTTGGCCCTGTTTTCATTTACATGTTAATTGAGTACCTTTCTCAGAAAACTGGAGAATAAGTATCTGAGCTGTCAGCTTTGGGTGTCTGATAGGCTTTCACCTTATGCTGATTTACATTAATGAGGTGACATCATCTTTTACCCTAAGTACATGATTTTCTATTATATTACTCTGGATCAACATGGCACATTAATTCCCAGCATGCACTGCTACTAAGGGTTTTTTTTCTTTCTCTCTCTTGCCTACAAAACTTCACTTGGGAGGTCTTGGCTTCCCAGAAAGCAATGTGCATCTACTGCCCACCTCTCTTCTTCCTTTCTACTTTTTTTCCCTAGGAATTTATAACTGTCTCTGAATTTAGAAAAATAGATGAGAATGAGGAGAAAAAAAGTAATTTGGTTGCCTCAGATATCAGCAACTGTGAGGCAGAGGTATGGTTATCCAAATTCTTGATTGATATAACTCTTGAGTCTCTAACTCAGATAGTAGAAGACAGAGGAAAAAGTCTGCCTTTGAATTTTCAGGACAATTGTTATTTTATGAAGCAAGGTTTGGAGTACCATGAGGCAAAGTTTAGAATTTTTTCAGTCCCGATCCATCTATTTTATAATTAATGAAGCTTCCAGACATCTAGAATGTCAATGATTCTGTGCACGTGTATGTGTTTGTATTTTCTTCTCTGTGTCTTAATACTTTCAAAGGAAAGCCAGAAAATGTTTTACTGAGTGCAGCTAGAAGAATCACAAATAAATTTACCCTGAATTAATCAACCGAATTATGTGGCAGGGCCTAGAACTCTCTTTTGTATTGTTTGGGTGCCATTTAAATCACAAGTTGGTGTGAAGGCGTGTAAGGTTTGTGATTACGTACCACCAAACTGCTCTCTACTGGGGTGGTGCTAGGTACCATGCCCCCAGAAGGGAGTCTATATGATTGCCCATCTCCTCCCTTCCTGGCCAGCTCTGGGCACAGAGTGGCGTTTTGAGCCCATGCCTCTCCTTGTCCCCAGTATGTGGCCAGGCTGAACCTGGGTCACAATAGGTATTCTCTTTATCTTGAGAGTCCTTGAGCATGGCTTGGCCCACAGAGTACCCTTCAGCACATCTGGCTCTTCTGCTCCCACCCCAGGAATTAGTCTGAATACTTCTGATAGTGATAGTGTCAAGGTATTGCCCAGCCCCTGACCAGGCCACAGGACCCGATGGTTCCCCCTGCGATGACCATGGCCACCTGGCCTGGGGAGTGGTACAATCTTCCAGAATCTCAGTATCAAGGGCCCAGTTCATAAAGCATTATACACTGTGAGTGGTCATCTCAAAGCCAGGGCGTAGGCAAGAGAAGCAGTCTTGTTTTTCATCCTAGGTAGCCCAGATGGTCTTATCTAAAACCCCACAGCATAATCATAGTATACAAAGTGTGTATACTTCTGTACACCTCCCACTGTGGCAGGAGTTTCCCAATTACTATTCTATCTATTCCTCACAACAACCCTAGGGAGTGGATGCTGTTATTATTCTCACCTGACAGATCAGAAAACTTGCCCCAGCAAGCAGATTAGTGGTTATGGGGGTGGGAGGAGTCGAGGGTGAAGGAGAGACTGGGTAGCGACTGCTTAATGGACACAAAACTTTTGGGGTGATGAGAAGGGTCTAGATGGTGGTGATGATTGGACAACACTGGAATGTACTTAATGATCCTGACTTGTTCACTTTAAAATGGTTAAAATGGTGAGTTTTATGCTATGTTCAAAAAAGAAAAAAGAAGCTTGCCTAAGATCACGCAACTGATAAATGACAGAGCAGAACCCCTATGGTTAGGCCGTACTGTGTCCATCCTCAAAACCACAGCCCCTCAGAAATGATACACACCCCTCACCTGAACCCCAGAGATGCCTTGATAAAGATGAGCAGAGGCTGAGAACCAGTCAAACCGCGGACTCCAGAGATCTTGGGTGTGAATCTAAGCCCTGTCTTCAGCTAGCTGTACAACCTTGAACAAGTCACTTAACCTCCTCTCATCTATAAAATCAAGATCATAAGCTCGGTCCTGCCTGCTTTGGAGGGGTGATGCCAGGATGTGAATGAACTTCATAGACTGAAGCTCGACACGTACAAGAAGCTCACTACACTCACTTCCTGTGATGATGACTGCCAGAGAGGTCGTGGATAGTGGTCTTGTGGAGAGACTGTTGGCACTGAACCATTCTCTTCAATCCTTCTGGGGGACAAGATTTTTTTTTTTTATTCCCTTATCCTACACTCACTGAGACAAATCCACTCTCTAAAATGCCTGAGAGCAAAATCTGGTTGACAATGGGTGGACTGATGAATGGATGGAGAAAGGAACCAACTGCCCAATCAGCCAACCACAGTATGAACCACCTAAAGGAAGCTTTTGTGAGCACGTCTGACTCAGTGATCGATACTTTTAGACATATGATCTGGGGTAGGAATCATCATCCATCTTATAATAAAACTGTGGCCGAGAAAGGTAACCTAAACTGTGCACAGCCAATATAGGAAATGAGGGACTTGGTGACTTTAAGATGATTCTCTTCCTTCAACCCAGTTCTTGGCCTCAAGCAAGGTGGGGCATTGACCTAGGGCCAGCTCCTTCTGAGATCCGGTAGAACGAGAAGGATTCTACTTACTCTAGGATTCCAGGCTTTCTCAAACATAGCAAGTTTCCACTATTTCCGTCCTGGGAGATTCCAACGAATCCACACTTAAGCAGCACAGTGGGATGGGAAGAAACCCAACAGTACCTCTCTCCAGGTGGAAGGCTCCAACCCCCTGTGAAATGTCTTGTGAGGGTTCAGGGTCTGCATACTGCGCTGTGAGTTGGCACCCTAATGCAGAGAGAAGGGGGGTGCTCAGACAGCTATGAGGCCACTTCAGGGAGCTGGGACACCTGGGCTTACCCCTGTCTCTCCTATAGAGAGAACAACGGCAAACCATTTCCCTTTTCTAGGCATCTGTTTTTATCACCTCTCAAAGTGATGTATTAAACAAAAAATTGCAAAGTTTCCTTGCAACCACAAACCCCTATGCTTCTCTCTCTAGCAACTGAATAAAATAATTAAGGAGTTTGTTAGTTTTGTGTGGATGTCTGTTTTATTTGATCTGATTTATTCAGATAATTGCCGTTGTGCTTCACTTCTCTTTGCAGATATAAACCTAGACAAAAAAATATAAATACACGTTCATCTCCCCAACTTCAGGATCTTTATTACTCCAAGCCACCCATGAATTCTTACCTAAATGCAATTCATTCTTTACCTGGTCTTGGGCATCTAGATTTAACTTCTCTGCAGAAATAAACCACTTTTCAGGTGGCAGGTATAACTGAGGGTGGCCATAGTTGCTAAGTCCTAGGTAAAGTACTCGGGCCAGATGCAACGGGATGGGAAAATGATTGAGGTTTGCTCTTTTGTCTGCTGGTTTAATCTCTTTCCATGGATTTGCTGACTGTTTCTGTAATTAAATAAGGGAGGTATTTGTCATCTACGGTTCCTTTCAGCCGAGATGAATGGAATGCAACTTTCTCAGGAAGCTTCTGACAAAACACTGTTTGTGGCCCATGCCAGGATGTACACAAAGGCAGCAGGCTGTGTGCATTGGGAACTTGGGTCCACTTCAGGTCTGCGCCAGGTCACCACTGTGCCCAAAGCCCTGGTGGAAAACCATTTTGGATACAAAGTCCCTCAACATAGATCCCTGTGAGATTAATGCGATGCAGAGCAGCTGCAAAACATTTCCAGTTAGGAAGGGAAAATGAGAAAAGAAGGGCGCTTGGGTGGGTTCTTCTGGAAGCCCCACGCTAACAAAAGGCCTTCTGGGGCATCGTGCAGAGACTCGCCATAAGGTTTTAAATCTCTCTAGTCCGAGAGAGCCTGGGCTGCAGCCATGTGGGGAGCAGCTCTTTCTCCTTCCTGCCGATGAGGGATGTAAGTTCATCACCAACGACGCTTGGCAGTTCAGCTTTTAACATCCCCTTCCACTTCCTGGGAACGTGCAACAATTTTCAAGGGAAGCATTATACTG
>NW_003852409.1:3210589-3211934 GCF_000181295.1 Otolemur garnettii
TTTTTTGCCGTGGCTCAACAGCTTTCAAGGCACAATTTCAGTGAGATAATATCTAGGCATTTTTCAAAGTGTAACCAGCTGAGTACCACCATTCTTGTCCCTACCAACTGGTTTTGTAACAGTGGCAAGACCTCCGCCTTCTCTTTCTTCTCAGCCTCGGATTTAGCCGCTGTCTGCTTCCCTTACACATCGTCTTTCTGGAACACATGGCAGATCAGGAAGATCTGCCTGTCCTGACGAAAGCAGGATTTTGGCTGCACTTGGGGCTTCCCCTTCTTGGTCTTTTGGCCATAGGTTTCTTCTCTTTAGTAACCAGCTTCTCAACCTTTTCACCCACTGTTTTGCAAGATGGAAAGAGGCATTATGCTGTTTTTGTCTCCTCTTGGAGAAACTGAGGCCTGGAGAGGTAGATTGACTGGCCTGGGGGCCCACAGTTAGAAAACAAGGGGAAAATCTGGGATTTGAGCTCAGATATTTTGACTCTCTGAAGTTATCAAGTAATGAGCACCAACTGTGGAGCAAACACCTCATGAAGTATTTAGCAGTCACTGTTTCACTTAACATGTGAAACAGCCCTGTGAGGTAGACACGCTTGTGATCTGTGATTATGATCAGATGAGAAGACAGAGGCTCAGAGAGGGTAAGTCGCACATACATGGTCACACAGCAAGCAGCTGGCAGAGCTGGGAGGCTAACTTCACAAGTGGCTGCTGTCTCCACAGACAGTCATGATTCTTCTTTGTGATTTCATAATTTCCAAACACATGGCTTCTTTAGTCTAATTTTGGTTGTCACAAAACCCCAGTACAGTTAGGTAAACTTTATTACCCTCATTTTATAGAGAGGAAACTGAAGTTCAGAGAGGTTGAATGATCTGCTCACAGTCACATATTTAGCAAGTGGCAAGGCCAGGGTTTGGAATTTTTGTTCTTAGAAGGCAGTTGTCTCTCCAATACACCACGCTACTTCTTAGGGTTACCTGGGTATCAGACTAGGAAGCAACTGGGGCATTTTATTATTTAAAAAAAAAGAGAGAAAAAAAAGAAAAAAAATGAGATTTGTCTTGTTGGGAAAAAACAAAAATACTACATAAATGGCTTATTATGCGTTTGCTCCCCTAAAATGGTCCAGTTCAATGAATGATATGAAACAAAAATCAAGTCTATGGTACTTTTTGTTTAAGAGAAAATTCTTCACACTTTTCTTTTTAAATTTTTATTGTCAGATAATAACTACTTATATAAGTATATTAAATACAGATGTTTGGTTTAAAGAATAATAATAAAATCGATATCCAACAGCCTATCACCGAGTTTAAGAAATAGTTTTTAATTATTTGGAAATG
>NW_003852409.1:3213071-3215042 GCF_000181295.1 Otolemur garnettii
AAAAAAAAAAAAAGATCCAATTGTTTTGCTAGGTGATTCCGGAGTTTTTCTGGTACCCTCTTTGCTCCTTTCTTTACTATTTCTACTATTATTTTATGGAAAGCAGAATGGGAAACATATATTCATTCTTCAAATCCCCCTTTTTTAAAGTCAAAATGGGATTTGTAAAATAAAGAAAATGCAAAACCTAGTCTCTGCTGGGGAAGAGGGGTGGCACCTATGGGCAAGAATTCCGAGTTTCTATTTGGACAGTTCACTCTGAATGCCACCGCTGCCCCTCTCTATGCAACTTTGGAAAACGATTTCACCTTTGGGATCTCAGTCTCCTCCTCTGTAATCTGCAGAAGGTGAGATGGATGTTTCTCCATCTCAGAGTTGAGGTGAGGATCCAAATAGCATAGGCACGCAATTAATGATTGCTAAAAGAGATCAAGGCTTCTAGACATAGAAATTTCAAGAATTAAATTAGGCCTGTAATCCTAGCACTCTGGGTAGATTGCTTGAGCTCAGGAGTTCAAGACCTGCCTGAGCAAGACACCCCGTCTCTACTAAAAATAGAAAAACTAGCCAGACATTGGGGCAGGCACCTGTAGTCCCAGGTACCTGGGAAGCTGAGGCAAGAGGATCGGTTAAGCCCAAAAGTCTGAGGTTGCTGTGAGCTATCATGCCACAGCACTCAACCCCAGAGCAACAGAGAGTCTGTCTACAAAAAAAAAAAAAAAGAAGAATTAAATTAGGAAAATTAGACAGTATTTCTTATAATTATAAAAGTCCCTTTAATTTATAAAGCCCTTTCCTTCAATATCCCTCCTCTCTGGAGAGGGCAGACAAGAAACCTTGGTGAATGAAATTATTTGCTCTCAGTGACATGGCAGCCACTAAGCAGAGAAACAATTCTGAGCCAGGCTTTCTAAATCCCAATCTAGTGATTTTAAAAGGGCTTATTAATTAAAAAACATTGATGGTGATATTGTTTGTCTATTTATGTGCAATTAGGATGTATGTCCTTAGTTTTGTCTTAAATTTCTGGTAAAATGCGCCACTTTCCCCCCCAGCTGTCTGCACAGGTGACAAATACAGGAAATTAACAAATTATATTAGAAGTCTCTTTGGTTTCCTCAGTTCCTTTGCACTTGGCTTTCAGCTGACACCTTTAGGGGTAAGAGCATTCTCGTGTGATCACAGCTGTGAAGCCAACTGCCTTTTAATTACCTCATTGCAGAAATCATGTCTCCTCATGTCAATTTGGCACCTCTAATTAGTCCATAGGTTGAAATCACATCTGTGGGGGAAAGGTGTGCTGGGGCCCCAGCTCGATTCCTGCAGTGGAAGAGGATGCGCTATTTCCACCTGCTGAAAATGCACCTCCTACTCACCCGCCCTGGCCCCCGCACAGACGCCTCCTCCAGGGAGCCCTCTTTGCCCTCCCTCAGGCCTCCCAGGGCTGCTTCTTCCTTTGCAGTCGGGCACTGAGGAGCATGACAAATGCTGGTTTCCCTGGCTGAGAGAAACAGGATTTGAACTTGTCCCTTGAGTGTAGAGAGTCCAGGCAGCGCTTTGAGCAGACAGGTCAACATTGCTGAGGAGGCCTGAGAGCCACCTGCCCAATGACACACAGACCGAGAGTCCATGGGAGGCCCTGGAAGGTGGAGGTTACTGGGCACTTCACAGCCCAGATTCCAGGAACACCAGGGCTCCAGAAGAAGGTGTCATTTTATGTTCAGTTTTTACCCTGTGTGCCAACACCTTCCACGAGCAAGAAAAGAAGCGGGGAGCACTAGACTCCAGGCCTCTGAAATCTGACACTGAATCAAGATGAGAGATTCAGGGGGTGGGGTCTCGGTGTGTGACACACCTTTTGGGGGCAAGACACAATTGTAAGAGGGACTTTACCTAACAAAGGCAATCAGTGTAACCTGGTTTCTTATACCCTCAATGAAGCCTCAAAAAAAAAGCCTTTAAAAAAAAAAA
>NW_003852409.1:3215124-3216450 GCF_000181295.1 Otolemur garnettii
CTCGGCACCTGTGGCTCAAGTGGCTAAGGCGCCAGCCACATACACCTAAGGTGGCGGGTTCGAATCCAGCCTGGGCCTGCCAAAACAATAATGATGGCCGCAACCAAAAAATAGCCAGGTGTTGTGGCGGGCACCTGCAGTCCTAGCTACTTGGGAGGCTGAGACAGGAGATTTGCTTGAGCCCAAGAGTTGGAGGTTGCTGTGAGCAGTAAAGCCATGGCACTCTACCCAGGGGGACAGCTTGAGGCTCTGTCTCAAAAGAAAAAAATGAAGATGCTTTCCAAGGATGTGAAGTTTTCTTCCATAGGGCAGAGGGTGTAACCCAGCACCAATGGGGAGCTGGGGCTGGACGTGGGTGGGGCACCAGAAATGAGCACTGCTGTGCACCTGTGCCATATAAGAACCCAGCTCCCCTGGGTGACAGCTGCAAGCCCAACAGCAGTCTTCTAGACCTTGATTCCCTTACTGAGAAATGGAGAGACTAAGTCCTGCTCTAACTCCCCAGGACTCTGTTAAAGATCAACGGAGAACTTGGGTATGATAATGTTTTATAGGAAATGCTGGTGCTAGAATGGAAGACGAGGGTTAGAAGGCGCCCCTGGCCTGCTCCCTCCCCACATTTTCCACGGCTCCAGCCTCCTCTCTCCCCTCACTCCAGTCTTCTCTTTCCCAAAGCACACCAGGCTCTCTCTTGTTCCCCTATGAAGCGGCTTTTCTGAACACCTTCCCTATCTCCAGCCTCCCCTCCCTCACCACTGTTAGACTTGCATCTTTATTTCCCTCAAAAAGACCGTCAGATCATAAGCATTCATGCTGTCAGGTAATAAGCACTCAAGTATCTGTTGAATAAATGAATGCATGAATGAATGCAGAGGGAGCAGACTTACTGTGTGGGGTCCCAGAGAGAAAATGAGGGCCAACGTGTAACTGTTTCAGGGAGGTTGGTATGGATCAATAAGAAGAATAAATATGGAACAACAAGGTATTCATGAATGAAACCAAACCTTGTGGAGTACTGAGTTCCTCATCACTGGAGGTATTCAAGAAGATCTCAGGGATCGTTTACCATCGAGGGGACTCCCAGACCAGCAAGGAGTGGAATTAGTCACTATTGTGTTCTGTGCCCGCTGCTCACAGCACACCCAGTGATTTCAGGTCAGCCTCAGGTTACCCTTTTAAATCTCAATAGGTGTGTTTTCCCTTTGTTTGCTTTTACAAAGTTTGCTTTTACTTTCTTAGTAAATGATACTGATTTTTCTTTCTTTTTTTTCTTTTTTTTTTTTTTTTTTTGCAAAAAAAGAAGAATTAAATTAGGAAAATTAGACA
>NW_003852409.1:3216470-3262627 GCF_000181295.1 Otolemur garnettii
GTTTGTGGCTGGGGCTGGGTTTGAACCCACCACCTCCAGCATATGGGGCTGGTGCCCTACTCCTTTGAGCCACAGGCACTGCCTGATACTGATTTTTCATTCATGGTATTTAAATAATGAGTCAATGTAAAGAAACATAAATAAAGAGGTTAATAATACAAGTGGTAGACAGATTAGCAAAATTAAGAAAGTGATATGCACATGATGATATCTGGGAAACATAGGATGACAGTTTTATTCAGGACTTTTATAAGAATTTATGGTCCTCCCAAATTCCCATCACCTTCAATTAAATCATCATAATATGAATTTAATTCATTATAGAATGAGCTAGACTTTTATCTAGGCTCTAGGGAATGGGCACTGTCAGAAATGCCAAGAAGAGAGGGCGGATCTCTCAAATGAGAAAAGAAGATTACAGAGGAAAAAAGAGAAATAACTGAAGTGCCCTAAATAATAGGGTCACCAGATCTAGCAATATTTGGGACATTCTTACATTTAAGAAAAACTTCTTCATTTATCTGAAATTCAAATTTAAATTTAACTGGACATCCTGTATTCATCTGGCAACCATAACTATGCAAGCCAGCCACGGTAAAAGGCTTGAACCTGTGTAGTATCCCCAGGGGGCTGCCAAGGGCTGCCAGGAGAAGTGGGCTAAGGAGTGATGAGAGAGTGTGGAGGGATCCATTAGTTATGTCTGCAATTAGCATAGGAGGAGAAGACAATGCCATGGGGACCATTCATTTGGGTGCCATTCTGGGCTTGTCTAACTCCTCAGTTTACTCACAGAGGACTGGACAGGAGGGACTTGCCCAGGCTTACCCCCCAAGCTCCTGCCTGGGCTGGGCTAAATCCATTTGCTTTTCCATGCTGCCTGCTCAGAATTCAAACAGAATGCTACTAACGCCACAATTATGTAATTTCAGACTCTCCTTGGCAAACATGACCACTCACGTCATCAGCCAGAATGCCCACAGCCAGTCAAACACTCCACCTGATCCAATTTGTCATCACAACTACCTCAGAATGTCTAACACAAAAGATGTGAAATAAAATCCATTCACACTAAGAGACATCTGTAGAAGATGTCATCATGATAGCAGAGTACCCGGCTTCCGAACCACAGCACTGCTGGTAGACGATCCCTGGGGGCTCTCCGAGGCACAATGTTAGGTTGACTCTTTGTAGAAGCTAAAAACAAGTGTCATACTTTATGACAAAGCAGCTACTTCACTTACTGCTTATTTAACTACGTGGAATTAAACGGCTTTGAGGTGTTCTTATTCTCTCTGTCCCCTCCTCTTTCTGGGCCTCAGTTTTCTGACAACTGTTCTTGGTGGTTTTTATTTCAGCTCTAAAATTTCATGATTAATGTTTAATTTACAAAGCAAAGAGACATTCAGTTTTCTTTAGGCAAGAAAATGAAAATTGCTGGACCAGAGACAACAACACCAGAAGGGATTTCCGCCAGCCTCTTTCACAAAGACATTTATTTATTGGAATTGTTTTATGTCCCCATTTAGATATTAGCCATTTACTTTCCGTTTTTCTTAATTAAGTTCATCAACTAGTTTTCTCCTTTTTCCAACAAAGATTTATTTTCTAGAAAAATTATAGCTGCATTTTTCCCTTTGACCTAGAAATTCTACTTCCAGGAATTCTTCTCCAGTTTACACTGGAACAAATATGACAGGCGGCCAGGATTATTCCAAAAGATTGGCAACAATCCAAATGTCCACCAGTAGGGACTGGCTGCACAGACTATGGGATACGCACCCAAAAAAGTGCTGTGCATCTGTAAGAATAAAAAGGAATGTCTTTTGACAGTGATAAAATGGCAAACTTGAGGAAAATTAAGCGAAAAAAGCAAAGTACAGAACAGTATAGAAAGTATGTTCCCTTTTGTATAAAATGGAGGAAAGAATAATACACAGACTCATACATTTTCTCATACTTGCAATAAGAAGCATTAGAAGGATAAATTAAATACTAATCAAAACGCTCCTCTATTAGGATGGCATGGCACAGGATGAAGGGAACTTGGATCAGAGCCAAGAACACTCTGCTATACCTCGCTTTGTAGGTGTGAGTATGGAACCATGTAAAAGATGCATATATTTTTTGAGAAATAAAATTAATCAACAAGAAGGAAAAAAAAAGTCAATCCCTAAAACCTGAAAACAAACCAGAACAAAATAATCTAAGAGTATATCAAGTTGTTAATAATAATGACACAGAGAAAACTCTGTGCAGAGGCTTCTAGACACATTGTCACCATCCAAATAAAGAGAACATATTCCTTCCCCCACCATATTCCTCCTCCCACCCCATCTAGCATGCACAGACACACACACATACATGCTTTTTATTGTGAAAATAATTAAATCTATAAAATGTTGAAAGAATAGTACAAAAAATACTATATAGCTTTCATTTTAGAGTCTTCATTTTCCACATCTGCTTTCTCCCCTCTTTCTCTCTCTCTAAATATGTCAATATATGTATCTATGCACTAAAAATGTACATACATGTACATATAACACATGCACATGCATATACACAAGTTTTTGTTTTTGGAGCGTTTGAAATTAGCTTTGAAACATCATGACTCTTTACTCCTAAATAGTTCAGAATGCATCTCCTAAGAATAACATTCTCCTTTATCATTACAATGTCATCATCACGCTTAGGAAAATGAACAATAATTCAGTATCATCTCATGCATGAGATTTCTTGAGAATGCCCCTTATGTTTTTAGAATTCAGGATCCACTTAACATTCATGCCTTGAATTTGGTTGGTATTTTTCTGGTCTCCTTTCATGTAGAACAGTCTTAGGCTTCCTGTTTTCCACGTGGACTTGTTTTGAAGAATTTGGGCCAGGTGACTTACAGAATGACCTATATTTGTCTGATTTAGTTGTCATCATCAGATTAAAGTTTAAACACTTTTGTTTAAAACATTAAAAATTGGGCGGCGCCTGTGGCTCAGTGAGTAGGGCGCCGTCCCCATATACCTGGCCCCAGCCAAACTATACCAAAAAAAATAGCCAGGTGTTGTAGTAGGCACCTGTAGTCCCAGCTACTTGGGAGGCTGAGGCAAGAGAATCACCTAAGCCCAAGAGCTAGAGGTTGCTGTGAGCTGTGACACCACGGCACTCTACCCAGGGTGACAAAGTGAGACTCTGTCTCAAACAAACAAACAAACAAACAAAACATTCAAAATTATATTCTCAAGCTCAGTCCACTGAAAAAACCTAGAAGGAGTGAACCCCAATTACAACAAGTACACTTAGCACCTCCATGTTGGTTTCTCAATACAATTTCCCACCAGAAAGAACCAGGGCTCCTTGGAGAAATGGCTGCTTCCAGCCCTAGGGCAGGTAAAATATTAAGTGCTCAAATTAGTAGGGGAGGAGAAGGAGAAAGGGGCAGGAAGAGGGGGGAGAAAGAGTCAAAAAAGGGAAAGCTAGTGTGTAGAGAAGGCAGACTTCAGTGTATGTGGAAGAACTGAATTAGAAAATGACCATCTTGCAGCACCAACCTGTTAATGAGGTAGGTACTGATCGTCAGTCGATGCTAAACCCTTGGGTTAAGATTGTGGGGAAACTGGTCACACATTCTCAGAGTTTCACCCCATAGCTTACTTCATAATTACAGAGGGAAAATGGTGTCTATATAATAAGTCTGGAAGATACCACCTCCACCAAGTGATTAATTCAGCATCATGAATAACGTTCAAATGGACATCATGGGTCTCCTGACTCGATGCACCAGGAAGAGCATGGTGCAAAAAAATGTAGCATTTGCTCGGCACCTGTAGCACATGCACCGAGGCTGGCAGGTTCGAATCCAGCCCAGGCCTGCCAAATAACAATGACAACTGCAACCAAAAAATAGTCGGGTGTTGTGACAGGTGCCTGTAGTCCCAGCTACTTGGGAGGCTGAGGCAAGAGACTCGCTTAAAGCCCAAGAATTGGAGGTTGCAATGAGCTGTGATGCCACGGCACTCTACTGAGGGCAACACAATGAGACTCTTGTCTCAAAAAAAAAAAGTAAAACTCCTGAATCTAATCATGAAGAAAGAAACAGAGACTATAAGACATTTTATGAAACAACCAGTTTGAGTTTAAAAAAAAAAATTGTGTCCTCAAACAAAAAAAATAAAAATAAAAATAAAAATAAAAACCTAGGCAGACCAGTCTAAACTAAAAGAGGCAAGTAGCAGGACAACAGATACAATGCATGCTTTGATCCCTTCCTTGCCTCCGAATAAATTCCAATAAGGATATTTTAAGGACAACTAGAAAAATCTAAATATGGACCATATATTAGACAATATTATTATATCACTGTTAAATTTTTTAGATGCAGTAATTATATTATGGTTGTTATGTAAGACAATATAATCGCCTTAGGAGATTCATACAACATATTGGGGTGAAGTATCATTGTGTCTGCAAATTATTTTCAAGTGCTTCCACAAAAAATGCGTGTGTGTAGGTAGATGAGGGGGAAAGAGAGAAGGAGAGGAGAAACAAATCTGGTGAAATATGAACAGCTGGAGAATCTAGATAAAGGCTGGGTGATGTGCACCGTCCTTCCTGTCTTTTAATTTACTTTTGCAGTTTTAAAAATTTTCAAAATAAAAAACGGGGAGAAAATTTGGAGGAAAGATAGAATCATAAAATAAAGCAGCTGATATACCATTTGCATTAAAAAATATATACAACTAACCGAAATGCAGTGCTTTCAATATATTTTTTAAAATCCATGAATTCATGATGCTACTTACATAAGAGACAGAGATTGAGAGATTACCCCCAAACAAAACAAAACCCAAGAATTCCTGGAGGTTCTCCTAGATGCTAGGCCTTGTGCTGGGTTCCAGGGTCCTGACTACAAACACAGCACATGCTGTCCCATCCTCATAGACCGACAATGAACGAGCACTTGGGCGTGCTGCAGGGCAGGCGGAGCTGAGCAATGATGTGTCTGCACCAGGCAGGCACTAGAAAGGCTTCCCAAAGAATGGTGCTGATGCTGAGAAGTGGGTAAAAATCCCAGTGTGGACTGGAGCAGCATGGGAAGAGTCCTTCCCAGATACATGCAACGCCAACATGCCACATCTTAGAAGTAGCCAGGACAGTGCTAGGAAATAGTTTGTGTGGGAACTTAGGGAAAATCAAGAAAGTTATCCTTATATAAGCAGCTGGGCATAGTGTTTAAATAGTTATCTAATCTAGGATTGTTTTTCTCAAGTCGAGCCCTTCCCACTCCCACTATACAAGCCTCAATCTCTACATCATGGAAATGATAAATAATTTAATCTTCTTAGTAAACCGATTCAAAGTGAAAGCCTTCTCTATAATGTAGACTATGCTCTATTAAAAAAAAATCAACTCATTCATTATAAAACCACGCAGAGGAGAACTATAAGAACTCTACTGAAACACTTAGCATACTTATTGATTTTCACCAACAACCAATCCATCTATCTCCTGAGTTCAGAGGAACCATTTATTTTTCATACACATCAAGTTACTAGATGAGTAATAAGTATAAAAGTGATGTGTGTGTATGCACGTGCATGCGCAGGTGTGCATGGGTCATGAATGATTCACAAGGAGAATACAGCCTGTGTCAAGAGGCTGCCCTGGGGCCTCTGTAGATGGCAGGAAGCTCCTTGTTGGCATGGGCTGGGGAGGGGCCACAGAGGCTGGGGGTCTGGAACCTCCAGGGCTCCTTCCTGGAGAGCCCACTCCTAGGGGCCTTTGGTGGCCTTCACCCTGTGGTCACAGCAGGGAACAGGGTCAGACTCTCCTCTCTTTGAATCTCATCCTCCTCACTCTGAAGACAGGTCTAATCAGGATGATGCCTGTTCCTCCCTCCCCGAGCATTGGTGTGAGGGTTACATGAGATTGAATAATGGACAAGTGGCCCAGTGGTTGCAAGTAGGGACTCTGGACCCACTTAAGACTGGCAGTCCTTTGGCGAGACACTCAACTTCTCTATCTCAGTTTCCTCACAGGAATGATAGTGTCTACCTCATAGGGTTGGCATGTGGAGGAAATAAGATAATTTATGCACAGCCTGGTCCATGGCAAAGGCACGGAAGCGCAGGCCAGTAGTATTACAAACTGGATTGGGACAGGCACTCCAGATGTGTCCATTCACAATTTCTGAGTGCCCACACAGTGCCGGAATCCCTCCAAGGCCCTTGAGGCACAGCTAAGGCTCAAATGGGCAAGGACAGTCCTGGCCCTGAAGAAGTTCTGTTTGGTGGGTGACAATGAAACCCCCTCAGAGATTGTAACGTACTAAGAATGAGTGAAACAGAGGCATCAAGGGAAAGCAAAGCGAAGGGGTGGGTGTCACCCCCAGCTGGGGACCAGAGTTGAGGAAGATTAGGAAGGCTTCCTGGAGGAGGAGGTGACACTTGAATATCAGAAAATCCAGAGGACTCAGCCAGGTGAGGAGGGGGAGCAGAGAGGGCATGGAACAATGGAAACCATATGCACAGAGGCTCCTGAGCTACAGGGAGCAAGCTCTGTCCCATAGCGTGAGGGGAAAGGACTGGCACCACAGCTCTGCTCCTACCTGGGTGTGACCTTACATAGACCACCTAACTTCCTGGGCCTCGCTTCCCATAGAGAAGGTGTTCTCTCCCCGGAGGGCTCTGGTGGATCAAGAGACACCCAAGGTGACAAGCTGGCACAGTTGCAAAGGTCGTTCCTCTATTGCGGGCATTACACAAGTGTACAAGTGGCCCTGGCCACTTACCACCGCTTGGCTCTTCTCACAGTGTGTAGGAATGCAGGGGGCATCCAGCCTTAGGGACCAGGGGAAATCATATGCGAGGGCCCCAGAGAGATGACAGCAGGTTTAAGGTGGGCAGCAGGGGATGAAAACAGGACATGATCAAGATCACAAAGCCCTTTACCATAGGAAGCCCCTAAGGCCACACAGGTCTTCCCAGAAACTGCTCCCAGATCCCAAGACTCTGCCTCTACCTGAGATGGTAGACCAGTAGGCAGGTGGACACCTGTGTCCTAGAGTGGAAAGGAGGAGGAGTGCAAAGAACAATTGCCCCAGGGTCAGTGTGATCCCACTGCCAAGTCAGAGAGGAGGCTGGGAGAGCCTGGATGTGAACCTCAGCCCACCTGCCCCCAACCCTACATGCACCTGGTATTACTGGTATGTGAGTCTCTCTCCCTTCTCACACTGCAGTTTGACAAGCATCCATGATATCGATGGCAGGGATGTCCAGGGTCAGCGGCAGACATGAGTATACCTGTGTTTTCACACTGACATTCTAAAAGTGGATACTTGAGGCTGGATCAGAAGGTGTTTCCCTTAAGCCAACTCCAGAGCCAGAACACTTCTCTCAAAACCCTTCCCCCACCGCTGGCACACCTGGCTTCTCCTCAGAGGCCCCAGGTAATGCAGAGGAGAGGCACTTTACAGCAGCAAGGACCTTCTACAGGAGCTTGTTAGGATCCAAATCCAGGCCAGGAAGTCTGGGGCAGAGCCCAGGAGTCTGCATTTCTAACACACTCTGCTGTGGTGTGAACGACACGGCTTTAGGGGATGGGGATCTCTAGAGCAGTGCTTCCCAAACTTCCCTGACGCAGAGAACTTCCTAGGGCACTTCTTAAAAATCAGCTTCCCAGCCGGGCGTTGTGGCGGGCGCCTGTGGTCCCAGCTACTTGGGAGGCAGAGGCAGGAGACTCGCTTGAGCCCAGGAGTTGGAGGTTGCTGTGAGCTGTAATGCCACGGCACTCTACCCAGGGGGACAGCTTGAGGCTCTGTCTCAAAAAAAAAAAAAAAAAAAAAAAAAAAAATCAGCTTCCCAGGATCTTTCCCTGCAGATGCTGATCAGTGTACCTGGGACTCTGATTTGTAACTGGTGATCCTGACCACCCCATTCCGTCTCCCCCGACAGTCCCTGCCATCAAACAAAAAAGCTCAGATGGGAAAGGACTGTCCTGGCCCTGAACAGGTTGTTCAGTGGGTGACAATTAAACCTCCTCAGAGACTGTACCATATTGAGAATGAGTTGCCTGGGCTGCCCCTACACGTACAGCCTGAGCCCCCTCTTAGCATCCCCTCTGTGAGCCACCCAGGCTGCACTTGGGGCGGGGAGGGTCCTCTCCCTAAGTCAAGGTTCTCACAGTTATTGAGCACTAGAACCACGCAGGGTGCCCAGAGCCGGGGAGGGTGACTGACACGTCTTGGTTTGCCTGGGATTTTTCTGGTTATAATACTGATCCTGGGACAGCTTCAGTCCCAGGCAAACATGGGTGGGCTTTTGCATAGTATTTCAGCAAGTTCTCAGGCGATCGTGATGCCCACAAAAGCTGAAGAGCCACAGCTGTACAGAAGTTCACTGCAGTGAAATTTCCTCAAGAGGTTAGTAACCTTCACTCAGGAATTGCAGGAATAATGTTTAAAGAGTAACATTAAGTGCCTGCTGAGTGCCCAGCGCCAGATCCCACACTTCTTATTTCTCCCCCACACCACAACCCTACTAGGTTAGTATTATCCCCATTTCTCATGTTTGTCACCTGGAGGGAATTCGTTGCCTAATTCCCTCTCCAGTTTCTTCCAGACTCAACCTGTAATTCCAGACTCAACTTCATGTAACCTGCGGTTGTGCCGATTACTAGCAGCACCAGCCATACCGTAAGTAGCACGAGTGATTTATTTATTTAGAATGAATTATTTACACCCTGCATATTCCCAGAAAGGGGTTGACATGGCTGGCAGCGAAAGACGCATAAACAATGAGGCCGTCCGAGTTACACACTGGGAACTGATATTACTTTAGAGACCATGGTCTTGAATTAAAAATGGGGGTCAGAACCTTGAATTGAATCTTTCACCAGATCGACCGGAAAGATGTGGGGTGGGTGCTTGGCAGGAATGGAGTAGGATCCACCAAGCCCCGGAGAACCCCCTGCCCTTCCTTAACCTTCCTCTGCTTCTCCAAAAATGCAGCAAAAAAGAAAAAGAGCTTGTGTGTCCCCTAACAGCTGCAGTGGGCTTATTTTGCCTCTCCTGCAAGTCCTCTATTTTAATCTTTCTGTTCTGAATCACCCTTGTGGTCTGTGATGGTTCATTTCATCCATAAAACTTTGGATCTGGTGACAAATAGAGACCGATAAACCTCTAAGGAACTCCCTGGCCAGGGCCTGGCTGGTATCACCGATCCCAAAGGCATCAGCCTCAGCTCCACCTTCCCTGTCCCACCTCACCTCTCATTAGCCCCAAAAGAATGGCCAGCAGGATTAGCCCCATTACACAGATGGGTTCAGTGAGGCTCAGGGCTTGCTGGTTTGTCCAAGTTTGCTTTCAGTGACAGACATCAAAGGAACCATTACCCAGAGCTTCTGAATCCCAGTCCTGTCTGGCTCCTGCACTACTGTCATGTCACTCTCTTAGAGTGACAGTGTTGGGTGTAGATTTGCACTGGTGGGAGAACCCGGGGCTGTATACAGCAGGTGCTGTACTTGTTGAGTGAGAGAATGAGTGAATGACTATGAGCCTGAGTCAGTGGATGAATGAGTGAATGAATGAATGGGTAAGAAGACCTGTGGGTACTGCCAGGATTTATGCAAGCCAGGCTGGATGTGTGAGCTGTGTCTCCACCCTCCCACTGAGGGAATGGGGTTTGGCTTGTGAAGGGCAGCTAGTTCCTCAGATTAACGCAAAGCTATGAAATGAATTTGCCCCCCATCCCTCACATACATTACCCTAGGGAGGGGCCAGGCTCAAAGAGATGAATCCAACAGGGCCAGCATCCTTGGGTTGCCACAGTGTAATGAAGGAGGCAGAAATGGAGGGAATTATGACCCTCTGGGGCAGAGATGGGGCTGAAAGTAGGTTGCAAGCACAAAACATGTCCCGAAGCTCAGGGGAGCCAGGAACTCACCAGCTAACTCAGGAGAGACAAGGGAAGTTTCTGCAAAAGAAATCATATTTGAGGCCAGCTTTTAAAGTGAGAGGACAGGACAGGCTGCAGGCATGGGGACTGCTCAGGGGACAGGTGGAAGCTCCAAAGAGTGCCCTGAAGCTGAGCAGCCTCAAGGAATTTGGGATGGCTGAAGCCAATGACTTGGGGCAAATGAGGTGGGAGGGGCCGCGCCAGCCAGCACAGTCTTGTTTGGCTGCTGCGTGCACATGCCCCTCTCTGCACCCTCTGGCTCTGCTCGCAGCCTCTCCTGCCTGGTATTCCTGTGTCCCTGAAATGACTTGGGCAAGCACCTCCATTGCCATGGCCACCACTGGTCCTGCCTCAAGCCAACTCCTGGCTCCTTTGTCACAAAAACTCTACTGAGAGCTCCTACTTCCTTCTAACTATTGTATCCCAACAAAAAGCTGCCAAGCTTCCTCTTGCATCATGCAGGACTTTCTGCCACAGCATCCCACGACACAGCCAGGAAGGATGGGCCAAAGGCCCCTGGCCCTTGGGTCTCTCCCACCACTCTGCTTGGCTCACAGTGTGTGGCCTTAATACCACTGCTTCTTCTCCTCCTCTCCTCTTTTTTTTTAAAATGAATCCAGAAGGTGGAAGCAGCTCATAGATTATTAATGTGCTAAATGGCCCCTCTGGAGACCAGCACCAAGAAATAGCTGCGGCCCGCCCTGGTTTCCTGGCCTCTATTCTTTCTTAGAGAGCAGCAGCAGCAAAGTGTCCAGCAGTGCCTAATCACACTGCCACCCCTAAGTGGTCTCCGATGGAGGCTGCAGGCTCCCTTGTATGCTCCGTGGCCAGGGCGTGGCAGCCATGTGGCCAGGGATTCTGGCCTGCGAGGGTTTTGACTCCTGGGCACTTTGAGCATCTTTTTGGATAGAGCCGATTCTGCCACACCTGTAGTTTCAGGGTCTGCGGTGCCAGGGTAAATAACCCTTAGTGTCCATGCAAAGCATCAAGCCCCAGCAGCCACAATCAGAGGTCTGTTCCTAGCCAAGGAGTCCTAGTCATTGTATCAGCAGCTACCATGTTATAGTTTATAAAAGTGCTTTCACTTGAAGAAAAAAGACAAAACTTCATTGATCTCACATCTGCACAAAATAGAGAAGGCAGGTTTTCTCTGCCCATTTTATATAAAAGGAAATGAGGCTGAAACAGAGAAAATAAGACCATGGCATATACTGCAAAGCACTGGAGGATGACCCACCAGCCACTGAAAGCTGGTGCTGCTGACACAGTAAGAATTTCGTGAGGCCCTGCCCTGCTGGGCCTCTGTTTCCCATCTGTACAGTGGGCACACTAGACCCAGTGACTGCCAAGAATCTATGTGGGCATCTACCTCCAATTCTGCAACCCACAGCTAAGTAAGAAGCAATCATTTGACTTCTTAGACAACCTACTATTGAATAAAGTAATCACTCAAGAAAATCAAGTTGGATCACAAAATTTCTATTCCTATGAGGCAAAATGGCATGGATGGACAGTTTAGAGCAATGCCAGAATTCAATAAATAGTAAAGGGCCTGATTTGGGAGTTTCCACTGATTTGTTTTTAAATGTCAGAATTTTCAGAAATCAAGTCCTGAATGTACTGGGACTCAGATCTAGCGTGTCTACACAGAGTCGCCATCCTCCCGCCCGAATGTCCTCCTTGCCTCCACACCCTCACGAGAGCTTCTCCAAGGAGACAACCCCATCACACAAGCCAAAATGTTCCTTCCCAGGAAGGTCCTAGGGGAGTGCCAAGGCCAGAAGGCAGGGTGGGCTGCTGAGGGGAGGCTGGGGCTGGCGCCAGGAGAAATGCATCTACAATTTAATAATCTGCTGCCGTTGCCTTTTAAAGGACAGGCTCTGCGGGATACAGCTCTTGAGGATGTAGTGTTTGCGTTTTCCTACGAGCAGCCCTTTATCCCTTCAGGAATCTGACTTTATTTTCATCAGCTAGACTATTTCTGTCTGCAAGCTGAGGCAGCGATCATCTCACTCCCAAGAAGGAAGGAGCTTGGTGCTGGTCTCTGAGGATGTCAAACTCCCTCTCGCCAGCATCTCTTGAACTTTTGCTGGGTTCTGCTTCCTCTTTTTGTTCAAGCTACCCTGTCTCCATCTTCCCCACCCAGCTCCAAATTCTCCTGCTTTTTCCTTAAGCCCCATCCTTTCAAAAGGTAGAGTTGTAGGGCTGCCTCCTAAAGTGCAAGGTAGGGTCAGCGGCAAGGGACCTCAGACCTCTGAGGACAGGATTCTGTGGGGCTGGAGAAAACTGCATAGGAAACATAGCAGTTGGAAAACAGGGGTCCAGAGATGGGAAATGCGAGCTGAGGCTGAGCTAAAGGACACATCAGGTCTCCCTCTGCCTCCCTCTAATAAGGGGCTGCTTCTGGAGAGCCCCTGGGTGCTTTCAGGTCTGGCAAGCTCTGAAGATCTGTCCTCAGCCCTTGGGGGGTAAGCCCAGCCCTAGAAGGCAGTCATCTGGATCTCCATCAGCAAAGACTCCCTGAGCACCACTGCACAATGGCACTGGGGCCGGGGCCGGGTGAGACAGAGCTCCAACGCCAGATAGCTCCAGGCCGGGGTGGGGCAGGTGCAGGGCAGGAAATTCTCTGGGGGTCTGGGGGATTCCAGGTGAGGGAGCACAGGGGAGACCGTAGGGGGTGCTTCATGGAGGAAGGTATCCAAGCGTGCCACAAAGGATGAGCACAGTCCTGCCAAGTAGGGAGACCACAGAGGCAGAGGGAGCAGCCAGGGGCAGGAAGGGCACGACGTGGGGCTGAGTAAGGTGATAGAGCCCCCCACTGACACACTGTACACTGTGGTTTTACACCCACAACACTGGGATATGTGTCACAGCAACATTCCCTTGGGACCGCCTCCATGTCCTCTTTCCCCCACAGGTAGCATACATCAAAGTTCTGTGTACCAGCAGCATTTGGTAAAGAGCCCAGGTATCTGGGAGATGAACGGGCCTCAGACAACACCTGGCCTGGCATGTCTTCATGGGGCAAGCTACAGCTCAGTCACCTGGGCAGCTGGTACTGAAATGGCTGAGGCTATGATGAGTGGGGCATACAGTCCATGTGGGATTTAATGAATCCCCTAACCTAGACCTGCTCGGAGTGGAGCCCCAGAATTTGCATTGTTACCATGAAGACATCACCAGCCCTCATATGTGACTCTTCATAGTCTGAGAGCCCCAGCCTGGTCTATACCTACTGAGTCTTCCCAGCAGCAGGCCTGGCTGAAACCGGACTGCTCAAGGAACTGCAGGCCATGGAGAACTCAGGACTTCACAGCCAGGCAGCCTGCTGTATGCTGGAAGCCCCAGAGGCAGGGCTTGCTGCCGGGGCTGGAGACCCTACCCCCCTTTAACCTCAGCTATGGCTCCTGTTCCCTACCCTCCCCAGCTTGCATCAGAGAGAACCAGCCAATCTCTCAAAGACAGCAGCACAGCCCTAGAGGCCCAGGCTCCTCCTTTCTCCCTAGCGCCCTATGTGTTCTCCAGCTGAATGTGCTCCACTCTCCAATGTCAACACTCTTCCCTGATGCAGTCTCAGGTCATGCCCTGCTCCCTCCCAGATCTGAGCCCTGACGCCTGAGCAGGGTCTGCCAAGGTCAGAAAGGGACAGAGCCACCCTCACTTGCACACCAGACACTGGACTCTGCAGGTCCTCATCTCTAGATGGAGGATGTGAGGTTCTTAGTGGCTACGTGACTCACATCATGACTAAAACAATATCAACTTCACAGCAACCATGAATCAAGAAGCCCAGTAAAAGGCAGAAGTTAAATTTAACCGATTTCAGCACCAGGGTGAATTTTCACCCCTCTGGTGTACAACTCCCTATTTTTACGGCACCAGGAAACAGAAACAACTGATTACACATTCCAGGCCGTCTCTGTCCAGCAAGCACTGCTCCCCCAAAGGGCAGTCAGAGCTCCTTTTCAATTATACAAATTACATGCATTTTCCCAGTTGTGAAACTCTCTTTCACAGGCCAGTTTTGAATAAGTTAAGGGACTGAACAAATCCCTTGAGCTCCTGCAGACCCATCCATTCGCCCCTCCACCATCTCTAGAGGCAAATTCAGACTCCCTGAATTGGGGACTGGGGGTGGCTTGGGAGATCCACAGAGTCTGGCTCATAACAAATGGATTCATATTCCCTGGGGGGTAAGGTAGAAATGCAGGCTCCTAGGCTGGTCCCCCATCAGGATATAGACCCCTGCTCCTACATCCTCCTTGGCTGGCTCCACAGGCTGGGAGAAATCTGCTTTCCTTGGCTCATCCACCACTCTGCCTCAGAGTGCACCATACTGTTGCACACTGGCCAGTTCCCAGCCCCACTGTATCCCCCATCCACTTCTTGCTGGGGCTCTTGATTTGGCCCCAGGGTCTAGTAGCAAATGCTGGGGCAGCAAAGCATTCCCCAAGGAGACTGTCAAAGTGCAGAGTGGTTGTAGGGTGGAGGCTGAGCACAGGCATGGTCATAGCCCCTACCTTGCATGGCTGGCAAGAGGCCCCGCCATGGGTGTCAGGCTCCCAGACTATCCTGTGCACTTTGCACAGGGCAGTACTCAGTGAGCAGCTGCTGTTGAGCCAGGCCCTGCACTAGGCACTGAGAACCAGGGGATGCAGAAAATGGGGGGCCCTTGCTCCCAAGAAGCTCAGGGGTATAGGACATGTTATTTTTCACAGCACGTAGTTTATGAATAACAGAGCACCTACACAATATAGAAGTGACTTGCAACAATACTTCTCAGCTTCCTTTTCACCATCAGTCTCCTAAGAAGCCTCTCTGGATATTTTTTCCTAACCTGGCCTGGCCGCTCATGATTGTAATACCTCAGCCACACATATAACTGTTCATGTACTGTGTGCATATTGATACTTTAAAAAAAAAAAATAAGATTTTCTCCTCTCACCCAACAACCAATTTTCACCCTGTTGGAGGAGATATCACTCCTTGTTATACAGGAGGAAGGAATAAGTCACTTACTATCTGGGTAGGGAATGGGGACACAGAAGGAGGGAGATTAGGGAAAGCATCACAGAGGAAACGAGGCCTATCCAGGGTTTTGAAGGATAAGCAAGAGTTCTTATCCTTCAGAGGGAAGGGTGTCAATGTCAAGGGTTCCTTGCTGGGCAATGTTAGTCACCATGATAGCCAGCTTCCCAGTTGGGCCTGGTGATCTTCACCCCTCACTAGATCTTGGCACCTCTCTGTCACACTAACTAAGAGCTGATCTGTGTAATCATTAGAATGCAGCAGAAGAAATGGTATAGAATCTCCAGAACTAGGTCCTAAGAGTCTTTGTCCTGTCTGCCTTGGCTTCCTGGATGACTCCCAATGGGAGAATCAGCTGCCATGTTGTGAGGACACTCAAGCAGCCCTATGGACAGACCACATGGAGAGGAAGCAGGTCCTCCAGCCCCAGCCAAGCTTTCAGATCTTCTATCTATCTGGGCCTCCAACACCATGAAGCAGTCATAAGCCGTTCTATGGGTCTACCTGCCTGACCCATAAAAATAATAAAATAACAAATTTAGGCCACTGTTTTCAGGCACTAAATGTAGGGGTAATTTGCTACCCAGTTAATAAATAACCAATACAATCCCCAGTTCCTGACTTGTCAATCCCTTGAGGGTAGAGGCCAGTCTTGCTCATGCTGAAGCCAGCAGCTTCCAACCCTGTGCCTGTCCCCACAGCTCCTCAGAGAATTCTGAGAGGCATCAGCTCCAAGTGAGGCTGAGGAGCTGGAAGCTCTTTGGATTCCCCTCTGGGCAGGGGATTTCCTGGGCAAAATGTCCATCTGCAGATCCTTCTGCCCTTCCATCCCTCCCTGCCTCCTTCCGTCCCTCTGATCAGTCAGCTGCCATCTTAAGAAGTCTGTGAAATATAAGACACGGGAAAAGCAGATGTAACCCAGGCCTGGGTTCTATCCTCAAGGAGCTCACAGCCCAGCCAGGGAGACCAACGTGTGTAAACATGCCCCCACATCTGCAAAACCCTGAGAGCAGGCAGAGCAGGATGGAGCTCCAGTTGAGGGCTACTCTGTTAGGAATAAACAGGGGGAAGGGATGAAAAGACTTTCTAGGGGGGCCTACTTTAGTAGCTCCCTAGTAGTAGTCAAGAAAGGCTTCCTGGAGGAGGCAGCATTTAAGGTGGGTCTCAAAGGATAAGTAGCACTTGAAACACTGGATATAGTGAAAATGGGATGTTTTAGGCAGTGGGAACCATGTAAGAAAAGGTGGGAATGCAGGAAAGGCCAGGAATGTCAAGTAATTGGGATATTCAACTTGAGGAGTGAGAGGAGACAGGGCAGAGCTAACGCTGAGTAACTATCTGAGCTCTCTGTGTGCCAGGCACAGCTCCAATCGCTTCTCAACCTTTCAGTCCACACAACAAACCTATGAAAGCAGTCCTGTTACTACTTGCATTGTTGAGGGAACTGAGGCTCAGAGGGGCAGCACCTGGCTCTGATGACTGGGGAGGGTGCTCTTGGGTATTCAGGAAAGGAGCCTCAGGTCCAGATAAGCTAAATGACTTGCCTGAGGTCTCACAGCTGTTTGGGGCAGGAGGGCCTGTGGCCAGCTCCCTCTGCACACCGAGCTGTGCCGGCTCCCAGGCGCGTGGTTAGGTTTGCACTGTAGCATGCTGAGCTGCTATTCTGGCCTCCTCTCCTGTTGCATCCTCCCACAATCAGTGTGGCCTGCTCTGGCCACAACAAATGACTCATGGCTCCCCAAGCCCACGCGCTTTCCCACTTAGCGCTTTTGCACACCCAGTTTCCTCTGCAGCAGTGCTCTCCCCCACATCCCGGCTGTCCAATACCCTCTTCTCCTGTAGCACCTGCCCTGGGAAGCCTTTTGTGACCTGGGGCTGAGTGGGGGCACCCCCCTAGCCCCCACTTCTCCCTAATCACACCTTCCTAATCATATTTGTGCCCCTGTCCTTCTTGGCTGTAAGCTTGGGCTCTACTCCCAGAACCTGACTCAGAGGAGGTCACGAGTCTATGCAAGTAGAGTGAAAATTCACCTGCTGCATGGTATAGCTCCTGCTTGCCTCTTCACTCTAAATCTCTGCATCTTGACGCCTTGTCTCCCATGTTTCAGCCCCACTGCACCATTTTCTATTCCATGGACATGCTAGGACCCTTCTATCACAAGCTACCTGCCTGCATTTGCTATTCCATTTACGAATGTGGGATACTCTGCCCCAATGGGCTACTTTATGCCCTTTAGGTCTCAGCTCAATTGTCACCTCCTGCAAGAGGTTTTTCCTGACTGTTCCATGGCAGTCACTATGCAGCACATCACCCTATTTACTTCTGTCAGAGCCCAGTTCCCTTTCCATGGTCCAATTTTAAGGACCATGCTGCCTGAGTTAAAATTTTGGCCCTACTACTTATTAGCTGTGAGTCCTTGGGCAAGTTACTTACTTAGCTTCTTTGTGCCTCAGTTGAATGGACAGATGAATGAATGAGTGCTAGACAGATAGATGGATGGATGAATGAATGATAGACAGATGGATGATGGATGAATGATACATGGATGATGGATGGATGAATGGTGGATGGATGGATGATGGCAAGATGAATGATGGACAGATAATAGATGGATAGATGATGGATGTATGGATGGATAATGGATAGATGATGGATAGATGGGTGATGGATAGATTAGTAATAGATAGAGGGATAATAGAGGAATGGATGGATGAAGGATGGATAGACGGATAGATAGATAGATGGATGGTGCAAACGCATAAACATGTGTGCAGGCTCCCACTCACCCCTGGTGGCCATATCTTTCTATGCTTTACTCATCCCAAATAACAGCTGACCCTGGTGAGTCTCACCTACAACAGACGATCTGTGCACTGGTGGAGCATTCAATAGTGTATAAAATCTGCCAGTATAAAGGGTAAATAATTGGACTGGATACCAGGAAAGGCTTATCAGAGGGGAATGACAGTCTTAGAGAACACATAAGAATTTCAGTAGGGGAAGGAGGTTGGGCAGAAAGTAGATGAGGATCATCTGGTTAAAGGAAGAGTAAGAGCAGGGCTCTGAGGCCCCAAATCCGGGATACGCATGGGGATACATGGGGTATTTGGCAGTGTTGTGTTGTGTGAGCAGCAGCCGCAGAAGCTAACACTGGACAGGCAGGTCAGCCTGAGCTAGCAAGTCAGTGGTGAGCACAGAGGGTTTCAAATACATGATGGTAGCATTAGGGCTGCCCTTTAGAGACCCACCATGGGGCTGTGCCAAGGGGAGTCCAGCAGTGAGGGCAGTGGAAGGCTATGCAATCATCTAGTAGCTAGTTCAGGAGGCCTTGACCAGGAACTTAAGAACCACATTGTGCAAGGAACCATTTCTGCAAAAGACTGATGGCCAAAGATAGCATCCAACAGAAGGTGAATCAGACCTTACCTGCACCAGATTCCAGCCTTGGAGGGACTCTGCAATGATGGATGTGACGGAAGGACAGACGCCTCCAAATACCATCAAGTGGTTTGGCCCGTATTTTATTGCATCATAGAAGGCTTTCAACCCTTTTGCGTTATCGCACTGGTAAGAAAAACACAGAAAGTTCTAAATTAGAAACAGTGTTTCCCAGGGGCATGAGCTGACAATGTATTCACACAAACAAATCTAAATCAGCCTTGAGTCCATGCTATGAGCTGAGTATGTTCACAGCGCCCCCATTCTGGCTCTCCTCCCCTAAACATTTAGAACCTAAAGAGCAGTCCTCCAATCTAGGACCTCTCTCTACCCCCAGCTCTCTGCCTTCAAAGCACATTGAAAAAAGGCTTCCAAAATGCCTCACCCTGGAATCTCCCCTTTCTATGGCCACTTACATTTTAAAAGATGATTCCACATTCATTAAAATGGTTATTGTAAAAAAAACAAAACAAAACAAAGAGAGAATAACAAGTATTGGCGGGGGTGTACAGACACTAGAAACTTTATGCACTATAGATGGGAGTGTAAGGTGGTGTGGCTCCTGAGAAAACAATAAGGCAGCCCTCAAGAAGTGAAGCATGGAATTACCACATGATCCAGCAATTCCATTTGTAGATCTATACCTAAAAGAGCTGAAGTAGGGACTTGAAGAGATTTATAGCAGTGTCATTCATAGTAGCCAAAAGGTAGAAAGAAAACAAATATTTGTCAACAGATGAATGGATTAACAAATTGTGGCGTATACATACCATGGGGTATTATTCATCGTGAAAAAGGAAGGGAATTCTGACACATGCTACAAGACTGATGAAACTTGAAGACATTATGCTAAGTGAAATAAGCCACCCAGAAGGACACACGTGGTATGATTTCACCCCTATGAGGTACCTATGGTGGTCAAATTTATATAGACAGAAAGTAGAATGGTGATTGCCAAGGACTGGTGGGGAATGGGAGAATGGGGTTATTGTTTAACAAGTTCAGAGTGTCAGCTTGGGATGATGGAAATATTTTGGAGGTACATGGTGGTGATGATAGCACAGCGGTGTGAATGTACTTAATGCCACTGAACTGACACTTAAAGAGGGTTAGGAAGGTAAATTTTATGTTACGTATATTTTATCACAATTGAAAAAAAATTACCATGATAATGAATCTAAAGGGAAGAACTCAATCAGCAAACACCTGCCAAGCACCAGTCTGGGTTCAGCCCAGGGCTGGATGCTAAGGAGACATAAAAGTTGGGTACAGCTTCTGCCAAGGAGCTCCCATCTTAGAGAGGAAAATTGGCCAGTAAAACAGACTGTGGCAATCCAACATGCAGACAGAAGAGCACAAATGCCCACGATTGTCAGAGTCCGTTATGGCTCTCTCCCCACCTCGCCACCTCTGCCTCCCTCATTCAGGCCACATGGCCATCTCTCCCCTGGACAAGGTACTGGCTCTAACTGGGCACTTCACTTCCCTGTTAAGCTCATCTGCCATCCAGCAGTCTGCAGGTTCTTAGTCAAACATAGATTAATTCTTTTCATCTGCTCTCCATGCATTTAAAACCCAATTCCTACCAGAATATAATTCTCAAAAGGTTAAAGACATAATTCACATGAAAATCAGTAGTGAGCACATGTCAAAGTTTTATTTAACTCATTAATAAGGGGATCTGCAGGATGACAAAATGGACTCAAAAGAGAATTTGAGGAACACGGATTTTTAGAGTGAATGAAAATGTAAGGAATAAGATAAGATGGCTAAATTAGGTACAAAACTGGTTAATGCCCTACAGGGCAATAAAACCATCAGCACCTTTAGGAGCAGAAAAGAAAATCATTGACAACCAGCATAACTTAATCAGTTTTAGGAAAGTGGGAAATGTCTAAGTCTTAATTGATTGGGGAAACTTCAATTCCCCCAATCAGATGACCTTAAGCAGAGCTGAAAATCTCTAAGTAGTAGGGTGGTCACATAATCACATCATTCTATTATTTACAAGTTCAGGATGATTTTTTTTTTTAGTGTTTCTTATCATATTTAGAAGCCACATAATCCAGCCTCCTGCCTCCCACTCTGGCCTGATTTCCTTTACTTTCACCTTTCCTCACCAAGCACAGCTTCCCCAGCCCTTTTCTCATTTCCTGAAGTTAAAAAGCAATTTCTTTCCTCCCTTTGGCCCTTCGCACTTTGTGTTTTAAGTGCTGGGAACATAGTTCCCTGGGTTCTCAGCACGGCTCACCCCTTCTCATCTTTCAGGTCTCTCCACACAAAATATGTCCCCCTCTTTGACATGCCACCCTATCTAATACTCTAACATATTTCCTAAAATTATCTGAAGTCATCCTGTCTACTTTTCATTTGCCTGTATATTAACCGACTTCCTCAACTAGAATGGAAACCCCAGGAGCGCAAGGGTTTTGTCACTGCTTTCCTTGCTGTCTCCCCAAGGCTTGGACAAGGGCCCCCACAAGGACTCTGTAAATATCTGTTGGTGCCCGAGGAGCCCCCAGTGCTTCTCATTCTCGTCTTTCTCTCCATTCTGCATCCTCTTAATTTCTCCTTGTCCTCCACCTTCTCCTAAGTGACCACACTAGGGGATCACCGAGGGCTAGTATTTCATGGAAACACTCCTGGGAGCTGCACCCTGTGGTGGGTGCTGACAAGGATAGCGAAATGAGCCCAGAGCAGTCAGTGCCTGGTCTCAGAGAGCTCACTCTCTAGTGAAGGTAAAGGGCCAGGCACAGGGACCACCTCACATGGTGGACAGTGCTCTGAGCTGCAGGAGAGAGAAGGATTCAGGCCGTAGGGCACACGGGGAGAGCCAGGGAGGGCTCTGGGGGAAGGAACATTTGAGACAGGAACCGTAGGTGGAGGAGCAGCACGAACACAGGCAAGGAGGTGGGAAAGTGAGACCAGAATGGCAACAGCTGGCCTGCTTTGGCCACAAGTGACGAGGACAAGGTCTCGTCTGGGCAAAGGCTTAGCATTCTGAACTCCAGGCTAGGGAGTTTGGGTTATATACAGTAGATATTCAGTAAATGAAGCAATTTTTAATTTTTAACTTTAAAACTGGCCAAGTTAATTTATTCTGCCAAGAAAGAAAAGGAGGAAGAGAAAGGAGAAACGAGCGGGGAGAAAAGAAAGATTAAGTTCTCACTGCTTCGGGGTCCCTGTATTAATTATCCCCATTCCTTGAATGAAAGCAACATTTCTCTCCCTCAGTGGAGCACGAGCGGATATTGCAGAGCAGTTCGTGTTTTAATTGTTTCTACCATGATTTACTCAATCATTACTAGTTTTAATACACTTCTGTAATGATTTCCTTAAAGCTAAATTCATTCCATTTAAAGAACTATTCTTAATTTATAGTAAGGTCCTAAATAGTCTGTGTGGTACTGAAAAGTTTTTCTGTTATAAAATGATAGACGGTAGGAAGGCTTTGTTTCTAACGTCCTGACGTAGCAAATTAGAAAGTTTTCCATCCTCTGTAAGTTTCTGTTCCATGGCCTTCCTTGTCTCGCTGAGTGAAATCCAAACCTCTGGGCATTGCTAATTTCACGCCCTCATTTTCAGATGCAGAGACTGAGGACTAGAAAGGAGAAGGGATTTGTTCACTGTCTTGCCAGGATTAGAAGAGGGATTTCTGGATTCCCAGTTGAGAGCTTTCTAATAATCTAGAGAACGCATCTCTGTGGGCAAAGGGCAGGTTAAAACTAACAGCATTCTAGAAAAGAGCATCCCCCCACAACGCTGCAAGCTCAGACCTCCTCCTGATCAGAGCTCTTATCCTGAAGTGGGAAAAACCACCCACTGAGCACCAAGCACGCCCCGCCTGGCTCCCCGAAAGGGAGCACCTTCACAGTGAATAACAAAATAAAAATCACAAAGACATGTCTGTCCTATTTTCGATGCTGTTCTTTATCCTCATTTCTCATACTTCATCTTTTTACCTTACATGGTTTGTGTCCCAAACAGAGGAACCTTCCAGCTGACCTAGGCTGGGTCTTTGGGGCTGGATCAGCTTGGGGTTTTCAAATTCAGCCCTAGAACTCAGCAGAGAGGTCTGGGGGACAGTGAGAGGTGCTCTGGGCTCCTCATCTTCGCTTCCTTTTCCACCTGTTTGCCGTACAGCATCAGTGTGCCACAGAACACTTAATGTGAAAAGAGGGTTTCATTGCCAGTAGCAAAAATGTTTGAAAACCAAGGAAATGGCCACGGAGGTGCTTGCCAGAGATAATTTTGTCTCTGGCCTCAGGAAGGGCGGGCAAGTGTCACGTAGGCAAGGTGGCTGAATACACACACACACAAGCACACACACAACAAGCTACTGCCTGGAAGTTAATGAATTTGCTAGATGGTCAATTCACCACATGATGGGGGAACTTCCCGAAGTTTTCATTTCCTAAGGGATTCCTTGCAGACACCTTGCCACAGCCATTTCACAGGATTTGTCCTTCCAGCTCGGGCGAAAGTCAATTTTACGTGTATTTCACATTTCCGCCTTCCTGGCTGCTGCGCTTGGAGATGTCTCCCTAAGGGCTATTTATCACTCTCCCCTTCTTGTGGGCCTGCCCCCACCTAAGCCAGGGAAACGCTGGAAGCTTCTGGATACCCCATTTAAGGTGTCTATCTGACAGCTTTCAGTGAGCTGTTCACTGGGCAAAACGATCATTCTGAGATGTTATTTATGCCATGTCTTGTTTCAGTGATTTGGCTTTTGATGGAGGCTCTCTCAGGGGGCTCTGTGTCCTGGGAGGAAGCTATAGGTTTATCATGCTCTCCCATTCCCCCCACCTCCTCCACCAGAGACCCCTCTCCCCTCTAGAGGCTATTTTAACTGGTTGTCACGACCACGACCTCACCAGCAGATGGGAAGTAATTCACCACGGCTCATATTCTCACGCAATGGACTGAAACTTAATGATGGCCACAGTCTCTGATCTGCAGTCTAGCCACTTGGAGATTGACTCTGGCACACAGTAGGCCCTCAGTGACTGTTCCCTCCCTTCCCTCCCTCTTCTCTCCAGTATTTTCCATCATTGCCTTCCTTTAATTCCACATCTCCGATAGCTTATGCTCACTACTCCTGTCTACTGTTTGATTGCCAAGGTCTTCTCTTTCCCTAGAAGAGAAGTCATCATTGGCCCATATAGGCTCTTAAAATTCAGCACTCATAAATGGGAACAAATCCAAATGCCGTGAAAATCAATTTTTTTTCAATGAAAAAATGAGACTCCAGAATGAAATCCATTTTCATTTAAATCTCATTTTTAAAGAATTAAAATACTTTTTTGATTTAAAAATTTCAAAGAAAATGTTGCTGAGAGTTGAAATGTAAAAATGCCAAGAAAATGTCAGAGTTAATAATGACCCATTTGAAACCGGGAGTTGCTCCGTGCAGAATTTCAGAATGGAAGGAGAATTTAAAAGCTAACATGTCCAGCCCCGCCTGCATTAGAAAGTCTTCCTCTGCACTTCCTGCCCGGGGAACAGTCAGCAGCATCTGCACATGTCTGTTGTCCAGTGTCAGGGGTCGCACTCCCTCACCAGGGAGCTAATTTGTCCTTGGCCAGCTATGCTTGTTAGAAAGGTCTTCCTTTTGTAGGCCTGGAAATCAGATAGCTAAACTCAACCTGTGTGACTCCAAGGGCTATCCTTAGGCTAAACTACTCTTAGCTCTTCTAATCATCCTCATACAAGTTGGTTTCACAGCCTTCCCATCTAGGGGTCATGCCCTGGAAAGGCTTCCGAGGACAGATGTTTGGCAATGCAGTACCCAAATAGATTCATCTTGCCTGCCCTGTACAGAAAATGACACTAACTAACACTATTGTGCTCTCAATACATGTTAGGCACGGTACTAAGAACTTCATGTAAATGATCATATTCATTCCTCACAGTATTATTATAAGGTTAGTACAGGCTGAGTATCCCTAATCCAAAAATCTAAATAGAAATGCTCCCAAACCCAAATCTTTTTAAGCACAGACATGACACTCAATGGAAATGCTCATTGAAGCATTTCAGAGCTCAGATTTTCAGAGTTGAGATTTTCAACCAGTAAAGATAAGGCAAATATTCCAAAATCCACTCCCTCCCCCAATTCCCAAATCTAGAACTCTTCTGGTCCCAAGCATATTGGATAAGGGATATCCAACCTGTACTATTGTTATTTCTACTTTACAGATAGGAAAAATATCTGTATTTTGAGCCTGAGGCTCAAAAATATTAATTTGCCCAAGGTCACGTAAACGGTAAGGATTCAATTTCAAGTAGTATAATTTCAGAACACTGTTTTATTTTAAATAAGAATTGATTATTTTGAAAAATGTCACTCATAGAAAAGAATATGAATATGTTATATACAAATAACTTACATAAGGTATGAAAATAGTAATATGAACACACCAAACACTCGACATTAGGCTTATGCTGGAAACCTGTGTGCCCACATATGCCTCCTTCACCCACTGGGAACCCTAAGTCTGAATTTCGCATTTATCTTTCCTTGCTTTTCTTTATAGTCTTTTTTTTTTTTGCCTGTGATATAGAAGGCAACTTTCCTTTACACTTTTACATGCATATGTTTCCTAAACATTGTATCATTTAATTTTACTTGTTCGTGAATGTATATGTAAGGGGAACCATGTTGTAAGTTTCACCTGAAACCTGCTGTTTGGTTCTATATTATGTTTGTCAGATTTTCGTTGCTGAATATAGCAATAGCAGTTCATTAATTTTCATAGTTGCGTAGTATGCCACTGTATGAATAAGCTGCTGTTTTATTTGTTCACTCCTCTGTCAATGGACGCTTGGGTTGCTTCCAGGGTTTTGTGTGGTTGCTGTTGTAAGCAAAATGGCTGAATTTTCCCATATGTGTTTTATTACACACATACGCAGAGTTTCTTCAGGGTATAAACCTGGAAATAGAATTGTTGAGTCCCAGGGTCTTCTGTATGTTCTCAAAGTGGCATGATCCATTCATACTCCAACCAGCATGTTTGAGAGATCTCCCTGTCCCATATCCTTGCCAACTTTAATTGTTGCCAGTCTTGTGGGTATTTGATATCACATTTCAATTTGTGTGTTTCTGATTACTAAAAAGGTTGAGCCATCTTTGCATATGTTTATAAGCTGTTCGTATTTCCCCTTTTGGACAGGTGACTTCGCCCATTTTTCTATTGGGTTGCTTGTCTTTTCCTTATTGATTTGCTCAGAGTGCTCCTAGCCACAGTGCTGAGCTGAATGAAATGATCACCTCCCGAATTCTGAGTATTGACTTCTGTTAATGCAGCTTCAGACTGTAGCCCTTCTCCTGGAAGGGCTGCATCATTCAGCACTCACCATCAGTGAAAACTACCAAATCAGCTCGGAGAACTTTGGTGGCAAAACACCTATGAGCCTTTGTTGGTGGTAGGGTGGGGAGAAAGAAACTAGTTGATAAAATCCAGCCAACAAAAAGATGAATCAAAACGTAGATCTCAGGAATGGAGGGCTGCAGTAAAAGAAGTGATGGAGAGAGCTGGACCCATCTAACACGAAACAACTGGCAGTGTGAAGATAATAATGAAACATAAAATTCAGAAGGCAGAGGAGGGAGAAGGAATCGCAAGATTGCTAATTTCCTCTTCTTCCATAAAAGGGCTTTAATCAATACCATCTAAAATTGAAAACAGGAGTTTAAAAGCCAGGATTCTAACCTCACTGCTTTTCATAATCTTTTATTACTCTTAGAGAGATAGTTTAGAAACAAATATTTTCTGTAGTGAAAGCAAAATTGTTTAATGTTGAGCAATTTCTTCTATTTTATTTTTCTTCTGTTACGTGCAAATAAATAAAATTTAACACCAATTTTTGATTGGATATAATAATAATCTCTTTTTTCAAATTATGTCTATCTCTCTGCTTATATGCATAAAGAGATGTCTAGATAAGAGTTATCTAATGTTAAAAATGATGAGATTTGAATGTTTTTTTTTACTTTCTTCCTTATACCTTTTTATTTGAATTTCTTTAAAAAATGCACTTACGAGGGACTTTACCTAACAAATGCAATCCGTGTAACCTAATTCTTTGTACCCTTGATGAACCCCAAACAATAAAAAAAGAAAAACATAAAAAATGCACTTACTACTCACATAATATCCATGCAGCCTGTGGGCTGCAGGTTGAACACCCCTGCTAGGATACCACATTATTCCTTATTAATAGTTATTAATTCTCATAATGTCTGAAATTTTAAATTATCTATTCCACTTAATTATCACTGTTAGCAGCTGTATTAATTTTGTATTCTTGTGAAGTATCTTTTAAACCTGTTATTTTTTTCAATAAAACTTGATTTTGGGGTTATAAAAATAAAATAAGGTTAAAAATGCACTTACATGCATCACTTCTATAAAAACAGAAAGTCATTTGTAAACTGGAAGCTTTTTACACCCAAGATACTTTCATATCATTTAAGTTTCTCTCTTTCTGATCATCTGCGGGTGAACTTTCTGAACCCATGAACTAGGCTCTACATTTACATTGACTATAGCTAAATCATGTTAAAAAAAATTAGTCCTGCACCATGGCCAACTGAATTAAACACACTTATATTGTTTTGCCATTACAACTAATTTATTTAAACATTTTTGGACCATTGTACTAAGCACAAGGAGCTATCCAGGTAACAGTAAGTCCATGTGGCCCATTAAAACTCCTTGAACAGAATAGGTACTCAACATTTTTGACCTGTTAAATCCCAAAATAAAAAAAAGTAGTAATAATAACACAATAATCCCTCATAGAACATTTATTTGTGGGCAGGCACCATTCAAATTGTTTTATAAGTTGTTAATCCTCCCAACAACCCTATGAACCATGTCTGATTATTATCCATGTTTTAATAGATGAAGAAACTGAGGGTAAGAGGGCAATTAGCTTAAAGTTGCACACAATGAGTATCAGGGCAGAATTGGGACTCAAACCCACGCTCCACAATAGCCGCATTCTGTTCTCCCTAGTCGCGCAGCACCACGACATCCCCCAGCCTCCCTTGCCATTAGGCGTGACCACTGAGTTTTGGGTGGTGGAATACTAGCAGAGGTAATGGGTACCATGCCCGAGTTGGCCTATGAAACCATCCCACTGCTGCTCTGTACTCTCTTCCCATCCACAGTGTGAGGAGGGAAGAATCCAAGTTCCTAGAACAGGGAGGAGCCCCCCAGACACCAAATCCCTGATGGAGAGAGGCATCACCACATCAAGAGAAAATCCCAAAGAGGGTAGCCTCATGAGCTGGCAGTCTCCAGGTGCAATGCCTGTGGGATATGCCTCAACTTTTGAGAGGAGGCTACCCTCCTCTCAGGAAGCCTCAGCCACTGACTAAGCATGGCAGTAGAATGGGACATCCATCTTTGAACAGTACAAAACTCTACTATGGGCAATCCCTGAGCCCGAGTCTGGCTGGGACTTGATCAGAACTGCTTCACACTCTTCTTGCCTGAGCCTCCTTCCTTCCCCACTTCCTTCCCCACTCCCTTGGTGGGGGACCTACAGTCTGGAGGCTCAGTCTACCCATCTTTCCTCTTTTCCTTTCACAGGTATTTCCCTCAGGGCCTCTCTAACTCTGGACATCTGCGTCCCAGAGAACCCAACCAATAGACCCCTCCAAGCTACACTCGATGAAGACATGAGCAAGAAATGACCTTCAAACATGAAACCCCCCGGCTATAGGGGTGTTCTCACTGCATTCACTAACAAACATTCTTAACCACCTGCCATAAGCATTTTGGAAATATAAGAAAGGAATCAATAAGCCTGGGACACTATTGGAGAAAGGTGAAAAGAGTTTAAAGAGAGGCAAGAAACGACTATGGCAAAGGCTGGAAGGTATGCCTTACATTTACAAAAAATTTCCCCTGTCATTCAGGATACGGATGTCAAACCAGAATTTGAGGGGCACTAGATATAACTAAGGTGCACTGAACGAGGCTGTCCTATTCTCTGTCCCCTTTTGATTAGCACAGGGATTGGCCCCAAACAGGTGTTTAATACATACTGGCTGGACTAAATTACTGCTGCCTGGCAGTTACAATCCCTGCTGGTGGACACAGCCTGAAATAAAAGTAGTCACATCCATAGCTCTGTCCCAAAGAGCTTATTAACTCCAGCCATCTTGAGTTTTTCACACCCCTTCCCCGGGGTGATGGACAGACCATCTGCTTCTAAAAGTCTCCCGAGAGCCAGGCTGTCCATCCTGAATACTGAGAAAAACTGGCATTTCTGTATTCTCCCTGAAGCTGTCACTCTGAATTCTTGGCTGACTACGGACCGTGTTATTTGGGGATGATGGAGCCATAGCACACATCTCTCCTCTGCACTGTTAAAGCCAATTACCCAATTTACAAAATGTTTCTCAAAGACTGGTAGATACAAACTGCGTTTCCTAATTAGCTGTCAGTAAGTCTCCCCGCATATGCAGGTGTGACATTTTTAAAAGTCAGGGTCACAAACACAAAGCATGTGTAGGCTGCCCGTCAGGAGGGGGAGTGATCTTTTCCACAGGTTTGCGCAAATATCACAAGTTGTCAGCCCTTCTCCTGGGGGTGGGGCCCAGGTCACCCTCTAAAGAGGGACCAAAGACCAACTACCAAACCATCTCCACTCCATATTTGAGGGGCACATTGATTCAGTGTCAGCTGGGGTTCTGGGCAAGGTGCAAGGGACAGGAGGGGGTAGGAGATGGTCCCTGCCCTCAGAGGACCCATAATCTGGAGAGGGTGAAATGTGCAAACATAAGGTAGTGGAACGCAGCAAGTGGTGTAATGGAGAAACTGAATGGGAGTTGTAGACCATTCATTCACTCTGTGAATACTCACCGGGTGATGATGGAGAGCCAGATCCTGGGTGGGTGCTGGGGACACTGAAAAGTTACATCCAGTCTTGGAAATCAGGGAGCTCTCTCAGTTCAGTGGGGAAGAGAAGATGCAAACAAGATGCCCTAACACAAGGCGGGACAGAGCAGGGACTACAGCAGAGACACAAGTCATGCACAAAGGAAGGAATATTCAAATCACACTGAGAAATTCTGCCAAGACTTCTTGGAGGAGGTGGTATTCGAGCTGGGCTTGGAAGATGGGCCAGAGATAGAGGTCGTAGGAGGGCTCAGAAGGCCTAGTTCCCTGCATGAGCAAAGGCTTGCAGGTGGCAAGATGAGGGAGAAATGGCATGTCTTGTTCAATGACAAGATAAGGGATAGGTGGGGTCAGACTGGCTTGAGCCAGTGCCCCAGGGAACCCTGAATACCAGGCAGGTGTGCTCTCTTTGCCCTTAAAGTGAGGAGTTGCTATAGAACTTAGAGGGGGGCAGAGTGCTGAGGTGAAAACAGGCTTGCTCTACAGCAGTGGTTCTCAACCTTCCTAATGCCATGATGTATTGTCATTGTTACAAAGGGGTCACGACCCACAGGTTGAGAACTGCTGCTCTACAGGGATGCTCATGGCAACTAGGGTAGAGGGTGAAGGCCAACAGGGGAAGAGAGAGGCCAGGATGAAGTGGGTGCATTGATCCATGTGTGATGCCTGGTGGATGGCTTGGCAAGCAACCTGCCAAACACTCTGGGAAGGACACAGGTCCATAGAGGAGCTCGTTTACTAAGGGCCTCTGAGGTGTGGGTTTGACTGGCAGATGACTTCCACAGGACCTATTTAGATGGATCAATCAATCTCAGGAGCCTCCTTCCTGGGAGGGAGATGGGGAAGACAAATGAGGAAAGAGATCAAAGAGAGAATAGACCAGCTATGTCAGGCACAGGACATGTGGGCCCAGACCTGCCACTGACTCACTCGTGACCTTCCTCATCTGTTTCACTTCTTGTGTTTCAAATGGGAAGGCTGAGTTAATAGATTTATCATCAGGAGAGGCTAGAACACACTGGGGCAAACAACAGCTCCTAAATCTCAATGGGTCACCCAGGAAAAGTCAATTTCTCTCTCATTAAAGGGGGCGCAACTCATCACAGGCACTTGGGAGCCCAAGCTGATGGGACAACTGCCATCTTGAATGTGACCAGTTGCCAAGGGAGAAGGAGAAAGAAGGCTCTGGAGAGGTTCACCCAGCAATGAGATGAAACTCATAGACAGGACAAGGTCCATGAGACATGGAAGGCCCTGCCCAAGTGCAAGGGTCACAGAATGCAGCCCACTATGTGGCCAGCAGGTGAAGAGAGCTGGTATCAGGGAGTCTACTACAGATGACCTCTGTAGGCCCCAATCTCTCCAGCCCTTCCAGCCTATTTTTATTTGTGCTCACGACCAGATTTTGGTTCGATTTATACATATTCAGGTAACATTTGTTTAACACTGACCTATGTTCCAGGCACTCTGCTAAATTCTTTACATGCAGTATGTCATTTATTATTCATAATGTATCTCATGTAATATTTGCAACAACCCTATGGAGTAGGCACCATTTTTAGTCCTCATTTAACAGACGAGAAAAGACAGGCTTGGGGAGTCTATCCAAGCTCAAGGTCATACCATGCAGGCTTACACCAGGAAACCTGCACTCACACCCAGGTTTTCACACTAACCCTCTGCTCTTAGGGATAACACTGTCTGTTTAGAGCTATCTGGAGATAGGAAAACTGTCTTGAGAAGCCTGCAGGAGGGTGCTGTGGAAACAATTATTTCACCAAGTAGAGGAATCTCATCCTGAAACTCTAAGAGGAAAGGCAAAAGGCCAGGAAAAGTGAGGGTGCATCTTGGAACAGTAGTGAGTTCTCTGCGCTGGAGTGCAAGATGGGTAAATGGGAGGGGGTGAGAGGTGAGACAGGAAAGGGAGGTTAAGGCAGCCTCTGAAGGCCCTGAGTGCCAGGGTAAGGGGGTTGCACACCCTTGGGGTGTTTCATTTTGTTCTGTTTTGCCCTTTTGATCATTTTTAAGTGTATTCTTCATTGGCACTAAGTGCACTCGCAATGTTGTGTGACCATGACTGCTATCTATTTCCAGAAGTTTTTCATCATCACAAACTGAACAGCTCTATATCCATTAAACACTACAGGTTCTTAAAAATGCCTCAACCTGACAACGACATCACCAGCCATGAGGACTAGGAGGGCAACTCTGGCAACTACTCAAAGGACATTGTTAGAGGGAAGAGAGGCAGGGAAGGGGGCAGGGAGACCAGTGTAGTGGTCCCAGGGTAGGGGGCAACGGCAAAGCTAAGGGCCAGAATATGAGAGGAGCAAAGGGAAGGGTCAGATCTGGAACAAGAGGAAAGGAAACCTGAGGGGAGAGTTTCTTCTAAGGGCCATGTGAGTCCCAGGCCACTAGGAACAGAGGTGGAAAAGCCAGGTGAGGACACCGGGCCCTGGGGATACTCCAGCCCTGGGCAGGCGAGAACTGGCCAGCTGCCAACTCTACTGCCTTTCCCTGGGGAGCCATATCCCCAAAGCTAGCACCTGGGACATGGGCCAGAGCTGTCCCCATGGCTCACCCAGAGGCTCAAACACCCACTGGGCACCTGGTCAGAGATAAATGGTGAATCTTCCCCCCCCCTGGCTGCAGCCACACTCATTTGTCAAGTGCCTGCCCTCAGTCAGCAATGGCTTAGCTGGAGTTAATGATGTGCCTTGCTTATCCTCCAGCTGGGAATGTTATGGTCACTCTGCTACCTGACGGATGAGGGCTGGGCTGCTGTCACACATCACCGTGACCAGGGTACTCTACTTGAGGGCTCTTCCAGTTCCCCAGGCCTATCCATGAATCTTTCTACCTCTCTGCAGCTTGACCTGCTGCAGTACTTGATTTCAGAGGAAAATCTAAGAGGTGATTTCTTCAATGGCCCAATCGCCCAGGCCATAAGGGACTTTAGAGATCCAGATGCACAGGTAGCCTTGGGCCTGACTATGTCCCCATGTCAGTACCCTGCTCCCAGACTCCAGTTCCTCCATGTCTGAGGACCAGTGCGCCCTCTTGGTCCATAGCCCCAGACCCAGAACCTGTTCAACTTTCCATCCCCAGGCTGAGATCCCCTAAGTAAGAGGTCCCAACCCAGGCTGCAGCACCTGGGGCTGCCCCTGGACTCACTGAAGAATGTGCTGCTTCTCCCTGCCTAGAAAAGGGGCCAACAGGTGTCAGCTTGGAGCCTTCCTAGACAGAGAGATCAGCAAACAGACACAACCAGGAGCTGGGTGGGGAGCAGGGCTCCAGGAAGAGGAACTCCTCGTGGGGGGTGAAGCCCAGGGCAGGGTCTCCTGGGGTTCTTAGGGAGCAGATGCATTCATTTAGGCAAATGACTCACTCTGGGAAAGCCCCTTGGCAGGCCCTTGACCAGGTAGCCAGCAAAACTTCAAGAGAAGCTGCCTTCAGAAGGCCAGAGGGAGGTGCAGGCCCATCCCAACTCTGAGGGCAGGGGGTTCTCCTTCCCGGTACTCCCTTTGTGAAACAGAGAGGAAGTCGGTGCTGGAAAGGCCTGACGATTCAGCATGTGACCAGGGAAACGGCACGGACACCCTTAGGAACCTGGGAATGCTGAGTTTATCTAATATGATATATTAGGCATTTACTGAGATTCTCCTTGGAGCCAAGTTCTGCCAGGTGCCGGGCAGATAGGAGGAAAAAGGCAGAGTCCCATCCCCAGCGAGCTACAAGCTGATAGGGAGAAGAGAGAAGCCAATAAGCCATCAGCACACGGGACGACATCTCGGTCTGTTCAGGCTGCTGCAACCAAATACTGTAAACTGGGCAGTTTAGAAACAATAGAAATATCTCTCTCCCAGTTGGGGGTGCTAGAAAATCTAAGACCCAGGCAGCAGCAGATCTGGTGTCCAGCAAAGGCCCATCTCCTAGTTCACTGCATTCTTGTAAAGTGGGGTCCAAGCGCCCCTGGGCCTTTTCTACATGGCCCCACCCCTCATGACCTAATCACCTCCCAACACCATCACCCTGAGTTAGGATTGCAACATATGACTTAGGGGCTACAGCAGATGGGGACGCACACCATGAAAGGGGCAGAGTATGGAGCCCAGAAGGAGCCACCAAATACAATGGCAGGAAGCAGGGAAGGTGTCACAGAGGAGAAGGTACTTGACACTTCTTACAGTAAGTCTTATTTTATTTTGAGACAGGATCACTCTCTGTCACCCAGGCTGGAGTGCAATGGTGTCATCATAACTCAGCGCAGCCTCAAACTCTTGTGTTCAAACAAACGTCCTACCTTCGCCTCCTAAGTAGCTTGGACTACAGGTGTACAGCACCATGCCCTACTAATTTTTAAAAATGTTTACATTTTTTATAGAGACATGGTCTTGCTGTTGCCCAGGCTGGTTCCAAACTCCTGGCCTCAAGCAGTACTCGCACATCAGCCTCCCAAAGTGCTAGGAGTACAGGTGTGAGCCCACCGTGCCCAGACTTACACTGAATCTTGATGCACAAGGAGAAGTCAGCCAGAGGGAGGGGGAGAGGGCAGCCCATAATGAGAAGGGCCTTCATTCCTTCACTCATTCACTCTGGGAATTTACTGACTTACTATGTGTCAAGCAATGTGTTAGGGGTCAGGGACACAGCAGGGAACTTGCCCTTGGATAGTTGCTATTCCAGTAGAGGAGAGAGAGAATACCAGAGTAGATGGTAAAATGTCAGTAAATTTTGTATCACAAAGAAATAAGTAAAATGTAATCGGGTGATGAGTGTTAAAAGGAACAATCAAAGTGGTGGACAGGCTTCTGGGGTGGTGGTGGGGAGGGGTGAACCAGGTACCCTAAATTCCCTGCCAGTATTCTGATTGACACCTAGAAGACATCACGGGGAACATAGTGAACAGCAAGAGGCCTTGCAGGAGTGTGAGGGGCTGCACAGGAGGGCACCGAGGGAGGAAGCAGAGGAGGGCACACCCTGGAACCCACAGGATCAGGAATTGCAGTCATGGTTACCACTAACCCACCATGGCTCCTATGTTCCTCATGCTCTTCTGAAGATCAAAGCATAAATAATAAAAACCATAATCATTTGGGAAAAGACATATCCAACCTTTCCAATGAAAAGAGTGGCTCAGAATCTCTTACTCTAGGGGGACGGAGAATCCCCTAGATGGCCTTGTCCTCTCAGGCTGGAGTGATCTGCCAAGTACAGAACAGCATAGGAGGTGGATGTGAGCTCTGCTGGGAGAACTGCTGAGCCAGATCTTGGAACCCCTGGAGCCAGGACCTAGGGGACCAGATACGGTGACTCTGCCTGGACCAGGAGTCATGGCCCTAGTTCCCACCCTGATTCTGCCAACTCCTAGCTGGTAACCCCTGGACAGGTCATGACCCTCTATAGCTTCGTGCAAAATAAGATCTAATGAGCCTTCCTCTCTCACATGGCAGATGACAGATCAGGTGAGATTATATAACACACTAGGTGGCCTTAGAAGTGCATGTGTGTACATGGAGGGTCATTCATTCCTTGCTGTCATACCCAGACCTGATAAGATACGTTATACATATTTTACTGGGTGACCTTGGACTGGACCCTTCTGTCTCTGAGCCTCAGGATCCTGGTCCCAGACAGTCTCAAGGGTCCTCCAAGTGCCCAGAATGCTGCAAGTTTCCTCACATGTGGCAGTTTGGTGCCTGTGGGGCCAATCCTGCCAGAATTGCCCTAATACTGAGTGCAGGCTCCAACCACGGGGCTTCCCTGCTCAGACACAGGGAAAAGTAAGGCTGCCTGTGGTGCCACATCACTCTTCCCCAGGACTCTGCTCCATAAACACCTGCCACCGCCTCCTGGGCCCTTCCCCAGGTCCAGGGACAAAGAAATTTACTTTCATAAATTCTGCAAACAAGACAGGAGGGCTTTTCAGGGTTTATTCACATTCACACAGAAAAAAACTATGATTATTTTTTTTCCCTGAGTAGCACCCTTGCTGTGAAATTATTACTTGGATTTCCTTTTAGGTTTAACATATCCTTTCTATGCCTCATAAAACTATTTGAATGTAGTTTTTCTTGCAATTAAAAAAACCCAGCAGGAAATAAAATAAGGTAGACACCAAAAGACAAATGCTGTATGATCTACTAATACAAAGTACCTAAAGACGTCAAATCCACCACACAGACGGACAGAATGGTGGTTACGGGGGGCTTGGGGAGGGAGGAGGGGACCTTACTGTTTAATGAGTAAGAAGTGTCAGTTTAGGATGATCAGAAAGTTCTGGGGAGGGATGGTGGTAATGGTTAAGCAACAATGTTAATGTACTTAATGCCATTGAAATGTATACTAAAAATGGTGAAAATGATAAGTTTATGTTCTATGCATATTTTACCACAATTAATACAAAACTATCAGAAAGGTAATACTTTCCCCAGGACAAGTGTCATGGCTTCCCTGGGCCTCAGTCTCCTAATCTGTAAAATGGGGGCAAAATCCACATCCACTCTTCTCTATTCTCTGAACCTGGATACGAAGAGAGAATTCATGCCTTTGTTCACTGCCAAGTCAAGAAAGCATTTTCCAAATGATACTTTAGAAACCAAGAAACCAAGAAGAAATCAAAATGGAACTAAATAATGAATCCACAGAAGCACAATATGGTCTTATGTCTGGAGGGCAGAGAGGAGGCTAGAGACTCTGTATTCCTGAGCAATCTGGAGCTGACAGGGGAAAGGAAGTTGCCCAGGGTACACAGCAAGTTCCTGAGGGAGCTGGGCAGAGCCAGGGTTCTGACTCCAGCACAGGCCTAGATGTCCTAAGAGGGTGTGTGGCTTCTGCCATGACAGCCGGGTCCCTGCCCCCTTTGCTCTCTCCTGGAGGTCTTCACTGGGTGAGATGCCCTTTTTGTGGGCTAAGCCAGCACCCGCTGAGGGGAGTGGTCTAGGGCAGCCCCCAAGCAGTGTTTTTCAGCCTTTTTTTATCTCATGGCACACTTGAACCTATAGTTAAACTTCTATGGTAAATCACGTTGATCAAGAAAAGAGTAAGAAAAAAAGAATATACTTACTGTGCTTTGAACTTCTTTTGAAAATAATTTAATTAATAATTTTTTCAACTTTTTGTGGCACACCTACGATCCTCTCACAGCATTAGAGTGTGCCACAGCATACCAGCTGAAAATCATTACCCTGGAGTGTGGCTCCCTAAAAGCAGGGCTCTATTCTGCATCTCTGCAGCATAGTGGTCGAGGTGCCAGGGTCTGGATCTCTCACTTACTAACTGAATGACCTTGGGCCAATTCTCAGTCTCTCTGCTTGTGTCCTCCCCCATATATGGTGATAATAATAGTGTCTACCTCATACAGCTATGGGAAAGGTTAAATGAGTCCATCCATTCCAAAGTACTTGGGGACCCTTCATGCCTCTCTTCCCTGCCTCAGGACCCTACTGCACCTGCTCCCACCCAGGCCTGGGGGAGTGCAGGAAGTCACAGCACAGCCTTGGTGGGTGGGTGGCTTATGGGTTCCTGCTCAAGCTTCACATGTACACAGCTACGAGGAACCTGGGACAGGCACCTGCCCTGCCTGGCCCCTCCAGAGGAAATGGGAGGGGGGATTTCCTCAAAGCCCCCTTCCCCACCATATTCCTATAAAAGCCTGGTATAGACCAGCCCTGTTAAGGAAGGAGCAGGTGGTGTGGTCTCTACAGGACCATATGGAGACCTGCCCCTCACTATTTCTTACTATTTCTCACTATTTCGGGCCAATCTGTTGACATGACAACCAGGCTTTCAGACCCCGCCACCTGGTGCTCGGTTTCCTTTCTTATGCCTGCATTCTGTGAGACTCAGCCTCCATCCACAGCTGCCGCCCAGGCCCCCTCTCCTTAGTAGACAGAGCCAGCGGCACCTGAGACCTCCCACCCCCATGGCCATTCCAATGTGAGTGAAGACTGGCAGCTCTCCTCCCTAAAAGTGGAGCTTTGGAAAGCACGAAGGGAGCAGGGCCCCCAGCTGGAGGCTTCCCATGAAACCCAGTGCTGAAACTCCTTCCTCAACCTTCCCCAACCTTCCCCAACCAGGAGCTGAAGAGGGCCTCCCATCACTATGTATTCTGTCCCCATATTATGGGAAATGCCAGGTCAAGAGCAGGCCAGGGAACAAAGCTTCATCTGTATCTACAGCTGTTCCCCATGGCTCCCATCAACGCCTGAGCTCCACCTCCGGTCAGATCAGCAGCAGCATTAGATTCTCATAGGAGCATGAACCCCACTGGAAACTGGGCATGTGTGTGCTCCTTGTGAGAGTCTAAGTCTCCCCACTCCCTCCACCTCTCACCCTCCCACTCGCCTCCACCACTGGTCCATGGAAAAATTGTCTTCCATGAAGCCAGTCCCTGGTGCCAAAAAAGCTATTAGGGAACACTGACTACAGGTTGTCTGGGCCAAGCTCTGCTTTGTATCTTTGGGGAACTCAAGGGGTACAGGCTTATCTGAGATCACCCAGGATCAAGGATACTCCAAAATTCCATTCACATTGCATGGTAAAGATTGTACCGGATTTTCCTGCACAACAGAGCACACAGAAGGATTTCTGTAGTGGGAACTTTGCAATCATAAACAACATCCAACAGGCATGGGCTGAGTGCCCACTAGGTTGGCAAGAACAGCAACAGTAAATAATAATAATAGCACGCAGCTCCCAGGGCTTGCTGTGTGGCAGGCAAAATCCTACACACCTCACCAGCAGCATCCCATGCAGCTGCATGTCCATAGCACCCCCATTTTACAGAGTTGGGAACAGAAGCTCAGAGAGTTTACATCACCAACTCAAAGACACAAAGATAGCAGAAGGGGGGAGTGGTCAGGGTGCCAGCCCGGCTGTGCAGTTGCCCACAAATCTCACAGGATCTTGGGGGGTCACTCAGAAGGCATTAAAGATAAAGTGGCAGCAAGCCTCCCTGCCCACCCAGAACCCCCAGGAGTGAGGACACAGACAGAGAAACTTCCAGCAATGTGCTCAGAGAAAGAGTAAGAATGGAACCGTGCCAGAGGAGGGAAGGGGTGGATGACAGGGACAGCAGGAAGAGTATTACTCACTTACAGGTAAGTTCTGAGCCATCCACTCAGCATGACAGCATCCACCTTTGGGATTTCTCAGCACAGGCCAGTGGCTGGCACTGGGGAGGCCAGAGAGGCTTCTTGGAGGAGGAGGATTTTAAATAGGAATGAGGACAGAACTGTCTCCATGGCTGGGGAAATGCGTCACCTGCTCTATAGGTAAGAACCGCTCAGTACTCAACCCTGACGCCACACCCACGCTCCATCCTCTGCACTCTCGAGAAGGAGAGTGAACACAAAACCACACAGGGAGATCCTATTGTTAATATGGGGCGTAAAATAAGAAAACAAAGGAATCTCACTAGGAGGCTGGGTGATGCAGTCAGCTGAAATAAATAAATTAAAAGGTGGCGTTGTTGTCTTCTGGTGTACATTCGTTTTAATTACTGTTTACTGAAAAATTAAAATGTCACATAGGAAGGAAGGAAAAGATCCCCAAACTTGTGCATAACCGGTGTCAGTACAACGGATCTACCTTGGAGCAGGGCAGGTGGGACTCTCATAGTCAGCTGTCACAGCAAGGCACAGCCAGGGGCAGGGACATAGCAGATCACGTACCTAGAATGTATATCTACATGGCTGGCAGAAGTATGGAGTGAAACATTCATTCAGCCCTCATGAACCCAGCTCCTGGCGGTCTGTGACACATGGCAACAACTCAGCCTCTCAGCTGCCCACTGGCTACCTGGGATGGACAAAATTTTCTCCCTTCCATCCTATCATAGCACACCACATGTCCTCTGGGTTTCAGTATGTCTTTTATCAATGAGCGTATTGTTGGCATGGGTGGGGTCCCACCTCCTACTTCCTACCACCCCTGGAGTGGACCTGCCTGAGGACAAGACTCTCTCCTGAGCCATCTGTCTCAGGCCTGGCATTATGCTCAGGCTTTGTGCCGTTTTGCACCGAATGTGAGACCAGATGGGAGCCCTCAGTGGCTGTATCAGTGGGGAGAGAGATGCAGGGTCCCTGGATGGGGTTCACTTGTGGTCTAAGAGTTACAGACTCCAACCTCAGTTGAGATTTCAACCTCAGTTCCTTAGGAGACCCCCCAAAGGGAGACTGACATGATGTGACCCTCCTGGGCAGGGCTCTAGGTCCCCACCACCATTTAACTGGAAGAGTTTGCTCCTTTTACACATGTGCTTCTAGAAAACTGTGTTCGGACACAGGGTCCTATAGAGTGGATGCTGGGAGACTAGAGCAGCCCACTGGTGGTCCTGCTACGGTAGCCTGGCCCCCCTCCATCAACTTGGGACCTCTCAACCCAGGACCGGCACTGGCCACCCTGAGCCCCGGTGGCAGAACGAGCTCTGCCCCTAAAAGAGGTTGGCTTGTCAAGTGACAACAGGAAAAAGTGAAACAACAAAACCTCCGAGGAACAAGTGTAATCCTGGAGTTTCAAGAGAGTAGGGGGCCAGGGTTTTCTCTTGACCCAGATGGGGTTTAATTACAGATATGTTTGAATGCTAGGCTGAGGGGTGCCACCACTGTCCTACAGAGCACGTGGCCTCCAGGTCCCTAACACACAGTGTCCAGTGGAGCTGACAGGCTCTGAGTGAGGCAGACAGGTATATAGTGACCAGCCCAAGGAGGCTCAGACACAAAGATCGTGGGACCCCATCCCAGGTGGCATCGGGAGGCTTTTCCCAAGAAAGGAGGAAGAGGGACAGGGAGAGATGAGGTGAGCACGAGGCAGGGTGAGGCAGTTTGGCTGAAGCAGACAGTAGGAGAAACGCAGAGATGGGGCTGCCAGGACGCAGAGGGTCGGAACAGGAGCGGGTCGCTGGGTAACTGCTGCCGCCAGGTAAAGGGCTACCAGGGCTGTTCATCCCACTCCTACAATGGTACGTATCTGAAGTCATCCTGAATAAAAAGCCCAGGAAAAAGTAAAAAGAAAGGAAAGAAAGGGCCAGCACCCTCCCCCAAAATCTCCTGAAAAGCACACCCAAGGCCCAATTCAGAACGGGACAGGTCCCACTGCTCTACTTCCTCCCAGATCGTGTTTCCGGGAGGCGACCTCACCCCTTCCTCATCTATAATCTGATAACCCGAACCCCAACCTCCCTCCCTGGCACCTCCTGAAGCTTCAGACCACATATCTCTACCTGGGTGACCACAGGTCCAAACCTAAACCCAGTTAATGTCCCAGAAGATGGAACACAGATGGGACTGGGGAAGAGACAGACTCAGGGAAACTGCCTTCTCTGCGGCAGACTTCCACCCAGCTGTGCAGCTGCAAGGGCTCAGAGTTTGGTCAATGTCGGCTGTCACTTTTGTTGTTATTTGCGTTCATATTAATATTAACTATCCACTCTGTAGGTCGCCCAAGGCAGAAAATTGGGAGCCACCTATGATTCTATGTGGCATAACCCCATGCACTCAGCCAGCCTTGGGTCCTGCCACTTCCTCGTGCTAAGCAGGGTGGAACTACATCTGCCTCTCCATCTGATTGCCAATCACTTTTATCTGGTCTTGTCACCTCCACAGGTGCCTCTGCTTCCAGGCCTATCACCTCCCCTCTGCTGTTCACCTTCTCTTCAGAGTGATCTCCCTAAAATGAAGAGTTCATCATGTCTCAATGATCACAGACTTCCATGACCCTCTTGTGCCCTGATAAATACCCCCCTTACTCCGCCATCTAAGACTCAGCTCCAATGTCACCTTCTACTCTAAATCTTTCCTGATCCCAGTAAACAGCACTGACAGCGTCCACCCTGTGCCCCAGTGACCTCCTACAGACGCTACAACATCAGCAACCAAGTGGTGCCCAGGCTCCAGGCTTTCCTGAAGCACACAATTCCCCTGCCCCCTCCCCAAATCAGAATACCAATGTAGGTTGTCTGTTTTATTTTCTCAAGATAACGACATTGAAAAACAAAATAAAATTAAAAAACAAATCCTAACATCTTCTATCACTACAATTTAATTTTTTGAAGGACAAAATTGTACTGGAGGGGGAGAGAAGGAAGGGCACCATTTCAAAGGGAAAGGTGTTCTCTACAACAAGTTTTAACTCTGCGAAAAACTCATCCATATTTTTCTCATGTTAACTTAGCCTGTCAAAGCTCTGTCAAGGCCAGTATGCACTAAGGGCTGGGCATCATGAACATTTCCTGGGTTGTCTCTATCTTCCACAGGGGCACCAGCATGCCGAGCTCGGTCTCAGGTGTGGTGATGGGCTGCCTGGGAACGTGATGTCAAATTAAGGTACAGTGCCCATGATTTCGCTACAGTGAAGGCCCTTGGCTGAGCTGTTGAGTTGGTTTTAGAAAAATTTTACTTGAACAACTATTCTTTCTAATATCACTCAAGAAACACACCCTCCAATATTAATGATAATAATAACAAAAACAAACTTGCCCAAGCATTAGGAACAATTTGAAATTATTAACTGATTCAGTAGGAGAGAGCAAAACCAGAGCAAAGGGAACAGAAGCTGTCACTGAGATGCTCACTTTCTTTTTTTAGCAAACTACCTTGTACCTGCCACAGTCTTCTCTTAAACACCCAAACATCCTCCGGATGCCACAAAGTGGGGGCCACAGTCTGCAGTAGTGAGTCCACTGTGCTACAGTCAGAAGTAGGCGCTGGGTGGCCTCAGGCAGATCGCTCTTCCCCTCTGGGATTCAGCATACTCAATTCAGCATCCTCTGTCCTACCAAGCACACGGCCTCCAGGTCCCTAACACACAGTGTCCAGTGGAGCTGACGGGCTCCGAGTGAGGCATATAGGTATACAGTGACCAGCCCAAGGAGGATCACACACAAACCAGATATTGGGACCCCATCCCAGGTGGCATCGGGAGGCTTTTCCCAAGAAAGGAGGAAGAGGACAGGGAGAGATGAGGTGAGCACAAGGCAGGGTGAGGCAGTTTGGCTGAAGCTGGGTGTAGCTGGGTGGCCTCGGGTAGGTCACTGGTTATCAAGTGCAGTGATTCCTTTTCTACCTGTTTTATTGAAACGTAGGGAGGGACAGCACAGACAGGACAATACTGGCTCTGGAAATACCAGTACGGAGCAAACCCAAGGGCCTGTTGCTAGTGTTACTGCTGCTGCTAACAAGACTGGTGCTCAGCAGTCTTGGACTAGGAGGGAATATGGGCTGCATGTCAGTATCTCCGACACAGAACCTTATTTCATTTGCCAAGGCATTCCCTGTTTCAGAGAGATAAACAAGATCCCTGAAGGCTCTAAATAATTCTTCCAGCAACTTCCTCGTTGCAACCAAGATCTGAGTGGACATTCTCAGGCAAAGGATTTGGTCTGGAACTGTTCCACTGTATTGTTTCCTCAAGGGCCAAGGCTCATTCATGCTGGAAAGAGGAGGAAGTTAATATTCCTAACAACTTTTCGGGGAGCAGTTTCATCCTGGAAATTTTTTAATTGATTTTTTAAAATCCAGCTTCCCCTTGGTTAATATTATTCTCTCAAGATGCTTGATGCTTACTGAGCCTCCCAACACCACTTCTTTCCCACTCCTTCATATCAGATGTACCTGGATTTTTTGTTTTGTTTTGTTTTTGTCCTCCCTCAAGGGCAAGGATCACATCTGCCAGTTTTGCATCCCACCTATGGGTGTGGCACACATAGGGTGTGACGCTATGGGCTTCAACCAATGCACTGGGAACAAAGACAAGAAGGAATTAATCTCTCTGTGCACGCTAGCTCTAACCGCAGCTCAGAAATCTCAAATGGTTCAGGATAAGAAACTGGCCCAAAGCTGATTAATTTTGCAAAACAGACCTTCCAGCATAGTGCAGAAGATCTTCAGAAAGAATATTCTGGTTTTTACTTCCCACTGAGAGCTTTAGGGACCATAATTAGAGCAGCACAGAGCAACAGATTCCACTTTGGTTCACAAAACCCCAAGAACCTTCCTACCAACGTGGACAAAAATAACATCCTGCTCCATTTGCAAATATCACCTAGAATTCAGATGTGTGCTCTCCCATTATGTGCTGTGCATTTTTAAATAGCTCTGTTTGGCTGGGTTTTGACAACTGGAAGCTGCGGGGGTCAGGGAGCCACCCCAGGCACAGGGTAATGCTTTGCAAAGACAAGGACCAGACGCTTCCCAAGCTCTATTCCAGACCTACCAAATTGGAATCTCTAGGGCTGCTCCGTTTTTAATACACATTCCAGATGATCCGCGTGTGCACTAAAGTTTGAGATGCCAGCTCATTTTCCTGCCAAGGAGCTTTGCTCACCACTGCCACCCCCACCTCCCACACACACTCATTCCACCAACTTTCCTGAGCAACTGTTTCTGCAGGACAGGACATTCCTGCAGCTCCGTGGAGTCACACACTGCAGGCTCTCCGAAGTTTCAGGGACCTGTCTGTGCTCCAACATTCTCCTCGTCAAAATAGTCACCAGCTACCCTTTAGGCTCCTAATGTTTGCTTTTGTTCCAGAAGATCATGGATTTTGGTGCTTTGCCCTTCCACCCACAATGAGAAGAAGGTCAGGCACCCTCAAAGATTGCTTACTGATTGGCAACACCGTTGTGCATTGGAATTCTCACTGAAAGATTGCTTCTTAATTATGTATTTTTTAAATGCTAACTGGATTCTGGAACTAACAACAGTAACATGATGCCCGTGATAAATATCTTTATATAGAGCCCTTTCCAGTTTACAAAGACATGTCAGGCATTTTCCCTCTGCCTCTGACTGTCAGCTGGAACACTCGAAACAAATATTATCTTGTTCACTTTACAAATGCCAAACTGTGGCTCAGAGAGGTTAAGTGACTTTCCTGAGGCCCAGCAGCTAGTTGGGTGCAGAATTGGTGCTACAGTCCAGACCTCCTGACCTCTCAGAGTCAATCATCCTTTCCCTGATCAATAAATAATGGCTGAGCACCCACTGTGTGCCATTCTCCGCTCTGCACTGAAGACAGCCAAGGCTGACATGCCCCTGCCTCCCGGTCCCCAGCCTCATTTCCCATGGCAACATGGAAGCCACAGACAATGAGGAAACAAAACCTGGGTGTGGCAAGATGCTGAGGAGTCCCAGAACAAGGGGAGGTGCGCTGATGAGACAACACGAGGCCAGCAGCATCCCTCTCTTCCCTGGAGGCCACAGCAGGGAGGCGCAGTGCAGTGGAGCGACCAGACTGCCATCCCCAGTCAGGCATCTAATGGCACCTGCTCTACTACCCTCTGAGCCCAGAAATCAGAGGCATGAGGTAAAGCACAGCTCTCAGCTGATTTTCCAAAAAGGAGGAGCCAACAGTCCTGGTGCAAGAGGCCATTCCCGGGCCCATGCTGCAGAGGTGCAGCAAGCCAGGTGCACTCAGGCTCAGCTTCCATCTGCACCTCAGGCTCAGGCTCCAGACCCTCACCTGCCTTATGAGGGTCTGGAGTCTGAGGTGCTGGGATGCCCACATGAGCATGATGGGGACACCAATAAGCCCAGTCCAAGTGTCAGCAATGGCCGTGGTTCCTCAGGGAGACAAATGTCTTTTGCATTTCTTAATTGCCCTCCTAGGAGATTGCTGCTGCCACAAGGGGCTGTGGCAAGGATGCCCTGCCACTTTCAAATCTTCTTGTAACTTAGGCTTCAAACCATGTGGCATTAGCAGAATAGCCATGAGACCTGGGCATGTCACTCAACCTTGCAGCACCCCATTTCTTCACCTGTAAATGGGGATAATGGACCCACCCTCCTAGAGCTGATGTGAGGGTGGAAGGAGTCAAAGTCACATGACCTGCATGGATGACTGCCCCACGGATCATAAGCACCTTGGAGCCAATTATCATGATTGTATCATTGCTTTCCTTCAAAAAATCTGTGAATGTGCATGAGGAGAGGATCTCTGTAGCTGACATGGGATCATTTCTCATGAAACCACTGTCCTGTGCATTGCAGACTGGCTTCCGAGACACCCTGGAACCTGGATCCGCCCCTCCCAACCCCCACCACCACCTCAGGTACCTACATCACAGTCACCTGGTGCTTCCCAAACATAATCCATCTTCTCTCACTTCTGCACCTTTGCTTCTCTCCACCCTGCAATTTCTTGATCTACATAGTCCAAAGCATGCCATATAAATATGGGGGAAGAGTGGGAATAGTCCCTGATATTTCACTGGGTAATTTTCTCACATACCTTCCCCCTCCCAGCTATAAACACCTGGGTGGGCTGAGCCCAAAGCTTTAAGCAGGGAGGGGCAAGCCCAGACGGAAGGGCAGGGTATCGAGTGTGGCAGTGAGTAGAGCGTGGTCTGCAGAGATAGTGCCAAGAGCAGGCAGCCAGTGCTGCTGCTCCCAGCCCCTCAGGAGGGTGGGGGTGCTGGAAGTGGGTGGGGGAAGTTTTGGGCTCCAGCTCCCTGGGCCCATCCTCGAAGTCACTGTGATGCCCTCTCAGCTACCAGCAGACTCAGCTACTCACTCAGTCTACCCTACCCTTCCCACCCTCAGGCACTAGGTACTTCAAAGCCAGTCCTCAAGGCCAAGAGGCTGGACAGGGGCTGGCAGCTCTGAAGCCGGCTGGCCAGTGCAGGGCTGATGGCTGTTCCACATGTCAAAGGGGCAGGGGAGCTGCAGGCAAGGGCAGAAACCCAGACACAGAGGCCGTGCTTGGCAACAAAGAGTGTGGACATCTGGGGCTATGGCCCATCATTTGTAAAACTGAGCTTCTGTCCTCCCCTCTGCCCTGAGCCTTTCCCCAGATGCCAGACCCACCTGGCCTGCCCAGTGCAGAGAGGCT